>NC_135236.1:411383127-411709238 GCF_051348905.1 Ranitomeya variabilis | reverse complement strand
AAAAAAAAAACACACAGGAAAAGGAACATGCTCCAGAAGTTAATTTGTGGGCAATTGAAGAATTTGCAAAAGTAAAAATAAAGAGAACAGACATGTTGCTTTAAAGAAGCACCCCCAATAATTTTTTTCCATTAAATGTGAGTATGTGTGTATGGTGTATAGTATAAGTATTAACATACTCCCCTACTGCCACTCTGCTCCTCTTCAGATTGATGTCTGATATCTGCAGACTTCTCCGGGTCATGTTACGCTCTGTGTGACCCGGAAGTGACTCTTACAATGTAAGCCTATGGAGCGTCAGAACGAGGCCTCAAAGACCTGCATTGTAAAAGAGTCTGAGACGGGAGCGCGATGGCGCTGGAGTGGTGGTAGAGGAGTATATTAATTCACAAACATTACACACCATACACATTTAAAAAAAAGAATACTCAAAGACTGCTTCTTTACAACGCAAGATACAAAATAACGTCTTAAGGTAGGTGCACATACAGTCAGTAAACGTTGCGAGTTGGACGCTGCGTACTTCCGCAGCGTCCAGGTGTTACAGCATTGTGGATGGGATTTCAAGAAATCTCATGCCCACTATGTGTGCACCGACACCCGCGGAGACTGACATGCGGCCCGTTTTTCCAGACTACAGCATGTCTGTTTATCTTGCAGAGACGTGAGCCTCCGCAAGATAAATGTCAACTGTACAATGTATTGGACGCAGTGATTCTGCACGGTTCAGTGAACACATGCGGATTCACCTGCGTTCAATAGCCGGCAGCACTTTGGACACAGCAGACATGTGCTGCATCCAAAGCGCTGCCGATTACTGACCATGTGCACCTACCCTTAAGTTATGAACGTAGAAATTTTAGTTTTCTTTTCTGGCATGTGTTAATATAAAAAGTAAGTATCAATCAAGTCAATTTTAAAATAAAACACTCAGTGAGGAAAATAAGCATTTTATACACTACTGATTTTGCAAGCTTTCCAACCTACAAAGAATGGAGAGAGAGGTCTGTAATTTTTATTGTAGGTACACTTCACTGAAAGAATCCTTTAAGAAAAAAATCCAGACATCCCTTTAAGGGGTATTCCCATTGTCAAGATCCTATCCCAATATGTAGTACGTGTAATACCAAATACCTCCAATTAGAAATATAGTATAGTTCTTATGATTAGCTATAACGCTTACCCCATGTGCAGTGCATTGCAGTAGTTTAGGTATCCATGGTTATGACCACCAATATAGTGAGTTGTTAGTGGTTGTAACCATTGATCTCAGCTACTGCAATGCCCTGCATATGGGGTAAGTGGCACAGCAAATCAGAGAAACTATACTACATTTCTAATTGGAGGTATTTGCTAATACAACCCCTGGCAAAAATTATGGAATCACCGGCCTTGGAGGATGTTCATTCAGTTGTTTAATTTTGGAGAAAAAAAAGCAGATCACAGACATGGCACAGAACTAAAGTCATTTCAAATGGCAACTTTCTGGCTTTAAGAAACACTAAAAGAAATCAAGAACAAAAAATGTGGTAGTCAGTAATGGTTACCTTATTTAACCAAGCATATGGAAAAATTATGGAATCACTCAATTCTGAAGAAAAAAATTATGGAATCACCCTGTAAATTTTCATACCCAAAACTAACACCTGCATCAAATTAGATCTGCTCGTTAGTCTGCATCTAAAAAGGAGTGATCACACCTTGGAGAGCTGTTGCACCAAGTGGACTGATATGAATCATGGCTCCAACACAAGAAATGTCAATTTAAACAAAGAAGAGGATTATCAAACTCTTAAAAGAGGGTAAATCATCACGCAATGTTGCAAAAGATGTTGGTTGTTCACAGTCAGCTGTGTCTAAAATCTGGACCAAATACAAACAACATGGGAAGGTTGTTAAAGGCAAACATACTGATAGACCAAGGAAGACATCAAAGCGTCAAGACCGGAAACTTAAAGCAATGTGTCTCCAAAACAGGAAATGCACAACAAAACAAATGAGGAACGAATGAGTGGAAACTGGAGTCAACGTCTGTGACTGAACTGTAAGTAACGGCCTAAAGGAAATGGGATTTACATACAGAAAAGCTAAATGAAAGCCATCATTAACACCTAAACAGAAAAAACAAGGTTACAATGGGCTAAGGAAAAGCAATCGTGGACTGTGGATAACTGGGTGAAGGTCATATTCAGTGATGAATCGCGAATCTGCACTGGGCAAGGTGATCATGCTGGAACTTTTGTTTGGTGCCGTTCCAATGCGATTTATAAAGATGACTGCCTGAAGAGAACATGCACATTTCCATAGTCATTGATGAAATGGGGCTGCATGTCAGGTAAAGGCACGGGGGAGATGGCTGTCATTACATCTTCAATAAGTGCACAAGTTTATGTTGATATTTTGGACACTTTTCTTATCCCATCAATTGAAAGGATGTTTGGGGATGATGAAATCATGTTTCAAGATGATAACGCATCCTGCCATAGAGCAACAACTGTGAAAACATTCCTTGAAAAAAAGACACATATGGTCAATGTCATGGCCTGCAAATAGTCCGGATCTCAATCCAATTAAAAATCTTTGGTGGATGTTGAAGAAAATGGTCCATGACAAGGCTCCAACCTGCAAAGCTGATCTGACAACAGCAATCAGAGAAAGTTGGAGCCAGATTGATGAAGAGTACTGTTTGACATTCATTATGTCCATGCCTCAGAGACTGCAAGCTGTTATAAAAGCCAGAGGTTGTGCAACAAAAAAATACTAGTGATGTTTTGGAGTGTTTTTTTGTTTGTTTTTCATGATTCCATAATTTTTTTCCTCAGAATTTAGTGATTCCATAATTTTTTCCATATGCTTGGTTAAAAAAAAGTAATCATTACTACCACATTTTTTGTTCTTGATTTCTTTTAGTGTTTGTTAAAGCCAGAAAATTGCCATTTGAAATTACTTTAGTTTTGTGCCATGTCTGTGATATGCTTTTTTTTCTACAAAATTAAACAACTGAATGAACATCCTCCAAGGCCGGTGATTCCATGATTTTTGCCAGGGGTTGTATTATTACACTTACTACATATTGGGATAGGATCTTGGCGATGGCAATAGTCCTTTAAGAGCACCCTAAAATAAGAACTGTTATATAATCTATTGGTTTTGGAGATCAAAAACTTCAATACTATTGCCCATTAATATCCTATCTGAGCTGCATGCTTTTATGATTGGAGTCTGCTATTTTATCCATATTCCTAAGCCCCACAGTTAAAATGTTTAGTGACAATGTTGGCACATTTCATGGCATCTCCATAAATAATGCTGAAGATTGATAAATGATGTGCAGCATCCACGAGATGATATACTAATATGTTTTCTTATACCATGGAAAAACCATATACAGGTGCTTGTCACAAAATTAGAATATCAAAAAGCTAATTCATTTCAGTTCAATACAAAAAGTGAATCTCATTATATAGAGTCATTACAAACAGTGATGTATTTCACGTGTTTATTCCTGTTTATGTTGATGATTATGGCTTACAGCCAATGAAAACCCAAAAGTCATTATCTCAGTAAATTAGAATAATTAACAAAAAACACCTGCAAAACAGGGCTGTGGAGTCTGAATCATGGAGCTGGAGCCCATTTTGGTGGAGTCGGAGGTTTGGCTTACTGACTCCACAGCCCTGCTGCAAAGGCTTCCTAAGTGCTTAAACAGGTCCCCTTGTTTCAGTAACCTCTACAATCATGGGGAAGACTGCTGACTTGACAGATGTCCAGAAGGCAGTCATTGACACAATCCACAAGGAGGGTAAGCCACAAAAAGGTCATTGCTAAAGAAGCTGGCTGTTCACAAAATGCTGCATCCAAGCATATTACTGGAAAGTTGAGTGGAAGGAAAAAGTGTGGTAGAAAAAGGTGCACAAGCAACGGGAAAAACCCATAGCCTTGAAAGGATTAAGAAAAGGCCATTCAAAAATTTGGGGGAGATTCACAAGGAGTGGACTGCTGCTGGAGTCATTGCTTCAAGAGCCACCACACAGACGTATCCAGGACATGGGCTACAAATGTCGCATTCCTTAAGTCAAGCCACTCATGACCAATAGACAATGCCAGAAGTGTCTTACCTGGGCCAAGGAGAAAAAGAACTGGCCTGTTGCTCAGTGGTCCAAGGTGAGGTTTTCAGATGAAAGTAAATTTTGTATTTCATTTGGAAATCAAGGTCCCAGAGTCTGGAGGAACAGTGGAGAGGCACACAGTCCAAGATGCTTGAGGCGTGAAGTTTCCACAATCAGTGGTGGTTTGGGGAGCCATGTCATCTGCTGGTGTAGGTCCACTGTGTTTTATCAAGACCAAAGTCAGCGCAGCCGTCTACCAGGAAATTTTAGAGCACTTCATGCTTCCCTCTGGTGACAAGCTTTTTGGAGATGGAAATTTCATTCTCCAGCAGGACTTGGCACCTGTCCACACTGCGAAAAGTACCAATACCTGGTTTAAAAACAACAGTATCACTGTGCTTGATTAGCCAGCAAATTCACCTAACCTTAACCCCATAGGAAATCTATAGGGTATTGTCAAGAGGAAGATGAGAGACACCAGACCCAACAATGCAAACGAGTTGAAGGGTGCTATCAAAGCAACCTGGGCTTCCATAACACCTCAGCAGTGCCAGAGGCTGATCGCCTCCATGCCATGCAGCATTGATGCAAAAGGATCCTTGAACAAGTATTGAGTGCATTTACTGAACATACATTTCAGTAGGACAACATTTTGGATTTTAAAATCATTTTTCAAGCTGGTATTATAAACTATTCTAATTTACTGAGATAATGACTTTTGTGTTTTCATTGGCTGTAAGCCATAATCATCAACATTAACAGAAATAAACACTTGAAAAAGATCACTGTTTGTAATGACTATATAGGAGTTTCACTTTTTGTATTGAAGAACTTAAAATAAATTAACTTTTTGATGACATTCTAATTTTGTGAGAAGCACCTGCATGTGTTGTGATCAGTCCACAGTCGGGGTGGGAACCTAGAGAGCTCATGTAATGATCGATAAAGAATGAGAAATATTACAACTGTTTTTATTGTTAACAGAAAACACAGAACATGTCCAGCAACAAACTCAAAAAGTGAATATAAATGTACAAAAATAATTTGGAAGTCTGTTCATTCTCTCATCTCGCCGTCTTCCTCCTCCTCTTCTACACCACGTATATACAGCACATTGTTACATCTGCACAGAAAGAAAGAAGGTTAAAAATGCTAATTATTCTCTGCCAGTAAAATCGACAAGGACTAGATTAATAGTATTTACAGTAGCACAATTTATGACCAGAGTACATTACTTTACGAACCTGTACAAGTTAAAATATATTAATCATTTTAAAATGTTAGTGCAGATTTACTATGCTAAAATGTACCAAGTTGATCAGGGGCCCATGGCGTGTAGTCTGAGTGAACACCACCTGGTAGTGTTGGTGCAGTGATGTGCTCTAGGTCACATGCCAACCCAGGCCCCACTACTAAGCCAGATCACACAGGAGATACATACGGGCACCCGGGGAAGGTAGCTGCACAATGGTGAATAGACCACAGTAATAAATTAGGCTAGACACAGAGGATTAGGTGACCCAGCACAGAACTGACTTAGTGGTGGGTGTCAGGTTCACTTAAAGTGAACCTGATAGCTGATATTTAACCCCATCACCTTCATGACCAGGCCAAATTTTACAATTCTGACCACTGTCACTTTATGTGGTAATAACTCTGGAATTCTTCAATGGATCCCCACTGATTCGGAGATTGTCTTCTCGTGACATATTTGATGTTAGTGGTAAATTTAGGTTGATATTTTTTGCGTTTGTCAATATCAATGTGTGCCCACACATTTGTATGTTTACACAAATATACCAATTAGTGGGTATGTTGTTTTAATTATTTCGTGATTTTTTTTTACTTTTTTTTTTTTACTTAGTCACTCTATGGGACTTTAACTTTCATTACTCTGATCTCTGGTATAATGCATGGCAATGCAACAGAATTGCCATGCATTGTGCATGTCAGCATTACACTTCCAGAAGCCTTAGACGATGCTTCAGGCATGGTCTAAGCAGGCCACTGTCGCTGGCAGACCTTCAGGATGACATGACGACATTGGGCCCCTCGCGATGACGTTGTGGGGCACTGAACCCTCCCTCTCCCAGCCTCCTAAATATTACAAATCGATTGCGGCATTGAGGGGGTTGAACAGCCGAGGGCAGTGGCAGCTGGGTCTCACCTACAACGTAAGGGTGGGAGCCCCTATCCAGCAATGTACAGGTACATCAAATGCCGTGAAGGGGTTGAACAGGACTCGCTCTGCCGAAAACCATGGTAGCCTGTGTGTACTGATTTACAGGTCTCTGCCTACATGTGCACATTGGGAAAGACCTGTCAATCTAGGGCAGCGGGTGGAGAGAAGCCACCGGGGACCCGCTAGTCTCTCCTGTGGCTTGGTCCCTGGCAGCTTCTATAGCATGTTCTTATCTGAAATGACAGCGTTTCAGAGACAAGCATACATGGCTGAGATCATACAGCCAGTGCCTGACACATGCTGACCATGAATTGCGCAGCATGTATCGGCTGTCAGGCTCCTTATCAGGTCCGTGTACGGCGGCATAATACGACTGTTTACACAGGCAGACCAGTGCAAACAATGCACACTGAGCAATATTAGATCACTCACTGTGCACAGCCTGCCATGGTTCTCATTAGTGCGAGTCCTGTTTAAAGAGGACGATGCACCCCGAGAACAATGATGTTTACACTGCAGAAACAATAATTTACAAATGCTTGTTCAAGAGGTGATCGGCAGCCTGTTTACACAGTACGACAATCTTGAAACTAGCTTAAAAAAAAAACAAACAACACTCGTTCACAATTATTTTACAGTGTAAATGCCAATGAAGCTGTACAGTGAGCACAGGACCCACTAAAGGACGTTGGACACTAAACAAGTCTGCTTCGAGAGTTTGGTCCGACATGTACACCAGTCTCCCGCTGGGGGTTATTCGATAGGGCTATGTCAGTGCTCTCCCTGTTCCTCCTCACTCAAGGGAGCAGATATCGATCCTGCAGCTGTGTTGAAGCCCTTCTATGGGATTTTACAGCTCTTCTGTAATGGCCCATGTTCTGGTATCTGCTCCATTCTCGCGAGACTGTGCTGGGAGACACGACAAACCTTTTTGTCACAGCACGTATGGATGTACAATCCAGGAGGAGCTGGACTACATGTGCAATGGGCTGCAGGTACCATCTCATGCTACCAGTAGTGACAAGGACACCAGTAAAATGAAAACTGGAGATCAGGAAGGATAAGGTAATTGGGACCATCACCAGCAAAACCATTGCCTTCTTACAGGGTTATCTAGTGTTGCTTATCCAGTGCACCTGTCATTTTCATTTACACCAAAACAGGTGAATTCATTCACAATCTCTTATGCTTCCTAACTGGACAGTTTGATATCCCTGCGGTTTCATTGGATTATGGTTATACAAGTGTTCCCTACATTTTTGATCAATAAACTTATGTGCATTATCGCTCCCTACCCATTGTCCAGTGGATATGAATAACCTAATGTATTTTACTGTGGTCCATTTGCTCAGAGATGTCTTTTTTTTTTGTTTTTTTTTTAAATCTCCTCTCAGTTTGGACTCAACTTCAATTAAGTGTTTTTTATAAGAACCTTTGGCCAGCCAAGTGTTCTATGCTGGTGATATAATATTCAGGTACACATTAGTGATGAGCGAGTTTACTCGTTGCTCAGGTTTTCCCGAGCATGGGTGATGAGTATTTGTTAGTGTTCGGAGATTAAGTTTTCATCACCTCAGCTGAATGATTTACAGCTATTAGCCAGGCTGAGTACATGTGGGGGTTGCCTGGTTGCTAGGGAATCCCCATCAAGCTGTCTAATAGCTGTAAATCATTCAGCTGTGGAAAGGAAAACAATCTCCGAACACTAACAAATACTCGGAGGTCACCCGAGCGTGCTGGGGAAAACCCGAGCAACGAGTACACTCGCTCATCATTAGTACACATACATGGCACTTACCTTATCAAAACTTCTCCAAGATGTCCAGACAATGCGCCATCAATATATTCCTCAGTGTTTGCAAGCTGCAACATAAATCACACTGTTATGGGTTTGCTCTACACCACCTCTGATTAGACGGTCTTTGCTGTAACATTCTCGCATAGCACTAGGAAGCCTTTACTAGCCTTCGCAAGGCAATACACTACAGAATTTGGATGTCCGATTAGGTTTCTGTTAATTATCTGCACCTTTTGTGATACACATGAGAAGGACAGATGCCAAATACCTAATCATGGCATAATATATACACACTGATATAGATAGATAGATAGATAGATAGATAGATACACATACACACAATAAGGTTTATTTTTTACTGTTACTGTTGGGAGCTGCAGTCATAAATCTTATACAGAACATATCTTTATCCCATTAATAAAATCCCAGACCAGGCCACAAGATCATAGCAGAGACTGGTCATTTTGTCCAAATTTTTTGGCCTCTTATTTTCACCCAAGATAATACCCTTTTCAAAACATCCTTAACAATACAGCATTCAGTAAGTGGCCTTCAGCAATCTTTATTGTATGGCCAAGTTAATACTTCATCAATAGTAATTCTGTAAATCACAATATATTGGTCAGCATGGTGGCCACTGATTGACTGCAGTGGTCACATGTCTATGTGACTGGACAAGAAGGTACAAAGGCTGGTAGGGGACCTAACCTGTACTAGAAGAAAAGGGCAATGGGCAAGAATGGGTAATGAGAGTACACATTTTTCTTTTAAGCATTTTGCACCAATGCTGGGGAAAAAAAAACACCGGATTACGTACCGGTAATGCTCTTTTATAGAGCCACGACAGCACCCACAGAGAGGGGATCCGCCCCTAGGAACAGGAAACCCTATGGAGAGATAAAAGGGGCGGTCCCCCTCGCTCCCACAGTTTGGGTTACAGAGATTGCGAGGAACCGCCCACCAGTATTAGTAGGCAATTATTATCATTTTATCTTAAACTACTAATATTTACAAGAACCAATCACCCTTAATAGTGCTCATATGCAAACTAATATATAAGGGAGGGAAGTGAAGGGGTGCTGTCGTGGCTCTATAAAAGAGCATTACCGGTACGTAATCCGGTGTTTTCTCTTCGCCACGACAGCACCCACTGAGAGACTTTCAGAGATAGTCATTTGGGGGGGATTATTGTGTTAAGAACTGATCTACCGAAACACAGGTCAGTGGAGGCAGATAAATCTAGTCTATAGTGACTATAGAAGGTAGTAGGAGACGACCAGGTTGCGGCCTTACATATGAGTTCTATCGGAACCTCTGCTCGCTCTGCCCAGGATGATGCTATCGCCCGGGTGGAATGTGCCTTTACAGTCTCAGGTGGATCTTCCCCTTTAGACGAATAGGCCAGGTATATCGCCTCCCGAATCCATCGGGATAATGTGCCTTTAGTAACACCAGCTCCTTTCCTTTGACCCTGGAAGGAAACAAAGAGAGCCCTGCTCTTCCTCCAGGGACTAGTCCTGTCTAGATAGGTTATCACAGCCCTTCTCACATCTAAAGTATGGTACTTTTCTTCTTCTTGATTTGTAGGGTTATTATAGAAGGTAGGAAGAAGAATTTCTTGAGATCTATGGAATTTAGTACACATTTTAGGCAAGTAGGAAGGGTCTGTTTTTAGGACAATCCTATCTGGCAATATTGACATGAATGGAGGATCTACTGATAGCGCCTGTATGTCACTTACCCTTCTTGCCGATACTAAGGCGACAAGAAGAGCAGTCTTGAGGGAGACATGTTTAATGTGAGCAGAATGTAGAGGCTCAAACGGGTGGTCTGTCAAGGCTTCAAGGACCAGATTAACATCCCAAGGAGGTGAGTGGGGAATTTGGACCGGTTCTGCTCTCTGGCAGGCTGAAATGAATCTGGATATCCACCTATCTCCCGCAACGTTGTGACTATACAAGGCCCCTAGTGCAGAAACTTGCACTTTTAAGGTATTAACCGAAAGGCCTAAGTCCCGTCCTTTCTGGAGAAATTCGAGAATGATAGAGACTGGAATTTCCTTTGACAGGGCTGAGGGATAGAGGCTTAAAAATTTTTTCCACACTTTTACATAGATCGATGTAGTGGATCTTTTCCTACTCAGCAGTAGGGTATCAATTACTCTATCAGAGAAGCCCCTTAGTTTTAATAGCTGCCTCTCAAATCCCAGGCTGTCAACCGCAGACCCTTCACATGAGGGTGGTTGAAGGGCCCCTGGAAAAGCAGATCTTGATTCTCTGGGAGAATCCATGGATCCGAGATGGACATGGCTCTGAGCAGAGAAAACCATGGTCTCTTTGGCCAGAACGGGGCAATTAAGATCACATTCGCTCTGTCCTCTCTTATCTTCCTGATTACTGTTGGAAGAAGAATCATCGGGGGAAAGGCATATGCTTTCTGAAATGTCCACGGAATCTGGAGGGCGTCGAGAACATCGGGGTTGTCGGTTCGGAACATTGAGGCGAATGTTTTTACTTGCCTGTTGTCTCTTGTAGCGAAGAGATCTATGTCGGGTACACCCCATTTTATAGTTATCATTTTGAATATCCGATGATTTAACACCCACTCCCCCTGATGGAGGGTATGACGACTGAGAAAGTCTGCTTTTGAGTTGTCTATCCCTCGGACATGTAGCGCTGATAAGGACAGAAGATGATTTTCGGCTATAGTCAAGATGTCTTCGGTTAAAGACATGAGAGTGCCTGATCTCGTTCCTCCTTGATGATTGACGTAAGCCACTGATGTCATATTGTCTGAGAGTACCCTGGTATGTGTTCCGTGTAGCTGTGGGAGGAATTTACATAGGGCATGATAGATGGCTTTTAGTTCTTTTTTATTAGACGAGTCGTCTAACTCCGTAACCGACCACCGCCCCTGGACAACCTGGTCCCTCAAATGTGCCCCCCAACCATGAGGGCTGGCATCCGTAAATATTATGTTTGAGGGTTTAACCTCCCAGGGAACCCCGATAACTAGATGGTCTGGTTGTAGCCACCAGGTTAGAGATTGGATTACGTCACTAGAAAGGGAAATTTTACCGTCTAATCGCCCTTGTAATTTTATCTCCTCATGTAAAATTGCATACTGTAAGCACCTCGAGTGGAACTGGGCCCATGGAACCGCTGGGATACATGACGTGAAGGAGCCAAGTAAGGACATACCTTCCCGAAGGGAAATTATAGGTTTATCTAGTATAGACTGAACTTTATTCCTCACCGTTATCTGTTTAGATTCTGGGAGAAAACATTTTTGACTTATAGAATCTAATATAATCCCCAAAAATACTTGCCGAGTCGTTGGGATCAGCCTAGATTTTTCCCAATTTATTATCCATCCTAAGTTCTGCAAGGATGAAATCATGTGACTTAACCTTTGCTGACATTGTTAGGGGGATTTTCCTACCACTAAAAGGTCGTCTAGGTATGGGATTATGAGGGTGTCTTTTAATCTTAGATATGACATGACCTCTGACATTAGTTTAGTGAATACCCTTGGAGCAATTGATAGTCCAAAGGGCATTGCCGTGTACTGAAAGTGCCGTATATATCCTTTTATCACAACCGCCACGCGGAGATATTGTTGATGTTTTTTAAAGATTGGGAGATGGTAATACGCATCTTTCAAGTCCAGAACCGTCATAAAGCAATGGGGAAACAGGAGTTTTATGGTGGATCGGATAGACTCCATTTTAAAGGTTTGATTTTCTAAGAAGGTGTTTAATTTCTTAAGGTTTATAATGGTTCTGAATGATCCATCCGGTTTTGGTATTAGAAATAAAGGGGAGTAAAACCCTTTGCCCTCCTGAAGAAGTGGAACTTCCACCAAAACCCCCTTGGACAGAAGACTCATTACTTCCTGCTCCAATGCCTCCTGTTGTGATTGAGATTTTAATGAAGTCAATAGAAATGAGTCCGGAGGGACTCGGGAAAATCTTAATTTTAAGCCGGAGGTGACAAGATCATTTGCCCAACTATTTGATGTTATCAGCCGCCATTTATCTGAGAAGGAGGATAATCTACCTCCCACAGGTAGATCCGCTCTAACGGGGTTTGTCCTCAGGTTTGAAAGGGCGCTTCCCAAAGAATGCACCCCTTTGTTTGGTGTCTCTAGAGGCCCAGCGGTCTTGGTTTTTAAAATCTTTCCTTCTATTAAACACGGGCTTCCGGAATGCTCTCCTATAGGATGGAAGGTAATTAACGTTAGGGAAGCCCTTCTTCCTCTCTCCCGCTTTAGTTAAGATCTCGTCTAGTTTAGTACCAAACAGGTACTCACCCTGACATGGGAGGCCACACAATTTAGATTTTGTTTGGGGATCACCCTTCCATCCTTTAAGCCACAGGGCTCTGCGTGCTGCATTCGTGAGTCCTGCTGACTTAGCCGCCAAGCGTATAGAGTCAGCAGATGAGTCCGCCAGGAAGGCTGTAGCCCCTCTGATCAGGGGTATAGAGGACATTAATTTGTCTCTAGAGAGACTGCTTTTTAGTCCCTCCTCCAAATCATTTAGCCAGACTAGCATGGACCTAGCGGTGCATGTAGCCGATATTGCCGGCCTAAAGGCTCCCGTACATGACTCCCAGGCTCTTTTTAAAAGAGAGTCGGTTTTACGGTCCAGTGGGTCCTGCAATGAGCCCGAATCCTCCACGGGCAGTGAGGATTTTTTGGATGTGGATGCCACTGCTGCATCCACCTTCGGGCTTTTGACCATAATGAGAACTCTTCATCATTGAAGGGATAACGTCTTTTTGAGGTTGGTGGTAAACCCCTTTGCCCCTGGCTTTCCCACTCTTTCTTGATTAGATCTTTTACCGCTGCTATTACAGGAAAGGAGGGCCTTCTCTTTTCCGACAGACCAGCAAACATTATATCCTGCTGCGTTTTAACAACCTTAGAATCTTCAATGCCCATGGTGTTGCAGACTGACTTTACCAGGTTATCAATGCTATCGGTGGGAAAGCACGTATCTTGATCCTCATCGGAGGAAACGTATTCACGGGAAATGTCAGAGTCTGCATTTTCTCTATCAGACGACTGGTCAGATATAGGGGAAACGTACCCCTTTTTCCCTTTAGTACGCGGCTCTTTGTCAGAACTATGTAAGGCTCGTAATTCTTCTCTAATCATGCCCCTAATGTCCTCTGATCTAACCGAGGCTTCTTCCCGTAAGGTAGAGTCAATACACGGTTTACAAAGCCTCTTTTTATGACTATCCGGAAGGGGCTGGAGACATAACGCACACTGTCTGTGTTTCGTTTTTTCAGTCCTTTTGGCCTAGGGTGTGAGGGAGAGGGAACAGTAATCAGCCTAAATAGGGTAGATATACACTCACCCAGTGAAGCTGTCTGTGAAGGTACCGGCTGATGAGGAGGAGACTGAGGCACAGGTTGAGGAATAGCACGATCCGACTTGCTCTTCCTAGAAGATCCGCTCTGCTTAGAGCGGCTGGTGCTGGCATGGCTGCGTGGAGTGGATGCGGTGGCTTCTAAGGAAGACATCACAGCGTCCTGCGCAGAATCCATAGTGGACGCCGGAGCGACATCGCCGGCGTCCTTTCATATGGGGGCCGCCATCTTCTTCCGGTTGTACCCGGAAGCGCTAGTCACTTCCGGGTCGCGGCCATATTGTATGCGCCTGCGCTGCCGCCGGTGTCAGCGCAGGCGCTGTCCTCCTCCTCCATCACCCCGGAAGTTTACCTGTACTTCCGGGGGAATACACTGGGGCTCCATGCTGTGTATGCGTCCGCCGAGGACGGCGCGACGCTGACCGCACTACAGCGCTGCTCCCGCAGACGAATCCGGCTGGTCTCCCGAGAACCAGCAACCACCCGTCCTGGCCTCACGACGTCTGCCAGCAGAGGGGGGAAACTGAGCCAGGACCCCCGACGCTGCTTCCAGCCCTGGAGCCCTTGCCGTCCTCTAAGGTAAACCGCGCAAGCGGCATCCAGGCTGGGTATCCTCTTCTCTCCATGGATTCCCGTAGGAACAGGAAACCAAACTGTGGGAGCGAGGGGGACCGCCCCTTTTATCTCTCCATAGGGTTTCCTGTTCCTAGGGGCGGATCCCCTCTCTCAGTGGGTGCTGTCGTGGCGAAGAGAAAAATAAGTTGTGGACAAACCCCTTAAAGGGAACCTTTCAGCAGTTTACGCCGATATTAGATACAGCCACTGCCTTTCAAGGCTTATCTACAGCATTCTATAATAATACAAGAAGAAGGGAGGCACCGGACCCGGACATGCGACACCCATCGGACCGGACCACACCAGACCGCCCCCCCCCCCCCCCCGGGTGAGTATAATAAAACTTATTTTCCTTATCTTTCAGGTCGGACCAGGGGCATATCTACAGCATTATGGAATGCTCTATATCAGCCATGAAAGGCGGTGGTCATATCTTCTATCGGCCAAAACTGCTGACAGGTTCCCTTTAAAGATTTTTTTTTTTTAACTGTTCCCCACACAGATATAGTCATGTTTGCACATTAGGATATATTTAGTTGCTAACATACTCTGTTGTACGTGAAAACCTGCCAAATGTCATAATCCCAAAGATATTTGCACAGGAATAATCATTTATGCAATTTCTTGATACATTAAAGTGGATCCCATATAACAAGTATAGGTTTCTAGATAGCCTTCTGAATCTCTCTACTCCTGACCCGGCGCTCTAACACTGTCTGCAGGGAACATTTGGTGAAAGCACCAGGAAAGCTCTTGGGAGTTTTTATGTTATGGGAACAACCCAAATCAGGTCACGCTAATAGAGTTTTCCAGGATATTACAAAATTTGACAAAGTAAATGACATAAAATAATAAAATAGTTACCTATAGACTTCCCCGTCATGTCTATCATTCGCAATCAGGCAAATGACGGACAGCAATGGATTCAGTGTAAGTAGTGGAGCTCTACTTTGTAACTTACTCTAAACCAGAGTGTTGGACATAAAATCTCAGAACCCCCCAGAGCCAGCATCGTACCTGCATGTTCATATATCCATCCACTGACACCAGGTAGCCCTTGTACTCCATCCCCCACTTCAGCTTCACCATTACAGGCTTACCAGTGAGTCCATTCAAAAAGGGTTTGGGGTTTAATGGCAAACTCTGAAAGAAGAGGAGAGAATTGACAACTATACAGGAAATAAGCTCCACGTGACATGTAATGCAATTGCCTTGTATGATTCAACCATAATTCCCAAGGAGGACACTCCCTTGGGGTAATATTTGACACAGAACTTTCCTTTATGCCCTATATCCAATTGCTCATGTTACCTGTAACTTAATAACAGACCTTTTCTCACCTTTGACTCTGCAAAAACTCTTAAAGCCACTCTTATTAATTTTCGCCTGGACTACTGTGACTCTACCGATTAGCCTTGCACTAACCGCACTTTCTCCACTCCAATCTGTCCTGAAAGCAGCAGCCAGGATCATATTCCTCTCCAACTGCTACACGGATGCCTTTGCCTTGTGCTAATCACTACACTGGCTGCCCATCCGCTACAGAGTCCAATATAAACTCATCGCTGCCACCCACAAAGCGCTCCACAGGTCTGCACAACCCTACCTCTCCTCGCCCATCTCCATCACCATACCCGTGCTCCGCATTCTGAAAATGATCTAAGAATAACATCCTCCATAATCTAAACATCACACCGTCATCAACAAGACTTCTCATGTGCTGCACCAGTTTTCTGGACAATCTGACTAATATCTAGCTCCCCCATTTATAAGCTTGCTTTAAAAATATCTCTCTTCAAACAGACTTGTCACCTCAACTCATTAAACTAACTCTCCCTTGGTCAGTTTCTACATTTTCTTTATAATCTGGTCCTTCCTACTCATCTGCCTCCACATCCCCCATGCACCCTCTGGCACTTGGTAACTGCACTTAGGCTGGGTTCACATTGCGTTAAACCCGTCTGTTAGATGGACTACGTTACACCGCAGCATAACGCGGTGTAACGTAGTCCGTTAACGCCGCCATCGAATTCAATGTCGGACGCATCGCTAGCGCCCGCCCACAATGAGCGTATGAAAGGGATGTGCCGTCATTGAGTGACGGACCCTGAGAAACGGGCTGCAGCGTTTCCGGGTCCGTCACCGCTAGCGCAGATAGAGCTAGCAGATGCTCTATCTGCGCTAGAATGTCGGCACTTGCGTTACAGCAGCCCGTTAACGTATGTGTTGAACGGGCTGCTGTTAGCGCAGTGTGAACCCAGCCTTACACAGATACCGGTTGGTGACCAGATCATGTAAAATGCCCTAGTTATTATGGCTGGACCACACATGGACCAGCACTTTCTACCTACTGCCTCCCTTCTTTCTCCTTATAAATTGAACGCTTGCGAGCAGGAACCTTACTTCTCCTCTAACTTGTGAACTTTGCTACTTCCTAATGTGTTTACTGTTTGTACATGTCCCCATTTAATTGTAAAATGCTGCAGAATATGATGGCACCATAGAAATAAAATGATCATTATTAATGCAATGGTGAGGATCCTCCTGCAGTGGTAAGTGACTGCTACACTGCACACTGGGACTAAGCCATCAATGTACTGCTCCTCTACCATCTCCTTCCACCAGTATGACTGGTACCGCACACTGGACCATCATGGTGTACTGCTCCTCTACCATCTCCTTCCACCAGCATGAATGGTACCGCACACTGGCCCATCAAGGTGTACTGCTCCTCTACCACCTCCTTCCACCAGCATGAATGGTACCGCACACTGGCCCATCAAGGTGTACTGCTCCTCTACCACCTCCTTCCACCAGCATGAATGGTACCGCACACTGGCCCATCAAGGTGTACTGCTCCTCTACCACCTCCTTCCACCAGCATGAATGGTACCGCACACTGGCCCATCAAGGTGTACTGCTCCTCTACCACCTCCTTCCACAAGTACCGCACACTGGACCATCATGGTGTACTGCTCCTCTACCACCTCCTTCCACCAGCATGAATGGTACCGCACACTGGCCCATCAAGGTGTACTGCTCCTCTACCACCTCCTTCCACCAGCATGAATGGTACCGCACACTGGCCCATCAAGGTGTACTGCTCCTCTACCACCTCCTTCCACAAGTACCGCACACTGGACCATCATGGTGCACTGCTCCTCTACCATCTCCTTCCACCAGCATGAATGGTACCGCACACTGGACCATCATGGTGTACTGCTCCTCTACCATCTCCTTCCACCAGCATGAATGGTACCGCACACTGGACCATCAAGGTGTACTGCTCCTCTACCACCTCCTTCCACAAGTACCGCACACTGGACCATCATGGTGCACTGCTCCTCTACCATCTCCTTCCACCAGCATGAGTGGTACCGCACACTGGACCATCATGGTGCACTGCTCCTCTACCATCTCCTTCCACCAGCATGAGTGGTACCGCACACTGGACCATCATGGTGTACTGCTCCTCTACCACCTCCATCCACCAGTACCGCACACCGGGACTCGCCCTCACTGTGTGCTCTCTGTATCCACCACCAATATGACTGGTACTCCCACCACTGTACTGCTCCTAGGTTTCCCCCCCACCAGCATGAATGGTGCCGCACACTGGACCATCAAGGTGTACTGCTCCTCTACCACCTCCTTCCACAAGTACCGCACACTGGACCATCATGGTGCACTGCTCCTCTACCATCTCCTTCCACCAGCATGAGTGGTACCGCACACTGGACCATCATGGTGCACTGCTCCTCTACCATCTCCTTCCACCAGCATGAGTGGTACCGCACACTGGACCATCATGGTGCACTGCTCCTCTACCACCTCCATCCACCAGTACCGCACACCGGGACTCGCCCTCACTGTGTGCTCTCTGTATCCACCACCAATATGACTGGTACTCCCACCACTGTACTGCTCCTAGGTTTCCCCCCCACCAGCATGAATGGTGCCGCACACAGACTAGGCCATCTGCGTACAATGCATGGTGGTGCCGCGCCGCCTCCGTCCCCAGCAGCACAGGCTTGTGCCCCCGGCCTCCGCTCGCTCCCGTCACTCACCATGATGCCGGTGCAGGCGCGCCGATCTCTAGATCAACCGCACGTGCAGCACAAAAAATTCCTCCTCGGAGCGCTCGATTGAACACACCGCCGGAGTTAGCAGGAAATGGCTGAGGGAAGAATAGACGGTAAGCGTGGATGTAGCCTCAGGAGCTGCGCCCTCTGCTGTTGGGAGGTTGAAAAGTGACACAATTCACACATCGCCCCCTGCTGATCGTAGCACAGTTGTGCAGCAGCAATGCGACTAGGGGAAGGCTGTCTCCGACATCACAGTGTTCATGAAACACAGCAGCAGCAGCAGACCCTCCCTCCGTATATGACCCGAATATTCCGTCATTACTATGTGTGGATGTGATATATATAAGCACAAGCCTTCACCCTCCTTTGTTTACATGAAACGTTTGGAAACATAATTTTTTTTGTTAGGACGTTATAAGGGGTCAATAGTTGACCAGCGATGGGGCATACATGACCGAAAATACCCAAAAGTGACACCATTATAAAATCTGCACCCCTCAAGGTATTCAAGATCACATTCAATAAGAATGTTTAACTTTTTTCACATAAAAAAATTACTTTTGACCCAAATTTTTTTACAAGGGTAGCAGAAAATGGACCACAGCATTTGTTGTGCAGCTTCTCCTGAGTACGCCGATACCCCATAAGTGGGGGAAATCCACTGGGCGCACGGCAGGGCAGGGCTCAGCAGGGAAGGAGCGCCATTTGACTTTTTTAACGCAAAGTTGACTGGATTGAGAGTGGGCGCCATGCACTGGCGTAGCTAGAGGTTTTGCCGCCCGGGGCTGTTCCCGAGTTTGGCGCCCCCCCCATTGCCGTCACTCGACGCAGGGCACCGCCCCCTCAGCGCTGTTTACCCATGAAATCCGGCGCCTGTGCTGTGTATCACTGTTTGGTGCAGGCGCAGAGAGCTCTGGCCGTCTGACGTCACAGCCAGGCTTGCAGACTGCGCCTGTGCGGCGAGTGCGGCCACCCACCTTGGTAATCCCAGCCCCGCAGTGTGTTATGCATTATGCAGAGTGCGGGGCTGGGATTCACAAGCAGGGCGGCCGCACAGGCGCAGTGTCCAGCATTATAATAATAATAATAATCTTTATTTTTATATAGCACTAACATATTACGCAGCGCTTTACAGTTTGCACACATTATCATCGCTGTCCCCGATGGGGCTCACAATCTAAATTCCCTATCAGTATGTCTTTGGAATGTGGGAGGAAACCGGAGTGCCCGGAGGAAACCCACGCAAACACGGAGAGAACATACAAACTCTTTGCAGATGTTGTCCAAAGTGGGATTAGAACCCAGGACTCCAGCGCTGCAAGGCTGCTGTGCTAACCACTGCGCCACCGTGCTTGCCCCAGTGTGTCCAGCAATCTGCCCCAGTGTTCAGCATTGCCCCAGTGTGTCCAGCAATCTGCCCCAGTGTCCATCATTGCCCCCAGTGTGTCCAGCAATCTGCCCCAGTGTCCAGCATTGCCCCCAGTGTGTCCAGCAATCTGCCCCAGTGTCCAGCATTGCCCCCAGTGTGTCCAGCAATCTGCCCCAGTGTCCAGCATTGCCCCCAGTGTGTCCAGCAATCTGCCCCAGTGTCCAGCATTGCCCCCAGTGTGTCCAGCAATCTGCCCCAGTGTCCAGCATTGCCCCCAGTGTGTCCAGCAATCTGCCCCAGTGTCCAGCATTACACCCAGTGTGTCCAGCAATCTGCCCCAGTGTTCAGCATTGCCCCAGTGTGTCCAGCAATCTGCCCCAGTGTTCAGCATTGCCCCAGTGTGTCCAGCAATCTGCCCCAGTGTCCATCATTGCCCCCAGTGTGTCCAGCAATCTGCCCCAGTGTCCAGCATTGCCCCCAGTGTGTCCAGCAATCTGCCCCAGTGTCCAGCATTGCCCCCAGTGTGTCCAGCAATCTGCCCCAGTGTCCAGCATTGCCCCCAGTGTGTCCAGCAATCTGCCCCAGTGTCCAGCATTGCCCCCAGTGTGTCCAGCAATCTGCCCCAGTGTCCAGCATTGCCCCCAGTGTGTCCAGCAATCTGCCCCAGTGTCCAGCATTACACCCAGTGTGTCCAGCAATCTGCCCCAGTGTTCAGCATTGCCCCAGTGTGTCCAGCAATCTGCCCCAGTGTTCAGCATTGCCCCAGTGTGTCCAGCAATCTGCCCCAGTGTCCATCATTGCCCCCAGTGTGTCCAGCAATCTGCCCCAGTGTCCAGCATTGCCCCCAGTGTGTCCAGCAATCTGCCCCAGTGTCCAGCATTACCCCCAGTGTGTCCAGCAATCTGCCCCAGTGTCCAGCATTGCCCCCAGTGTGTCCAGCAATCTGCCCCAGTGTCCAGCATTGCCCCCAGTGTGTCCAGCAATCTGCCCCAGTGTCCAGCATTGCCCCCAGTGTGTCCAGCAATCTGCCCCAGTGTCCAGCATTACACCCAGTGTGTCCAGCAATCTGCCCCAGTGTTCAGCATTGCCCCAGTGTGTCCAGCAATCTGCCCCAGTGTCTCCAGCATTGCCCCAGTGTCTCCAGCAATCTGCCCCAGTGTCCAGCATTGCCCCCAGTGTGTCCAGCAATCTGCCCCAGTGTCCAGCATTGCCCCCAGTGTGTCCAGCAATCTGCCCCAGTGTCCAGCATTACCCCCAGTGTGTCCAGCAATCTGCCCCAGTGTCCAGCATTGCCCCCAGTGTGTCCAGCAATCTGCCCCAGTGTCCAGCATTGCCCCCAGTGTGTCCAGCAATCTGCCCCAGTGTCCAGCATTACCCCCAGTGTGTCCAGCAATCTGCCCCAGTGTCCAGCATTGCCCCCAGTTTGTCCAGCAATCTGCCCCAGTGTCCAGCATTGCCCCCAGTGTGTCCAGCAATCTGCCCCAGTGTCCAGCATTACCCCCAGTGTGTCCAGCAATCTGCCCCAGTGTCCAGCATTGCCCCCAGTTTGTCCAGCAATCTGCCCCAGTGTCCAGCATTGCCCCCAGTGTGTCCAGCAATCTGCCCCACTGTCCAGCATTGCCCCCAGTGTGTCCAGCAATCTGCCCCAGTGTCCAGCATTGCCCCCAGTGTGTCCAGCAATCTGCCCCAGTGTCCAGCATTGCCCCCAGTGTGTCCAGCAATCTGCCCCAGTGTCCAGCATTGCCCCCAGTGTGTCCAGCAATCTGCCCCAGTGTCCAGCATTACTCCCAGTGTGTCCAGCAATCTGCCCCAGTGTCCAGCATTGCCCAAGTTTGTCCAGCAATCTGCCCCAGTGTCCAGTATTGCCCCCAGTGTGTCCAGCAATCTGCCCCAGTGTCCAGCATTGCCCCCAGTGTGTCCAGCAATCTGCCTCAGTGTCCAGCATTGCCCCCAGTGTGTCCAGCAATCTGCCCCAGTGTCCAGCATTGCCCCCAGTGTGTCCAGCATTGCCCCCAGTGTGTCCAGCAATCTGCCCCAGTGTCCAGCAATCTGCCCCAGTGTCCAGCATTGCCCCCAGTGTGTCCAGCAATCTGCCCAATGTCCAGCATTGCCCCCAGTGTGTCTAGCAATCTGCCCCAGTGTCCAGCATTGCCCCCAGTGTGTCTAGCAATCTGCCCCAGTGTCCAGCATTGCCCCCAGTGTGTCCAGCAATCTGCCCCAGTGTCCAGCATTGCCCCCAGTGTGTCCAGCAATCTGCCCCAGTGTCCAGCATTACTCCCAGTGTGTCCAGCAATCTGCCCCAGTGTCCAGCATTGCCCAAGTTTGTCCAGCAATCTGCCCCAGTGTCCAGTATTGCCCCCAGTGTGTCCAGCAATCTGCCCCAGTGTCCAGCATTGCCCCCAGTGTGTCCAGCAATCTGCCTCAGTGTCCAGCATTGCCCCCAGTGTGTCCAGCAATCTGCCCCAGTGTCCAGCATTGCCCCCAGTGTGTCCAGCATTGCCCCCAGTGTGTCCAGCAATCTGCCCCAGTGTCCAGCAATCTGCCCCAGTGTCCAGCATTGCCCCCAGTGTGTCCAGCAATCTGCCCAATGTCCAGCATTGCCCCCAGTGTGTCTAGCAATCTGCCCCAGTGTCCAGCATTGCCCCCAGTGTGTCTAGCAATCTGCCCCAGTGTCCAGCATTGCCCCCAGTGTGTCCAGCAATCTGCCCCAGTGTCCAGCATTGCCCCCAGTGTGTCTAGCAATCTGCCCCAGTGTCCAGCATTGCCCCCAGTGTGTCTAGCAATCTGCCCCAGTGTCCAGCATTGCCCCCAGTGTGTCCAGCAATCTGCCCCAGTGTCCAGCATTGCCCCCAGTGTGTCTGAGTCAGACATAAAGAAAAAAAAAAAAGTAAAATCCTCACCTCTCCCGTTCCCAGTGCAGGTCCGGTGCACTCAGCGTCTCTCCGGCTCTGCAACGCTCAGGACAGAGAGGCTGAGCGCACAGTGATGACGTCATCGCACCCTCTGCCCTGAGACGTCGCAGAGTCAGAGGGCGCCGAAGACGCTGCAGCTGCCGCAGGAACCAGGAGAGGTGAGTATTAGAACGGGGGCCCGATGCCACCGCTGGTATCGGGGGGGGGCCCTGGTCGTGGCGGCGGTCGGCGCCGCCCGAAGATTTAAAGGGCCCGCACCTCTCTTTTTTTTTTTTTCTTCCTCCTCCTCCTCTCTGGGTCGGACCCGCCCCCGGCATTGTGCCGCCCCCAGCATTGTGCCGCCCGGGGTGGCCCGCCCCCCGCCCCCCCCTTCCTACGCCACTGGCGCCATGTCACGTCTGGAGAGCCCCTGATGTGCCTAAACAGTGGAAACCCACCACAAATGACCCCATTTTGGAAACCACACCCCTCAAAGATTTTATCAAGGGATTTCATAGAAAACATTTTGATCCCACAGGTAAGACGCATAATTTGATAGCGTAAAGTCGTCATATTGAATATGCCATCATGAGTGGGGAGCGCAAGTGCCCACTACTCCAGTTTACATTGGGTGCTCGGGTATGCTCCAAATAAGGTGGGCAGGCTCGGACTGGCCCATAGGGGAATGGGGGAATCCCCCGGTGGGCCCCTGTGCAGATCTGCACCCCCCAGCCTTACTGTATGGGCAGTACTTTTCATAATTTACTTGATTTAACCACCAATCAACCAAACCACTGCATGACCAGCTCTATCCTCACCTACTGTGAGTTTACCCATCCCTTGTAGATTGTGAGCCCTCGCGGGCAGGGTCCTCTCTCCTCCTGTACCAGTTGTGACTTGTATTGCTCAAGATTATTGTACTTGTTTTTATTATGAATACCCCTCCTCACATGTTAAGTGCCATGGAATAAATGGCGCTATAATAATAATAATAATAATAATAATAATAATAATAATTTACTCTGTACAGAAAAAAGCAGCATCTCATCATTCATTAACCAAACTACACAGTTTATTATTATATAGAGATATAGGTAAATTTGTGAATCAGGGTTGTGTAATATTTGTGTGCAGGAGAAAAGTGGGCCATCCAAAAGCAGTTATTGGTGGGCCCTTGGAACTCCAGTCCGACACTGATTGTGGGTGCTCGAGTGACATACTCGAGTCCCTGCCCTGCATGTTTCATGGCTGTTAGACACCCAAAAAAAAACCATGCGGGGATCTGCGATACTCCCTGTATACCTGAGCACCCAATGCAAACTATCATTTGGTTTTTTTTAACTTTTGAAAAAAAAAAATTCTATCTAAAATCCTAACACAACCCTAACACAGCCCTAACCCTAACCATAACACAACCCTAACCAGGGGCTGACTGGCCCAGGTGGCAAAGAGGCAAATGCCCCCCGGGCCACTCCCCCAGCAGCTGTTCAGGGCCGGCTGCCTGGTGGTGGCTACAGCCACACAGCAAATTGTGCGCAGCCATGTCTGCTGTACTGTGACATGGCTGACAGCAGACACAGCCGCATCACAGTTGGCGCACACGTCTGCGCTGGGGCCAGGAGCTATGCTTGGCTGTCACCTTGACGGCTGCGCAGCTACTGCTCCCTTCATGTTCTCTATACTTCCAGGTTAGCTGTTGGGCATGCGCGATGGCGTCCTCACGCACACGCCGACATGACCCGAATGCTAGAAGCAGAGAGGCACTGCAGGGGAGCGACTGGTGAGGTAAGTATGAAGAACTTTTTTGTTTTCTTTTTAAAATAAATTTAATGGTGGGTAACTGCAAGTTATGAAGTGGGGGGTGTAAGGAGGCTGCACATGATGGAATTTGGGGGTTAAAGAAGACTGCACATGATGGAGTGAGGGGGTAAGTGGGGCTGCACATGAAGGTTGAGTAGGGCTGTACACGATGGAGTGGGGCTGCACATGATGAAGGGGGAGTGGGGCTGCACATGATAGTTTAGTGGATAAAGGAGACTTCACATGATGAAGTGGGGAGAGTGGGGCTGTACATGATGGAATGGGGCAGCACATGATGATGTGGGGGTAAGGGGGATTGCGCATGATGAAGGGGGAGTGGGGCTGCACATGAAGTGGGGGGTAAGGGGGACTGCACATGATGAAGTGGGGGGTAAGGGGGACTGCACATGATGAAGTGGGGGGTAAGGGGGACTGCACATGATGAATTGGGGGTTAAAGGGGACTGCACATGATGAAGTGGGGGGTAAGGTGATCTGCACATGAAGTGGGGGGTAATGGGGACTGCACATGATAAAGTGGAGTGTAAGATGGACTGCACATGTAGTGGGGGGTAAGGGTGACTGCACATGATGAAGTGGGGGGTAAGGGGACTGCACATGATGAAGTGGGGGGGGGTAAGGGGACTGCACATGATGAAGTGGGAGAAGGGGACTGCAGGACTGCACATGATGAAGTGTGTCTGATGTGGGACTGCTCATGATGAAATGGAAGGGGGATAGGGGGCTGCAAATGATGAAGGGGCACTTCAGATGAAGTGAGGGGGTGATAGGGGACTGCAATGAATGAAGTAAGGGGACTTCAAATTTAAAGTGGGGGGACTGCAAAATGATAAATTCAGTGTGAGGGACAGGGGACAGCAATTTAATTGAAGGTGGGGGTGGGGAGAGCAAATGATCAATTGAAGAGGGGGTGGGGAGAGCAAATGATGATCTAGGGGAAGAACAAATAATGAATTTTAAGGGTGGGGGAGTAAATGATGTATTGAATGTGGGGTAGAGCAGTTGATAATGAATAGAGGGTGAGAGAGAGACATGACAATGAATTGGGGCTGGAGTGGCGTGTAACTATAATGAATCGGGGTTAGGGTTAGAGTGGTAGGTACATAGTGGGGGGCGTTGAGGATGAAGTGACTGGTAATGAATTGGGGGAAAGAGTACAGGTGGTAATTAATTTATATATTAAATGGGGAAAGTGGCTATTTATAGTTAGTGGGTGCACATTGGTGGATTATAATTTATATTTGGAATGGTCAGTTAATAATAATAATTATAATAATTTTATTTCTATAGTGCCAACACTTTACATTTTAGAGGGGACTTGTACAGACAATGGACATTAAGCATAACAATAAACACATAGATCAACAGATACCAAAAGGAATGAGGGCCCTGCTCGCAAGCTTACAATCTATGAGGTTGCATAATAACCAATTATATATTGTTTGTGGGTGCACCTCTGTATTCAGATGTCTAGTGTACACCATGTTCCAAATTATTATGCAAATTGGATTTAAGTGTCATAAATATTTAATTGTTTTGTTTTTCAAATAAACTCGTGGATGGTATTGTGTCTCAGGGCTCAATGGATCACTGAAATCAATCTTAAATACATGTGATCATTAGTTTTCCAGGTGATTCTAATTAAAGAAAAACTACTTAAAAATGATGTTCCACATTATAAAGCAGATCACAGGTTTCAAGCAAAATGGGAAATAAAAAGGATCTCTCTGCTGCTGAAAAGCATTAAATAGTGCAATGCCTTGGTCAAAGTATGAAAACATTAGATATTTCACAAAAACTTAAGAGTGATCATCATACTGTGAAGAGATTTGTGACTGAAACAGAGCACAGACAGAGTTCATGCAGATAAAGGCATAATGAGGAAGGTTTCTGCCAGACAAATTCATTGGATAAAGAGAGCAGCTGCCAAAATACCATTACAAAGCAGCAAACAGTTATTTGAAGCTGCTGGTGCCTCTGGAGTCCCTCGAACCTCAAGGTGTAGGATCCTTCAAAGGCTTGCTGTGGTGCATAAACCTACTATTCGGCCACCCCTAAACAGTGTTCACAAGCAGAAACGGTTGCAGTGGGCCCAGACACACATGAAGACTGATTTCCAAACAGTCTTGTTTACTGATGAGTGTCGAGCAACCCTGGGTGGTCCAGATGGATGGAGTAGTGGATGGTTGGTGGATGGCCACCATGTCCCAACAAGGCTGCAACATCAGCAAGGAGATGGAGGAGTAATGTTTTGGGCTGGAATCATGGGGAAACAGCTGGAAGGGCCCTTTAAGGTACCTGAAGGTGTGAAAATGACCTCGGCAAAGTATATAGAGTTTCTGACTGACAACTTTCTTCCATGGTATAAAAATCAGAATTGTGCCTTCTGGAGCAAAATCATCTTCATGCATGTCAATGCACCATCTCATGCTGCAAAGAATATCTCTGAGTCATTGGCTGCCATGGGCATAAAAGGAGATAAACTCATGGTATTGCCACCATCTTCCCCTGACCTCAACCCTATACAGAACCTTTGGAGTATCATCAAGCAAAAGATCTATGAGGGTGGGAGGCAGTTCACATCAAAACAGCAGCTCTGGGAGGCGATTCTGACTTCATGCAAAGAAATACAAGCAGAAACTCTCTAAAGACTCACAAGTTCAATGGAGGCGAGAATTGTGAAGGTGATAAGGGTTCCTATGGTAACATGTGACTTGGCCTGTTAGGATGTTTTGGAGTTAAATAGCTTTTTTTGTTCAGTGAATGTGACCTCCTAATGCTGCAAATTCCACAAATGAGCATTTTCAGTTCTTTAAAACAGATCAAATGTTTAGAAATTCTACTGTGCCTAATAATTTGGAACAGTGCATTTTGAGTTTTTATTCATTTTGGAGATTATACTGTTATCATTGGGAGGTTTCTCCAATAAAATTCGATGTATACTCTAACGGGTGATGACTTTTATTAGACTGACTGTCATTTGCACAGACCATTTAGGAAAATCCGAGAAAAATATAATTTGCATAATAATTTGGAACATGGTGTAGAAGAAAGGGAAAAAGTAGGGAATGTGGTCTGGAAGCTGTGCTCTAGGTAACTGTGTTATTTTATGCAGAGACGAGTCCTGGCTGGAAGAAGTGATGGCAGTTTGTGCTGGATGAAAATGAAAAGCAAAGATGAAGGACTTCAGCTAGAGACGTCACTAGTGAGTCAGTGTATTACCTGTACACTGACACTATACACTGTATACTATATACAAAGCTCCTATGTATAATGTCACTGGCAGTGGTGATCACTGTATTACCTGTACACTGACACCTTATACAGATCTCCTGTGTATAATGTTACCAGTGATCACTGTAGTATCTTTACACTGACCGTAAATAGAGTTCCTGTATACAATGGCACTTAGTGTTGTGCTTTTTTAAAATTAATGATCAGTATTGTAGTATACAAGTAGTAAAAGTTGTACACTCCCTGACAGAAGTAATGTCGCTTATCCATGTTATGTAAATAAAAGCTTATAACCTGATGTTAAATTCATCCATTGGTTGTATAAATTATTCTTTTGAAAGCTGAAACCTTCCAAAATGTGGTTTAGGTTAAGAAAATAAATTGACATCAATGCAGAAATATTGATC
This sequence comes from Ranitomeya variabilis, assembly GCF_051348905.1. Classification (NCBI taxonomy): domain Eukaryota; kingdom Metazoa; phylum Chordata; class Amphibia; order Anura; family Dendrobatidae; genus Ranitomeya; species Ranitomeya variabilis. The sequence continues at coordinate 411,681,351 of NC_135236.1, read as the reverse complement.
AGTTAGTGGACAGAGAATGGTCAGATTTTAGCAAGACAAAAGTTTTGTCGCCTGGTCATATAATGCACCCAATCCTAGTTTACATCCTCACCTGTGCTCAGTAAATGATCGGTTATTTAGTGTGTGTGTGTATAAAAAGAAACCCAGCACCCCAGACCTTCACTTGAACTGCAACTTGAGCTCTTGACAACATGCCAAAAATCCACCCTGCGACCAAAGCCTGGATTATCAAGAGGCTAAAGACCAGATCCACTGCAAAGGTGGCGGGCACCTTTAATGTGTCTCAGCGTCAAGTACAAAGAATTTAAAAAATTTTTGAAGAGACTGGAGATGTGTTTGACTAGCCCAGGTCCGGCAGACCCCGCAAGACAACTGCTCAGGAGGAATGTTTGTTGGTTAGAAAATCCAAAGCAAGCCCCTCTTCCACAGCAGCAGAGCTCCAACAGGTCTGGTCACCTCAAGTCCCTGTGTCAACTAGTAAAAGTTAAATTCACCGCACGTGACACGCCGATCGTTAGCAAGGCGCGGGAGCGCCGCTTGTCATAACAGACACTGCAGGTCCACACTACTGGACAGGATCTTCCATAGGCGGACATTTAGATTACAATAGAGCTTATACTGCACCGCTGGGACTTTCCGCCTTCTCTGTATATCACTATCTTAGCTGGAACAAGCGATTACATGACAAAGGCTCTGGTTGAGCCGAAACGTTGTATATAAAAAAATCACAGATGCTGTAATATTCTGTTACGCTCCCAGTTTATGTATAACAAAATTTATATCAGACTTTGCATAAGAAACATAGAGAGAGTGCGGTGAATTTAACTTTTACTGTTATTCTGGGCCATTGGTCCGTTACACCAGCACCTCGCCATATTAAGGCTGAGTGCACACCTAAACCTTTACCTGTGTCAACTAGAACAGTTTGCAGGATTCTGTCTCAAAATGGCCTCCATGGTCGAATCAGTGCCCAGAAGCCAGCACTAAACAAAAGGCAAATAAAAAACCGTGTGGCATTTGCAAACTCCCACAGCCTGCTAAATAGATGGACACTTGAGAACTGGCAGAAGATGGATTTCTCTGCAGTAGAATTACACCACAGCTGCCACAAACACTGCAGGAGACCTACTGGAGCCCGTATGGATCCAAAATACACCCAGAAGACAGTTAAATTTGGTGGTTGAAAGATCATGGTCTGGGGTTACATTCAGTATGGGGGTGTGCGAAACATTTGCAAGGTGGAAGGCAATATCAATAGCCTAAAATATCAAGAAGTATTAGTTACCGCTTATATTCCAAATCCTAAAAGAGGTCAAATTCTGCAGCAGGATGGTGCTCCATCTCATACATCCATCTCTACAACAAAGTTCCTCCAGGCAAAAAAGATCAAGGTGCTCAAGGACTGGCCAGCCAAGTCACCAGACATGAACATTATTGATCATGTTTGGGGAAGGATGAAAGAGGAAGCTTGGAAGACAAAACCAAAGAATCTAGATGAGCACCACAACTTCATTCACCAATGTTATGCAACATATATTTGTATTTTAAGTTAATTATTTGTCTGTGGGCAACAAAAATTTTGTCTTGCCAAAATCTGACCATTCTGTGTCCATTAACTGATCAATATTTCTGCTTTGATAACAATTTATTTTCTTAACCTAAATCACATTTTGGAGGGTTCCAGCTTTCAAAAGAATAACTTATACAACCAATGGATGAATTTAACATCAGGTTATAAGCTTTTCTTTACATAACATCGATAAGCGACATAACTTCTGTCAGGGAGTGTATGGTGGCATCATTGGTCTTTGTATAGAGTGTAGTTTCATGTAGAGGTAATGGTGATATTATAATATTATGTATTCTCTGTGTATTGGTGATAGTACTAGGCACTGTGTAGCTGTATTGTTGTGTGTATGTTTGTAAGTAAGCTCCGTTATGGCACCATATCTAAGCAGTAAGCTTGGTTCTGGTACTCTATCAATGTAGTAATCTAGATTATGGTACTGTATGTATGTTGTAATCTCAGTTCTGCTCCAGTTTCTATGTAGCAGACTTGGTTCCATGTAGTAGACTTATTAAGCTCGGTTCTGCTCCCTTATCTCTGTAGTAAGCTCGGTTCTGCTCCCTTATCTCTGTAGTATGCTAGGTTCTGCTCCCATATCTCTGTAGTAAGTTTGGTTCTGCTCCCATATCTCTGTAGTAAGGTTGATTCTGTTCCCATATCTCTGCAGTAAGCTCGGTTCTGCTCCCATTTCTCTGCACTAAGCTCGGTTCTGCTCCCTTATCTCTGTAGTAAGCTCGTTTCTGCTGCCATATCTCTGTAGTAAGCCCCGTTCTGCTCCCATATCTCTGCAGTAAGCTTGGTTCTGCTCCCATATCCTTGCTGTTAGCTCGGTTCTGCTCCCATATCTCTGTAGTAAGCTCGGTTCTGCTCCCATATCTTTGCAGTAAGCTCGGTACGGCTCCCATATCTCTGAATCTAGTAAGTTCGGTTCTGCTCCCATATCTCTATAATAAGCTCTGTTCTGCTCCCATATGCCTGTTATCCCTGCTACTTTAATGCAGTGGCCAGATATAAGCAGGGAAAAGGAGGGCCACTGCAACTCGAGGGCCACTGCCTTGTGATTGCCTCCCAGGCTGAAAATTGCCAGCCAGCCCCTGACCCTAACCCCAACACAACCCTAACCGTAACACAACCCTAACTCCAACCCAACCCTAACACAGCCATAACCGTAACACAACCCTAACCCCAACACAACCCTAACCCGATCACAGCCATAACTGTAACACAACCCTAACCCCAACCCAACCCTAACACAGCCATAACCGTAACACAACCCTAACCCCAAAACAACACTAACCCTAACACAGCCATAACCATAATACAACCCTAACTCCAACTCTAACACAGCCCTAACCCCAACCCTAACCATAACACAACCCTAACTTCAACACAACCCTAACACAGCCATAACCGTAACACAACCCTAACCCCAACACAACCCTAACACAGCCATAACCATAACACAACCCTAGCCCCAGCCCTAACCTTAACTGCAAAGAATGGAAAAAGTAAAAAAATACATTTTATAATTTTTATCTAAGTAGTGACAAAGGGGGATTTGATTTACGATGTTTTTTATTTTGGTCACTGTGACAGGGTCTATCACAGAGATCAAAAGGAACCAATAGGAAAAAATTTCTATTGCGGGGTACCGGCCGGCAGATCTCAGCGGGCTTACTGCGCATGTGCCTGTCATTTTCTTCCAGGAAGAGGACACGAAGGGCCGGGGGACGGAGCAGGAGGGTCCTGGGATGGCGGAAGTACAGGGGGGCTCAGAGTACCCCATTTCTCTCTTCTCTGATATGTTAGATCATATCAGAGAAGAGAGAAATTAATTATAAATCTGACTTTTTTGTGATCGCCGCTATTTGGTGAATAACAGCGATCACGTGACAGGGGACCTTAAAAACAGGCCCTGATCATGTTCTCCAGGAACCATGGGGATATTCCGACACTGGGGGGGCGCTGTACCCTTATTTCTCAGCACCATTAAAAAGCATTGCTAAGGAATAAGGCCCCTTATCTGCCGCCTTTAAAAGGCATATCAGCGTTCGTTGAGGAGTTAATAAAGTTAGTTTCATTCACCCCCTCCCAAAAAAAGCAAAAATACATGGTTACGTGTTTTTTTCTTTGCAGCGTTTTTGCAATTATTAGTTGCTTTCTATGGTGAAAAAATGTTGCAAAAACCCTGAAACAAGTGATATGCTGCAGTTGTCTAAAAAGCAGCAGTTTTCCATTTCAGGCAGGAAATAAAGTGTGTACAGGAGATTTCTGAAATCTCAGAGCTCTTGCTGGTACTGTAAAGAGCAACTTTTAATTTGCATTAAAAACATGCTACAAAAACGCAACGTGTGAACATAGCCTTTTTGCTGTTTTAGAGAAATCAATCATTGATATTCTATTCTAAAGACTAGTGCAGTAGGGCAGGCACTACACTTACAGCTCTCTTACCTCTTTCCCTACTTCTTGTCTGCCTTCTCCTCTAGAACATTCATGTTTCACTGACCTGTCAGTCAGCAAAAAGATGCAGACAGCGGGTGGAAATAAGGAGAGAGGCAGGAGAGCCAGAGGCGTATCTAGGGTCTCGGGCGAAGCAAGCAGAGGTGCACCGTCCGGCCACCTAATGCAGCTGTCCAGCGTGTCTCATCCGGTGGCTGCATTTTGCCATCCCCCGGACTGGGAGTCGGCTATTCTCTGAGCCATCTTTCAGACACAAGTACAATTGAAGCTCTGACCTCTGGGTCAGAGCAATGCCAGCAGACTGATCACATGACCTGATCACGCTGCTGACGTCACTCGCCGATGCGCAGAACATTGGTGGTAAGTGCTCTAGTGGAGCTGAAGACACCAAAGATTAAGTGTAATGGTGAGAGATTTAGTGTGTGGGGTATTAGTATTAGTGCGTAGGGGAGAAAGATTTAGTGTGTGTGAAGAGGGGGGAGATTTAGTGTGTGTGTGTAACACCCGCTAGGGCTGTGAGGTACTCAGAACCGGGTCGCATGGCTCTTAAAGGGGTGGTCACGGCAGAGGTGACCCGGTCCGTGGCCCTGGGCGCGCAATAAAAGTAAAAAAGGGGAAGTTCATAAGGGATTGTATGTGACACCACATGTGGTGTTCGGCTATAGATGGCCAACGCTGCTTAAGGGGACCTCTGGGGCTGATGGTGATGCAGCTGGGATGGTTCTGCTCTCCACAGGTGGAGTGGGGCCCCAGGGCTACTGGTACAGTTTTGTAAGGGACTTGTGGACGTTGGGGTGTGGAACTGAGGGTCCAGGACTGAGGGTGCAGGAAAAACTAGAGGACACAAGAGTTGCAGTTTTCTTTACCTTTAATCCCAGGTTGCAGGTGCAGTTGGGGGCACAAATCACAGCTGATGATGGAGATCCGGGCAGCCTGGAAGCAATTCAGAGTCCACCTAGCCAGGTGGGGTTGGAGGCCTTCCTGCTGCGCTGTTCTCTGGGTGCTTGGTGCTTTTAGTTCCCCTCAAGTCCCTCTCTCAGTCTGTCCACTAAGTGAAACACTACCCGCATGGCAGGCAGATTGAGCCTGTTCCAGGTGTCACTCCCTCATGGTGACTCCGAGCTCTCCTATGCTGCTGTGCCCCCGGGTGTCAAATAGGGCCAGGAGACCTGCAATCTCGTGTCCTCCTGATTTGGTTGCGGGACCTGCAGTTCCCACACAACCATGGACTCCGGTGTGCAATCTTCGGCACTCAGTCCTGGGGTGAGCTCAGTCGCAGCTCCAATCCCTCAGGTTCTCCTAATTTCTTGCCTCTTCCTCCTTCTCTGTCTGCTCCTTCACACTGACTCTCTCAGACTCACTAACCCCACCTCCAGACCAGAAATTTATAGGGAAGCTCTCCTGAAACAGGTGTTAGAGCTCCCCCTTCTTGTTTGGAGTCAGGAAAGTGTTGCATGCCAGTGTTACATGCTAAGGGGATCTCTCCTTGCTTCCAGGCATGACATTACCCCCTGTGAGGGACGCAATGCCACTGTGGCAACCGGACTCCTGGGGTGCCACATGTGTGTAGGGGGTGAGATTTAGTGTGTGGGGGGGATTTAGTGTGTGTTTGGGGGAGATTTAGTGTGTGTGGGGGGATTTAGTGTGTAAGGTTGAAGATTTGAGGAGCAAGGAAGGGACAAGTGCAGACAGACACAACATGGGGAGTGGGAGAAATTTGAAGACACAGTATGTGGAGCAAGAAGTAAGATGGGGTCATGTTTGAGGAAACAGTATGGGGGATGGGTGCAGACACAGTATGGTGAGTGGGAGGATAGCTGCTGGCACAGTATGGTAAGCTAGGGAAATAATGTATACAGACACAGTATGGGGAGCGAGGGTGATGGGATGGTTGCAGACACCGTATGGGGAACGAGGGTCATGGGATGTGTGCAGACACAGTATGGGGAGTTGGTGGAATGTGTGAGGAGGCAGCATGAAGAGTGAGGGGGTAAATATATGAGAAGACAGTATGAGGAAGAAGGGGTAAACATGTGAGGAGACTATTGAGGGGTGTAGTGTGAGGAAAAAGAATGGGGGTAGAAAAGTGTGTGGGCCCAGAATAATGTCTGAGACGTATGAGGGGGTAGCATGAGGGAGACAGTCTAAGGTCACAGTCAAGAGAGGACAGTAAGCCAAAGTGGGGGGAGTGTGATGAGTGGGTACAGTATAGAGACTGGGCTGTATAAGGGGAGACATAGTGTGAGAGGACAGTGTGAAGAGGGGGCCCAGTATGGAAAGGAGAGGGCAGTGTGGAGGGCATGTACCATAAGAGGGATAGTGAGTGGGTCATATTTTGTGCAGGGAATATAATGAGGGGCAATTATTTATTCAGGGACTCGGTGTAGGGCAGATATTTTTATCCAGAAGCATTATAATCACACTATCTTTAAGGGCATCGTGTGGGGATGTGCTGCAGAGACCGGAGAAGATGGAAGTCTGCAGAGACAAGCTGTGAATGTGAAAACTCATCATGGAGTCTGTTCAAGATGAAGAAAAGAAAGAGAACGACTCCAGTTAGAGACCATGTTATCTAGGTACCTGGATCTGAATTTTTTTTGGGATACTGACTAAATCTCATATTTTTGTTTTTATTAGGAACATTAAAGAGGTTGTCCCAGTTTGTGATGAGTCTGCAGTCATTCTATGTGACTGCAGACTTCTGAATTCCCACAGTGCGCACTGCATGCTGTCTGGATTCTCTTGTGCCAGCAATTTGCATACATGCGTCACGTGCTGTCTAGACATGCATGGCCTCACTCAATGAAAAAGAACTGAGTGAGGTCAGACACGTCTAGTCGGAATGTGGCCAGAAGTATACAAATCTCATACTTGTGCTGACATGACCGTCCACTCTTGCGACCGGCAACGGAGAATCCTAAAAGTGTGCAGTGCATGCGCTGTGAAATTTCAGAAGTCTGCAGTCACTTAGAGTGACTGCAGACTTTCATCTCAAACCTGGAAATGCCCTTTTACAAAATTAAGCCCTGTAGGATGCCGATCCTAACAGTGTGTCATATACTTTCTGTCAGGATTCAACTCTGCTTGGAGGTTCCAGCAGTCATCACATGGCCGCTTCACTCATATGCGATTTTCATGCTTAAGATCATGTGACAACGAGCATCTCTTCCTGCTTCTCTCAGTTTTTCACCGAACAGTGAGAAAATTAGTGAGTTAGGGCGAGCAGGTCAACGGGAAGTGACTGAGTGCAAATCGAATATGTGTTTGAGGGGTGGGAACGCCAAACTGAATTCCTGCCCCGTGTGCCAGAAAACCTAGATACACCTCTGAGGAGAGCTGTAAGCTCAGTGCCTACCCTACTGTACTCATTATGATACACTTTCGACTATGAATTTCTGTAAGGTCGGTGTCACACTTGCGAGTGCAATGCGAGAAACTCGCGCGAGTCTCTCGCATCAATGCCCGGCACTCGGTACCGGAGCGTTCAGCTGCATAGAAATACATGCAGCCGCACGCTCTGGTCCCGAGTGCCAGCGGCAGTGCCAGGTATTGATGCGAGGGACTTGCGATAGTTTCTCGCATTGCACTCGCAAGTGTGACCCCGGCCTAAAACAGAAAAACGGATTACTACAAGAAAGGTAAGGCTTTACTCAGCATTAAAGCACTTTTATATATACAGTGGGTGAAATATGTCACCAATTTTCTAAGTAAATATATTTCTAAAGTTACTATTGAAATGAAATTCTCACATGATGTCAGTAACAACCCATCCAATCCATACAGGAAAAGAAATCAAACCATAGACGCCCATAAATTAAGTTATGTGTAATAACGAGAAATGACAGGGAAAAAGTATTGAACACACTCAGGGCTGCCACCAAAAATTTGTGGCCCCATTCTGGTAACATTTTCGGGACCTCTTGAGACTCCGTCCAGGCTTCACCCCAGCCCCACTTCCACCCATGGAACCTTCCACCGTCCCACCGAACAGTCTTGGAAAAATGCCACGCCTGCACTTTGTCCTCACCAATCAGACATTAAGGCCGGGATCACACATACGCAAGATACGGCCGAGTCTCGCAGGTGAAAACCCAGCTCTGGCGCCGGCACTCCGGAGCAGAGCGTGCAGCTGCACAGCAATACATGGAGCTGCACGCTCCACTCCGGAGTGCCGGCGCCAGAGCTGGGTTTTCACCTGCGAGACTCGGCCGTATCTCGCGTATGTGTGATCCCGGCCTCACAGTTCTCATCCAAAAGATTTTTTAAGTCGCTACCACAACAAGGTAGACTCTTTTGGCTGTGCCCTACTTTACTCTAAGGCTATGTGCACACGATGAGGATTTGCTGCGGATCCGCAGCAGATATTTCCGCGCAGAAACGCTGCAGATCTGCACTGTGATGTACAGTACAATGTTATTCAATGGGATTAAAAAAAAAGCTGTGCAGATGATGCGGAAAAATCAGTGCGGAATTGCTGCGGATTTCAAAGAAGTGCATGTCACTTCTTTTGTGCGGATCTGCAGCGTTTCTGCACCCCTCCATGATAAAAATCCGCAGTGGCAAAAACCACAGAAAATCCACACAAAATCTGCATCAATTCCGCATAAAAAACGCACAAAATACGCATAAAAACCGAGGCAAATCCGCGGCTGCGGATTCTACCAGGAGATGCGGATTTTGTGCAGAAAATTCTGCACCTCTTTTCCTACGTGTGCACATAGCCTTACATATTAATCAGTTCTTAAAGGGAATCTGTCACCCCAAAATTCGCCTATAAGCTAAAGCCACCGGCATCATGGCCTTATCTACAACATTCTGGAATGCTGTAGATAAGCCTCCGATGTCACCTGAAAGATAAGAAAAACAGGTTATATTATACTCACCTAGGGGCGGTCCCGATGCTGTCCGGTCCGATGGGCGTCGCGGTCCTGGTCCAGCGCCTCCCATCTTCATACGATGACATCCTCTTCTTTGCTTCCTGCCGCGGCTCCTGCGCTGGCGTACTTTATCTGCCCTGTTGAGGGCAGTGTAAAGTACTGCAGTGCGCAGGCGCTGGGCCTCTCTGGAGGACATTGTCCACAGGCTTCTATATGCGGGCTATACAGGCAGGCTTTGAGCGAAGGGGGCGTAGGCTACATAAGGCCGGGCCACACAGGGAACTCCAGCCCTGACAAAGAAGGAGTGTATCCTTCGAAACGCGTCGGATTGGTTGCCCTGACACGCGCCCGCCCTCCAACCTTGTGATGTCACAACAGGTACCATGCCCCCCACACACTCCGCCACCGCTCCGGCGTAGCTTCCGGCCAGGGCACGCTAGGAGTTGGCGGTTCCTGCCCACTCCCGACGCCGAGTGAGCAGAGACTTTTTTCAGCCAAGCCAGCCTCGGCACCACCCCGCAACCCCACGGTGCAGTACCGATACATCAACCTGCAAGTAAGACGGACATCTCCTATTCTCGTGACCACCCTTGTCTCAATACCTAGTAAGTGCATTCGTTTATGCTAACAAGCACTCTTACATTGCCAACTACTATCGGGTGTGGAACACCCCGCTAGGATTACCTTTGTTTATATGCACATACAACTCTGAGGATTTGGTTTAACTCCGATCCACTAAGCTCGGTTTTACTCCTTTACTTTCCCTTGGTGGAAGCACTTACGCAGGTTATGTACCAGCAGCACTACTCTTTAGCGCAGATGATATTTAAATATATAAATTAATTAGAACCTGTACTCCTTCCCCCAATTCAATACCATACCCCTTCCACCCCAATTAATTATGACATGTCTTCTCTCTCTCCCACCCTCAATTTCATTATCATAAACTGCTCTCCCCCACATTCAATACATAATTGACTCTCCCCCACCCTCAATTTATCATTTGTTGGTCCCCACCCACAATTCATCATTTACTGTCTCCCATTCACCAGTCTCAATACATCTGTCACTATTCTGTTATCGAGTCTCCCAGGACCAGGAGTTTCTTCCCTATCCCTAATGCTAGGGGCGCCCTAGCTCGCCCTGTTCCTCAGATTACTTCTGATGGTGAAAACGACAGGACAACATACCTTGCCTTAGCTCCTGAATCCGCCCTCAGTCTGTTCCCTTCCCTACCCAGGGAAGAGGGGAGTAGTAGTGTACAGTAATACACGAACCAGACTAATAATGTAATATGTACAGAGATAAAAGAAAATACCAATCATACAAATATACACACATAAACAACAGAGGTAAATACTGGGGAGTGAAGGATGGGGTTAAATCAAAGTAGGAGAAAAAAGGGTATAATCACACACTCAAAACCTAGCAACAGTCTCAGATAAATCCACCAAACGCCTTCTCCAACAATAACCACCAACAACAACCACAAGCCATGCAACATTAGCTATGTCTGACAATGAGTGCTAGCCAGGGTCCAGATTATATAGGAGATGGGAGTGGCTAACAGTGAGCAGCTGAACCTTAATGCTCCAAGAGCGCTCAACTGAGCAGATTAACCCCTGCACTGATAAAATAAACTGACACTGTTTAATATGAAGGTGAAGCGCTTCTAATCAGTGCAGAAGTAGGAGAAATAAGATGCTGCAGTCTTCTGGCTCCTCTATGTCATGGTAACCCTGTGATAGGGAGTCTCAGTCTGCTGCATTTTTTTTAACATGAACACTCAGTCTGTGTGAATAAAACTGGCATCTGATAAGCCCAATTGAATAACATTGGTCTGTGTGATACCTGATGCTAACACAGACAACACACGTGTTTTATTTTATTTTTTATTTACTTTATACATACAAAGTAAATTGAATAAAGGCAAAAGTCAAGCATAATAAGTCCTTATTACTAAATATACACAATTCAGAAACTGTATAACTGTATGCTTGCTTGAAGATTTTTTATTTCAAAGAGCATACAGATTCTTCACATTGTGAAGCTTATCAGAAGCAAATAAACTTCATATTTTGCTTCCTGTTAAAATTCAGTTCTGTTCCTAAGCTATCACGCGTGGTGAAGGTGATGTGATCTACAGCTCCATATTTACTGGTACAGAGCAAAAATGTCATCTCTGTGCTTTGAATGGATCAGCCAGCAGCTCTGCAGTTTTTTCTAAGTCTACGTTCCCACAATCCGGAACTAGCAGTGATTTGGACGCAGTGTATGTTTGCTGCGTCCAAAATGCTGCCTTCTATTAAACGCAGGTAAATCCGCATGTGTTCACTGAACCGTGCGGATTTACAGCATCCAATACATTGTATTGATGTCATTTCTGTTGCGGAGACAGATCAACAAGAAAAATAGACATGTTGTGGTCTTGAAAGACATGCCGCATGTCCGACTCCACGGGTGATCCACAGGTGACTATGTACACATTGTGGACATGGGATTTCTAGAAATCCCATGCACTATGCTGTGACATCTGGCCGCTGCGGGTTTGACACTGCATAAATAAAATTAAAATTCCTGATTGTGGGAACGTACCCTAAATGATGATGTCATGGGCTGTGAGTTCTGTGGGTGGGCACTAAGGGAGGGCGTTTGGGAGCTACGTGACAGACAAAGCACCGCAATCCGGGAAATGTAGGATAGCTAGACGAGACTAAAGGAGATCTAAAAAATGAAAATAAAACACGGGTATTTCTTACCTGGTAATGTGTTTTTTCGTAACCCATGACGGCACCACGAGAGAGGGGATCCGCCCTTCAAGGGCAGGAAACCTTCAAGATAAAAAGGGAGGCTCCTCTCTCAGCATCAGTTGTTTTCCAGAGCATGAGAGGAACTCCGACGATTAGTGTACACTCAAAATAACTTATCCAACTATATATTCAAATCAGTACTATCCACACCAAGGGGAGTGTCTAACGACTAAAATTCACCGAACAAAAAAGGAGTGATTAAGAAGGAAGGGAATATAAGGGTGCCTTCATGGGTTGTTAAAAAAACACATTACCAAGTAATTAATACCCATGTTTTTCAGTCACCCATGATGGCACCACGGGAGAATTTCAGAGATCTATATTCTCAGGGAGGGATCACCGCTTGCAAAACCCTTCTCCCGAACATGAGGTCAGAGGAGGTAGACAGGTCAAAGCTATAGTGCTTGAAGAAGGTAAAAGAAGGAATTTTAGTATGGGCACCAATGGGACCTCCACTTCCCGAAACGGTCCTGAAAAGGATAAGAATCTTCTCCAAATCCTCCCATAAATTTTAGTAGTTACCAGCTACTAAGCAGGGTGGAGACAAACCTTGCTGAGAAACCCTTCCCCTCTAAAAGTGACCTTTCAAATTCCAGGCTGTTAAATGCAACCCGGACATCTGAGGATGAAGAAAGGGTCCTTGGGACAGGAGATCCTGGTCTTCCAGAAGGAACAATGGATACGTTACCGACATTGCCTTCAGCCAGTAGAACCAAGGCCTCTTTGGCCAGAATGGGGCTATCAGAATTACATTGGCTTTGTCCTCCCTGATTTTTCTCAACGTCAACGCTGATGGTATGAGGCACACTGGAGGAAAGGCATAGAGGAGCCCTGGTGCCCATTCTATCCTGAAAGCATCTATCGCCCACGGATTGTCTGCTGGATTTAGGGAACAGAATTTGTTGACCTTCCTGTTGTCCTTTGAGGCAAAAAGGTCTATCGAAGGATGACTCCACAAGGCTACAATCTGTCTGAACACTGACTCTTTTAGGCCGGTTTCACATTTGCAGTTGTGTCCGCCGCGTTTCTTCTGCAATAATCCGCATGCGTTGTGTATTCCTATATTTAACATTAGGGACGCAAGTGTCTGCGTTTGATTGCGTTTTGCCGTGTTTGACGATGCATGCGTCGTTCCGTCATCTGCGGTTTGGCGTGGTAAACGCTACATGTAGTAATTTTAGAGGCGTCAATTTGCCGACTAGAAACGTATGCGGTTGTTAGCGGAAGAAATGAGGCAAAAAAACGCATTGCTGTCAATGTGAAAGCATGCGGCCGCAAGCACATGCGTTTGCTTGTGTTCGTGAATGCATGCGTTGCACCAGAGAAAAACATGTCTAGACACTGATTAGCCACCCCCACATACAAGGTGATAAAGGGAGGGAGTGGACAGTTGCAGGTCACTACTCAGTAGACAGAGAAGCTTTCCAGACGCAGCAGAGCAGACACAGGAAGGAATCTACACTCAGAACAATGTGAGTATATCCTAGCCAATGCCTTTATTTTCTATTTTCTGTCTCTACATGTCCTAATTTCTTCCATTTCTTTCTTTCTGCATGCATCAGAATGTCTTCTTTTTCTGATGAGGAGCAACGTCCTGGGCCTTCTGAAGCCGAACATGTCAGTGAAGTGAATACTCACCTCCTCAGATTGGTAAGTATTCACTGTCACATCTACACATATGACAATTTTTTTTTCCTTTTTTTAGAGCACTTCTTCTACTGCGGCAGAGGCTGGGCAAGAGCAGCGGGGTCACGGTCTAGTGTCAAGGTGGCAGCGTGTAAGTATACCTGGCTGACTGTTTACTGTATCCTCACTTTAGTATTCTTGAATCTTCCTTTCTTTACTTTCCTCTTTCTTTACAATTTTCTTCTGGACTCCTTTTTTATCTTGACTTTTATTCATGCCATTTCTCAGCCTCTGTTTTCTTTCTTTTCCTTATGTTAATGTATACAACATTTAATGTCTTCATTTATGTTTTAGGTTCCAGAACGGGATGAGGACCTCATTGACAACAATACTGTATTCTCATCTCCCTGGTCCATGAGCGAGTCCTGTTGTGGGACACCCGGGTTCCACAGCACTCGGACAATGTGACGATCCGGCGCCTATGGAATGAGGTGGCCAAAGCAATGTGAGATGGCTGGGACAACGCCCCAACTCGGGTCCGAAAGGCATTTTGTAAGTATTGCAATGCAGTGTGAAGCAGCAGAGACCTTGGCCGTGCTCACACAATTGTCTAACCATTATGTTTTGTTTTTTCAACAGTGCTCAAAGTCAAAACACGTTGGCGTTTGATGAAGGACCGCTTCAACAAGGACCTGCGTCAAGAGAGCCGTGTTCCCAGTGGTTCTGGAGCAAGGATCCGAAAGTATAAATACCATCGCATTCTGGCATTTTTAAGACCGGTCCTTGCCCAGAGAACGTGCTCCTGTGCATTAGGTTGTGTTGTATTGCCATAATCTGTATGTTTCTATTCAACAGGAGTTGGCATTTGGTAAATTTTTGGTATTAATTTTTTTTTCCTTTTTTCACAGCACATGGAGCAGCACTGTTGGCCCAGGTTTTGGAGCGGTCCTTCATCAGACAGCCACGGACCCGTCCCAGCCATCCAGCAGCACTGCAGCAAGTGGGCCTGCCACACTAACTGGAGACCAGGAAGCTGGTCCATCAGGTGTTCCCCTTTCCCAGTCCCCTGCCTCTGCCCCTTTTTTTTTGGGCTCCTCCTGGCAGCGGCAGAGGGCATCGGACAGGTCACTCATGCCCGAATTTTTGCACTTGAGCTCAGTTTTTCACGATGGACTCAAGGCTTTGGGTGACCGACTGGATACTGCCATTAACCATATGAATACACGTATCCAGGAGGTCACCAAAAGCCTTGACCAAGTAAAAGCCGACCTCCAGAGGCCAGCACATCATTTTTTTTTAACCAAATTGAACAGGGCATGTCGGAACACCTTACTCCTGATCTCCAGCTTAGTGTCATGCAGGCCTGCAATGCTGCTTACATGCAGGCTATGCAGCAGAGTCAGTATTTTCAGCAGACAGTGGCGGCATATCCACCTGTGCCCACACTGTCACGATTGACCTCAATGCCGACCTCTGCTGCATACCACTGCACGGCCACCTCCATTCCTAGCACTGCCAGACACCAGTACAGCACCACCACCATTCCGAGTGCTGTAGGACAGCCCACTGGCACCACCATGACAACCGCTGCTCCTGCTTGGACCTCCTCCACTGACACCACGATGCAACAGCAGGACCCTGACATGGCCTTCCGCTCCACCACTACCACGATGCAGCAGGACCCAGGCATGGCCTTCCGCTCTACGAGCACAATGGACCCTGGCATGGCTTTCCACTCTATGAGCACTATGGACTCTGGCATGGCCTTCCGCTCTACGAGAACTATGGACTCTGGCATAGCTGCACGCTTTACGAGCACTATGGACTCTGGCATGGCTGCACGGTCTACGAGCACAGTGCAGCCGGACCCATAACAGGTCACCCACCACGACCATGCCACGACATATGAGCCCACCGAGGATTCCCAGAACCTGGCGATCCCAGAAAGGGAAAAAAAATAAAAAAATGCGTACTATCAGTATTCATCCCCCCTCACCTCCCAGTGTGTCGGTAATGTCAGGTTTGTCTCACCCTTCCAGTGCGTCTCAGGACTCTCATGTGTCAAGCCCCATCTCCGAACTACCAGACCCCACTAGTTTAATTGCCCCTTCTCCTGCCACCCCTGCGTCGTCAACACTTAGCCAGGCCTCACAGCTTCACACCCCCCATTTCCATCACTCTACCCCAAGCAGGCACAGTTAATTAAAAAAGTTTCTAAGAAAATAAATAATGTTGTTTTTTGCCCCCAATTATGTGTGGTTTAATTGTGTCTTTCGCCGCCGGCAATACACACCGTTCGCCGCACACCTAATTTTTTGGCCACATCATAGCTCCAGTACTTAGCAAGTAAAAAACTGCAGCTTTCTGTGTCTTTAGTATAGATATATGAGGTTGGCCAAAAAATTAATACTTGTATTTTCTCCATATCTCTTCGTTCTGCTTAGTCTGTGACTAGTGTTGCAGACTGAAGAAAAAATGGTGGCAATACAATGCAGATGTATACTCAACAGGTCAGGTGTCCAATAACTCATTAGTTAGGACACCTGACCTGGTGAGTAGAGAACTGCTTTGTAAAACCTCCATTTTCTCTTCTGTGTACGTAATCTATTTCACACAAAGTGAAGGGACGATGGTGGTCATACAAGGCATATCTATGCTCACCTGGACATGTGTCAGAAATAGTGAATTCATGAGGCTGTTATATGTGCATCATGAATTCATTATTTCTGACACCTGACTTGATGAGTATAGATCGGTTTTGTATTACAGCCATTGTCTCTTCAGTCTGCGTCCAATGGATACTGCAGAATAGAATGAGGACGCAATGACGTCAACAACCTTACCACTAAAACAACATGGCTGCCGTCACACTAGCAGTATGTGGTCAGTATTTTATATCAGTATTTGTAAGCCTAAACCAGGAGTGGAACAATTAGAGGAAAGGTATAATATTAACATATTTAGCACCTCAGCATTTATCACCCACTCCTGGTTTTGGCTTACAAATACTGATATTAAATACTGACCAAATACTGCTAGTGTGAGGGCAGCCTTGGTTTGTAGAGGAAATACATAGGAGACACGGTCAAGATACCAAAAAATAAAGTTTATTAACGAGAAATATTAGTAACATTTAAGAAAATAACTGGTACAGACAAAATCCCAACAAGACATTTAAACAACATTGTCCTGCCTTGACACACGTCCAATATCTGATTAAAAAAAGGGAGCAAATTGGTCCCGCATTTGGCCAACTTCAGCAGTTGACCGCAGCGGGTGATGCTGGAAATCGGGCAATGGGTGTGCAACTGGTTCATCCAGTTCTATGTTGGGCCGCTCCTTAGCCATTATGTAATTGTGCAGAACCACACAGGCTTTGACCACCTCGTCGACTGTCTCCATTTTTAGATTAATGGCTGATGCAAGAATGCACCATTTTGAGACTAGAATCCCAAACGTACACTCTACAGTACTTCGGGCCCTGGTCAGTCTGTAGTTAAAGATCCTTTTAGTGTGTTTAAGTCCCGACTGGAATATGACTTCAGTAGGTTTTCACACATCTGAAAGGCCTCATCCCCAACTATAACAAATGGCATTGGTGGACCTTGAGTGTTGGGGAGAGGTCGTGGCCGTGGAGAATTAAAATTTTTGCCATACAAACGGCGGCCCATATCCGAGTTTTTAAAAGTCTGGGAATCGTTGCCATGACCAAAAGCTCCAATATCCACGGCGATGAAGCGACAGTCCGCATCGGCTATTGCCATGAGGACAACAGAAAAATATTTTTTATAATTGAAGTACACCGATCCTGTTCTGGCTGGTTTGATAATGCGTATGTGCTTTCCATCCACCGCTCCCAAACAGTTGGGGAAATCACACACACTCCATCCACATGTCCGCGGTGGGTAGGGGTATAAACTCATCCCGGAGAACATTCCACAAAGCTCGGCAGGTGTCCGCAACTATTCCAGACAGGGTGGAAATTCCAAGCCGGTATTGGAAGTGGAGGGATGATAAACTCTCTCCGGTTGCCAGAAATCTGGAAGAAAATAATTAAAAAAAAAAATTACAATCAATTCTATGTATGGTGTTGTTATGCTAAAGACATAAAGGAAAATGCCAAAAAAAATACATGTCAGAACACCCAAAATTAGCACTGCCATTTGTTTAGATTTGTTACGTACCTTAATGTAACCAGCAGACGTTCCTCTGGTGGAATCGCTCTACGGAGCTGGGTGTCCTGTCGCCGTATGGCTCCTTGGACACGAGCAAGCAAATCCCGGAAAGAGTCTTGCGACATCCTTGTATATTCCAGGAATTTGTCCGGGTTGGCATTAAGCTCGTCATACAGCGTGTGATAGGCTCCACGTCTCTCACGTAGTTCAATAATGGAGTGTCTCCAAAAACGCCTACGACGTCTCTTTCTCCATCTTTCGCGATTTCTGTCTTGCTCCCAAGCAAACGCACAGGCAAGAAACAGCTTGATGCTTAAATCCAGGTTGAAATAAAAGCTAAGCATAATACACTCCCTCTGTAGTCACATTGGCGGTGTCTGGTTATCTAGATTTTTCTCCTGTAAAATTTGTCACCATGCGCACCAAAAACGCAAACGCAGAAAAAAACGCATGGAAAAGAGTGCAAACGCGGCATTTTTTTTAACCACATGCGTTCCCGCATGCGTCTAAAAAACGCCACGTTTGTACATGTTTCTATGCGTTTTTCCTGCACTTGCAGATGCGGATTAAATGCTGTGGATTCTAACGCAAATGTGAAACTAGCCTTAGGGACCATTCTCCGTGTCTTAACTGGTTGCGACTTCTGCTCTTAAATTATCTGTTCCTCAGATATGCAGGGCCGACAATGAGAGGAAATGTCTTTCTGCTAAACGAAAAATCTCTCCTGCTACCGCCATTAGAGGATGTGAGCAAGTACCCTCCTGGTGGTTTATGTAGGCTACTGTGGCTCGATTGTCTGATATCACTCTCACGTGGTGACCCTGTAGATGAGGTAAGAGCCCTCTCAACACCCTTTTGACTGCTAGGAGCTCCCAAATATTCGAAGAAAGAACCCTTTCTTTACGATCCCAAGCACCCTGTGTTATGATCCAGTTCGGAGTTTATTTTCAGCTGTTCCCTCTCTGGACTGGTCATGCGGGAGTTAATCCCCTTGGCCTCGTTTTGGAGCTGGCTGGGCTTTTTAAGTCCTCTGTAGTCTGCTGGCCTGCGTCAGTGATAGTTCATGCTTCCTGGCTAGAGCAGCTGACCCGTATACCCTGGTGTTCCTTCTGCCTCTGACTTCCCTCATTTGTATTAGACCCGTTCCCTACAGTGTATGAACCAGCCTGATCTCTGACCCCGCCTCTTGTTTTCCATCTCTGTACCACGTACTCTGACTGGCTTTTGACTCTCTGGCTTGTACCCCGACTTTTATTATTATTATTATTATATATTTTTTATAGCGCCATTTATTCCATGGCGCTTTACATGTGGAAATGGGGGCAAATATAGAAAAACACAATAAACAGCAAAAAACAAGGCACTAACAGGTACAGAAGGAGGGAGGACCCTGTTCGCGAGGGCTCACAGTCTGCAGGAGATGGGTGAGCATACACTAGGAGAGGGTAGAGCTGGTTGTGCTGCGGTTCAGTAGGTTGAGGATCACTGCAGGCTGTAGGCTTGTCGGAAGAGGTGAGTCTTCAGGCTCTTTTTGAAGGTTTCTATGGTAGGCAAGAGTCTGATGTGTTGGGTTAGAGAGTTCCAGAGTATGGGGGAAACACGGGAGAAGTTTTGGATGCAGTTGCGGGAAGAAGAGATGAGATGGGAGTAGAGAAGGAGATATTGAAAGGATCGAAGGTTGTGTGTAAGTAAGTACCGGGAGACCATATCACAGATGTATGGAGGAGACAGGTTGTGGATGGCTTTGTATGTCATAGTAAGGGTTTTGAACTGGAGTCTCTGGACGATAGGAAGCCAGTGAAGGGCTTGGCATAGGGGAGAGGCTGGGGAATAGTGGGGTGACAGGTAGACTAGTCGGGCAGCAGAGTCTAGGATGGATTGAAGTGGTGCCAGAGTGCTAGAGGGGAGGCCAGAGAGTAGAAGGTTGCAGTAGTCAAGGTGGGAGATGTAAGGGCGTGCACTAGTGTTTTTGTGGTTTCGTGGTGAAGGAATGTGTGGATCTGGGAAATATTTTTGAGTTTGAGACGGCCAGAGGAGGCAAGGGCTTGGATATGTGGCTTGAAAGAGAGGGCAGAGTCGAGGATCACCCCAAGGCACTGAGCATGCGGGACTGGGGAAAGTGAGCAGACATTGACATTGATGGATAGGTCTGGTGGAGGGGTAGAGTGAGATGGGGGAAAGATGATGAATTCTGTTTTGTCCATGTTCAGTTTTAGAGAGCGAGCAGAAAAGAAGGCCGAGATAGCAGACAGACAGTGTGGGATTTTGGTGAGTAAGGACGTGAGGTCAGGTCCGGATAGGTAGATCTGTGTGTCATCAGCGTAGAGATGATACTGCATATCGTGGGATTCTATGAGCTGTCCCAGGCCGAAGGTGTAGATGGAGAAGAGTAGGGGTCCTAGAAGTGAGCCTTGGGGAACACCGACAGACAGGGGGTGAGGTGAGGAGGTGGTGTGGGAGAGGGAGATACTGAATGTTCGGTCTGTTAGATATGACGAGATCCAGGATAGGGCCAAGTCTGTGATACCAAGAGATGAGAGAATCTGAAGCAGAAGGGAGTGGTCCACAGTGTCAAAGGCAGAAGACAGGTCCAGGAGAAGGAGGACAGAGTAGTGTCACTTGCTCTTGGCGGTTAGTAGGTCATTGGTGACTTTAGCTAGGGCAGTTTCAGTTGAGTGATGGGGTCGGAAGCCAGATTGTAACCGGTCAAAGAGGGAGCAGGAGGAGATGTGGGAGGACAGTTCAAGATGGACATGCTGTTCCAGTAGTTTTGAGGCATAAGGCAGAAGAGATATCGGGCGAAAGCTAGACCCAGAGGATGGGTCGAGGGAGGGCTTTTTGAGGATGGATGTGATCTTGGCATATTTGAAGGATGAGGGGAAGACACCTGTTGTGAGTGAGAGGTTGAAGAGGTGTGTTAGGGTTGGGATGAAGACCGTGGTGAGGTTAGGGATGAGGTGGGATGGGAGCAGGTCAAGCATGCAAGTGGTGAGGTGTGATCTTGACAGGAGGGTGGAGGGCTGATCTTCTGTCATGGTGTAGAAGCTGGTTGTGGAGGAACAGAGTTAAGCAGCAAAGAGGGGCATTGGGCACTGCGGGCCAAAGCTTTCTCTGATCGTATCGATCTTCTGTTTAAAGAAAGAGGCAATGTCTTTAGCAGAAATGAGAGGGGAGGGAGGGGGTGCTGGGGGACGGAGTAGCAAATTGAAAGTGCTGAAAAGCTGTTTAGGGTTGTGAGACAGGGAGGATATGAGAGATGAGAAGTAAATTTGTTTTGCGGCCGTGAGCGTGGACGGCGGGGGACTGCTTGTATGCAATGAAGTGGTCAACAGAGCGGGATCGCTTCCATCTCCACTCAGTGACCGTGGAAGCCCGTCTCAGTTGTTTGGTCAGGCTGGTCAGCCAGGACAGCCTCTTGATTGTACGAGTTTTGCTATGCATGAGCGGGGCGGCCGCATCGAGTGTTGTTGTTATTGTGGTGTTATAAAAAGTGGCAGCAGCATCTGTGTCATGAAGGGAAGCTATGTCTGTAAGAGGGAGAAGAGACTCAGAGAGTGATTGTAAATTGAGGTGTTTGAGATTTCTGCGAGGGTGAGTGAGTTTGTGGAGTGGGGTTCGCGCACTAGGAGAGGATAGGGAAGAGAATGTGAGTAGGTTGTGGTCAGACAGGGGGAGGGGTGAATTAGTGAGATTAGTAAGGGAGCAGAGGCAGGTGAAGATGAGGTCCAGCATGTGGCCATCTTTGTGAGTGGCCACAGAGGACCATTGAGTGAGGCTGAAGGAGGCAGTGAGCGATAAAAGTTTAGAGGCCGCTGAGGTGGAAGTATCACTGGGGATATTGAAGTCACCCATGATGATAGTGGGGATGTCAGCAGAGAGGAAATGAAGTAGCCAGGTGGTGAAGTGGTCGAGAAAGGTGGAGATGGCTAGTTCTGGGGGGCGGTAGATGACAGTCAGCTGGAGGTTGGAGGGGGAATAGATGCAGATGGAGTGCACCTCAAATGAGGGAAGAGTAGCGGAGAGTGGTAGCGGGATTAGAGTAAAGGAGCAGGTGTCGGACAGTAGCAAGCCAACTCCTCCATCATGTTTGTTGCTGGGGCGAGGGGTGTGAGAGAGGTGGAATTTCGCCATCGGAAAGTGCAGCTGGAGAGGCTGAGTCAAAGGGGGAGAGCCAGGTTTCAGTGATGCCAAGGAAGGAGAGTTTGTTGGTGATGAAGAGGTCATGGATAAATGGCAGTTTATTGGAAACAAAATGTGCGTTCCATAGTGCTCCAGGTAGGGGTACCGGGGAAGTGGGGGCTGGATGAATGGGTATGAGGTTATCATGGTTCGGAAAACATGTAGAGGATCGTGGCAGGGGGTTAGAAATGAGTGTGGGGATGTGTTGAGGAGGGCCAGGATTTGGGGATACATCACCAGCAATGAGAAGTAGCAGACAGAGTGTTAGAAGGTGGGAGCAGGATAGGACATGATATGGCTGTGTGTGTCTGGAGAAAAAGGATTGTATGTGGAGGAACAGTTCTGAGGAGAAGGTGAGATGGCTGGGGAGTATGGAGGGAGAAATGAGTAGTTCTTTACTAGATGGAGGGATTGCAGGAGATTGTAAGAAGGAAAGTAGTATGGGGGTGAAAGAGAAAAAAAACTAAAACATTGTAGTGGTTTGATATTCCGTTACCTTCCTGTCAATTCCAGTCCAATTCAGTCTAATTAAAAGTATTGTAATTATAAATCTGTAATTTGAAAGAAGGAATTTGAAAGATACATGGATCAGACTAAAGTCTGGATCAGACTCCTGGATCTGAATATATTTGCTACTAAGAGGACTCAGCTGTGAGTGGATGTGGGTGTGTGTGGCCAGAACACATGTTCAGAGTTAAACAAAAGGTCATAAAAGGGGGGAGGGGTTAGACTGACCACTCAGAGGTATGCATGGAAAACACCAGAGAAGTGAAATACATTATGGATCCAAAGTGAATGGCGAGCAGTGCATACCAGAGAAAACTAAATGCAGTTCACAGAGCAGTGCATACCAGAGAAAACTAAATGCAGTTCACATAGATATTCAGGAGCCAGGGAAAGCAGGAACATTCAGTGCAAACCAGAGACTTCGTCTTACATCTCACCTTTTGGATACTGCGCTCCCTCATCTCCTGTTTGTTGCGGACTGGCAGGTTTGACTACTCTGCTGCCTCCTAGTGGCTCTCCGCACCTTGCACTGTTGTGCAACACGGTGAGTGCTACCTTGTCCCCCTTACCTGTGCCCCTTGGGGAAGGTTGCGTGCAACTGCCTTGCAGTTGCATCACATTATCACTGACCCCACATTTAAAGAGGATTTTGCATTTTTTTCCTCTATTCATGGATCCGCTTTGTAATTGGCAGATTAAGTATCCAGTTTGACATATATGATGTGGGATTTTTCGGTGGAACATCAGACCCTTGCCACGTCTCATACTCACTTAAGAAAAAAGCTGACGGAGACTGTTAAAACCATGGAGGGAACCACCCTGCATGCTGTTAGTCGACCTGGTGATTCAGTAGATGTTGTTTTGCACTCTTCCGAACCCTCGGTTTAACTTCCTGACACCTTTTCTGGCGAAAAAGATAAATTTTGTACATTCAGGGAGGGTTGTAAATTATTGTTTTCTCTTAGACCCCGATTGTCTGGGAATGAGACTTAGCGGGTAGGGAGTATTATCTCCTTACTTAGGGAGGGTCCCCAATCCTGGGCTTTCTCGCTGCCCCCTACTGCCCCTGAACGGATGTCGGTAGATAGGTTCTTTGAGACCCTAGGACTTACTGTATATATGAGGAACCGGACCGTGTCAGGCTGGCAGAGGACACTATTATGGGTCTGGTTCAGGGAAAGTGCTCAGCCGAGTGGTACAGCTCCGAGTTCCTTCGATGGTCCACGTAGGTGTCCTGGGATGACTCCACGCTTAGATGTCAGTTCAGGAGTGGACTGTCGGATTACCTGAAGGACGCTTTGGCTCTCCATCCTCCTCCCAGCTCATTGGAGGAAGCTATGACTCAGGCTATCTGAATGAATCGGAGGCTACGGGAGAGAGGTACTACACAGTGACATGTTTTGTTGCACCCTGCTGGTCCTGTTGTTTTGCCTCCGTCTGAACCTATGGAGGTGGGGGCCGCTAACCTCAAAGAGGAGGAGAGGAGATGGCGACATGTAGGGAAGCTGTGTTTTTATTCCGGAGATTCCGGACATTGGATAGGACTGCCCCGTCTGCCTACCGACCACCAAGCAGCTGAGTCTGGGTGATTGTCGTGGAAGTCACCCAGACTCCGAGGTACTTTTTTCTGCAGTTTCTAAAATTTTGCTGTAAGTGGAACTCTGTTATGGGAGTGGCTCCGCACCCACTTCTGCCTTCGTGGATTGCAGGTCGTCCATGAACTTTATTGACTCTGACTTGGTGTCCAGGTGTAAATTAGGGACTGTTAGGTTGGAGACTCCTATTCATATTGTTGCCATAAACAAAACACCTCTGGCTAAAAATGTCATCAAATTTGTTTCAGAGGAGTTTCTCCTTAACCCCTTCGCGCCATCCGCCGTACTAGTACGGCGCTGCCGGCACTGCATTTGTACCAGCCGCAGTACTAGTACGGCGGACCGATCACCGCGGTCTCGCGCTGAGCGCCGCGGTGATCGGGTGCGGGTGTCAGCTGTATATGACAGCTGACACCCCGCAGCAATGCCCACGATCGGCGCTATCGCCGATCGCAGGCATTTAACCCCTCTGATGCCGCTGTCAATAGTTACAGCGGCAAAGAGGTGGATCGCGCAGGGACGGGGGCTCCCTGCGCTCTCCCACCGGAGCAACGCGATGAGATCGCGCTGCTCCGGTGACCTGGAAGGAGTCCCCGGATCCAAGATGGCCGCGGGACTCCTTCCGGGTCATTTACTGACCTGGCTTGCCGGCGCCTGCTGAGAGCTCCTAATAGCAGGCGCCGGCAAGCCTCTGGAACGTGCCTGTTAGATCATTGATCTGACAGAGTGCTATGCACACTGTCAGATCAACGATCTGATCTAAAACAGTGATGTCCCACCCTGGGACAATGGTAAAAGTAAAAAAAAAATGTATAAAAAATAAAATAAAAAAATCCCCAAATAAAGAAAAAAAAAACATTTCCCAGTAATTCCATTTATTTTTGTAAATAAAAAAAAAAACAATAAAAGTACACGTATTTGGTATCGCTGCGTCCGTAACGACCCGCTCTATAAAACTATCCCACTAGTTAACCCCTTCAGTGAACACCGCAAAAAAAAAAAAAAAACAAGGCAAAAAACAACGCTTTATTATCATACAGGCGAACAAAAAGTAAAATAACACGCGATCAAAAAGACAGATATAAATAACCATGGTACTGTTGAAAACGTCATCTTGTCCCGCAAAAAAAAAGCCACGATACAGCATCATCAACAGAAAAATAAAAAAGTTATAGCTCTCAGAATAAAGCGATGCAAAAACAATTATTTTTTTATATAAAATAGTTTTTATTGTGTAAAAGCGCCAAAACATTAAAAAATTACATAAATGAGGTATCGCTGTAATCATACTGACCTGAAGAATAAAGCTGCTTTATCAATTTTACCACACGTGGAACGGTATAAACGCCCCCCCCTACAAGAATTTCAGGAATTGCTGGTTTTTGCTCATTCTGCCTCCCAAAAATCAGAATAAAAAGCGATCAAAAAATGTCATGTGCCCGAAAATGGTACCAATAAAAACATCAACTCGTCCCGCAAAAAACAAGATCTCACATGACTCTGTGGGCCAAAATATGGATAAATTATAGCTCTCAAAATGTGGTGATGCAAAAACTATTTTTTGTAATAAAAAGCGTCTTTTAGTGTGTGATGGCTGCCAACCATAAAAATCCGCCAAAAAAATGCTATAAAAGCAAATCAAACCCCCCTTCATCACCCCCTTAGTTAGGGAAAAATAATAAAATTTTAAAAAATGTATGTATTTCCATTTTCCCATTAGGGTTAGGGCTACGGTTAGGGCTAGAGTTAGGGCTAGGGTTAGGGTTGGGGTTAGGGCTAGGGTTAGGGCTGGGGTTAAGGTTGGGGTTAGGATTTCAGTTAGAATTGGGGGTTTCCACTGTTTAGGCACATCAGGGGCTCTCCAAACGCGACATGGCATCCGATCTCAATTCCAGCCAATTCTGCTTTGAAAAACTAAAACAGTGCTCCTTCCCTTCCGAGTTCTCCTGTGCACCCAAACAGTGGTCCCCCCCAACATATGGGGTATCAGCATTCTCAGGACAAGTTGGACAACAACTTTTGGGGTCCAATTTGTCCTGTTACCCTTGGGAAAATAAAAACGTGGGGGCTAAAATATCATTTTCGTGGAAAAAAAAGGATTTTTTATTTTCACGGCTCTGCGTTATAAACTGTAGTGAAACACTTGTTGGTTCAAAGTTCTCACAACACATCTAGATAAGTTCCTTGGGGGGTCTAGTTTCCAATATGGGGTCACTTTTGGGGGTTTCTACTGTTTAGGTACATCAGGGGCTCTGCAAATGCAACATGATGCCTGCAGACCAATCCATCTAAGTCTGCATTTGAAACGGCGCTCTTTCCCTTCCGAGCTCTGCCGTGTACCCAAACGGTGGTTCCCCCCATATATGAGGTATCAGCGTACTCAGGACAAATTGGATAACAACTTTTGTGGTCCAATTTCTCCTGTTACCTTTAGGAAAATAAAAACGTGGGGGCTAAAATATCATTTTCGTGGAAAAAAAAATATTTTTTTATTTTCACGGCTCTGCGTTATAAACTGTAGTGAAACACTTGTTGGTTCAAAGTTCTCACAACACATCTAGATAAGTTCCTCGGGGGGTCTAGTTTCCAATATGGGGTCACTTGTGGGGGGTTTCTACTGTTTAGGTACATCAGGGGCTCTGCAAATGCAACATGACGCCTGCAGACCAATCCATCTAAGTCTGCATTTCAAACGGCGCTCCTTCCCTTCCGAGCTCTGCCGTGCGCCCAAACAGTGGTTCCCCCCATGTATGGGATATCAGCATACTCAGGACAAATTGGACAATAACTTTTGTGGTCCAATTTCTCCTGTTACCCTTGGGGAAAAAAAATTGTGGGCTGAAACATCATTTTGTGGAAAGAAAAAATGATTTTTTTAATTTTCACAGCGCTACATTCTAAACTTTAGTGAAACAATTGGGGGTTAAAAGTGCTCACCACACATCTAGATAAGTTCCTTAGGGGGTCTTCTTTCCAAAATGGGGTCCATTGTGGGGGGTTTCCACTGTTTAGGCATGTCAGGGGCTCTCCAAAGGCGACATGGGTTCCAATCTCAATTCCAGCCAATTTTGCATTGAAAAGTCAAACGGCGCTCCTTCCCTTCTGAGCTCTGCCATGTGCTCAAACAGTGGTTTATCCCCATATATGAAGTATCAGCGTACTCAGGACAAATTGCACAACAACTTTTGAGGTCCAATTTATCCTGTTACCCTTGGGAAAATAAAAAATTTGGGGCAAAAAGATCATTTTTTGTGAAAATTAATATGAATTTTTTTTTACGGCTCTACATTATAAACTTCTGTGAAGCACTTGGAGGTTCAAAGTGCTCACCACACATCTAGATTAGTTCCTTAGAGGGTCTACTTTCCAAAATGGTGTCACTTGTGGGGGTTTCCACTGTTTAGGCACGTCAGGGGCTCTCCAATCGAGCCATGGGTTCCGATCTCAATTCTAGCAAATCTTGCATTGAAAAGTCAAATGGCGCTCCTTCCCTTCCGAGCTCTGCCATGTCCCCAATCAATGGTTTACCCCAACATGTGGGGTATCAGCGTACTCAGGACAAATTGTACAACAACTTTTGTGGTCCAATTTCTCCTGTTACCCTTGGTAAAATAAAACAAATTGGATCTGAAGTAAAAATTTTGTGAAAAAAAAGTTAAATGTTCAATTTTTTTTAAACATTCCAAAAATTCCTGTGAAGCACCTGAGGGGTTAATAAACTTTTTGAATGTGGTTTTGAGTACCTTGAGGGGTGCAGTTTTTAGAATGGTGTCACTTTTGGGCATTTTCTGTCATATAGACCCCTCAAAGTCACTTCAAGTGTGAGGTGGTCCGTAAAAAAATGGTTTTGCAAATTTTGTTGCAAAAATGAGAAATCGCTGGTCAAATTTTAACCCTTATAACTCCCTAACAAAAAAAAATTATGTTTCCAAAATTGTGCTGATGTAAAGCAGACATGTGGGAAATGTTGTTTATTAACTATATTATGTGATATAACTCTCTAATTTAAGGGCATAAAAACTAAAAGTTTGAAAATTGCTAAATTATCATAATTTTCGACAAATTTTTGTTTTTTTTCACAAATAAATGCAAGTCATATCGAAGAAGTTTTACCACTATCATGAAGTACAATATGTCACGAGAAAACAATGTCAGAATCACCAGGATCCGTTGAAGCGTTTCAGAGTTATAACCTCATAAATTGACAGTGGTCAGAATTGTAAAAATTGGCCCTGTCACTTAGGTGAAATCAGGCTTCGGGGTGAAGGGGTTAAAGTGAGTTCCCTACACCAGGAACGTATTTCATGTTTTGTTATGGACAATCTGCCTGCGGGATTAATGTTGGGGTTCCCCTGGTTACAACTACATAATCCTGTGATAAACTGGGAATCTCTGGACATTGTTAAATGGGGTCCTAATTGTAGTAAAAATTGCCTCACTACTGTACTTGTGTCATCCGTCAGTCTGGAAGGTATTCCGGAGTACCTGAAGGACTTTGAGGATGTGTTCTCCAAAAAGGAGGCTGAGGTTCTACCACCACACTGCCCATTTGTTTGTTCTGTTGATCTTGTTCCCGGTACCAAATTGCCCAAGGCCCATCTTTACAACCTTACCGGCCCTGAACGGGCCTCTATGAAGGAGAAAGCCTCCGTAAAGGGCACATTCGTCCATCTGTCTCTCCTGTGGTGGTGGGGTTCTTTTTTGTTAAGAAAAAAGATGGTGGTTTACGCTCATGCCTCGATTTTTGAGAACTGAATAAAATCACTATAAGAAACACTTATCGCCTCCCACTTATACCCAATTTGTACCACCAATTGTCGGGGGCCAGGTGGTTCTCTAAGTTGGACCTCAGGGGACCATACAGTCTCTGTATGCGTGATGGGGATGAGTGGAAAACTGCTTTTCTCACCTCTGAAGGTTTGTTTGAGAATTTGTTTATGCCCTTTGGCCTGACTAACGCAACAGCAGTGTTCCAGAATTTCATGAATCATGTTTTCTCAGATTTTATTGGGCGTTTCATGGTGGTTTATTTGAATGACATCCTCATATATTCTTCTGACAAACAGAGTCGCATGAGCCACCTCCGGGCAGTTCTTCAGAGGCTTAGGGAGAACTCACTATTTGCTAAACTGGAGAAGTGTTCATTTTTTTGCTCAAGAATTGTCCTTCCTTGGGGTCATTTTGTCTGCTGAGGGGTTTCGCATGGACCCTAGGAAGGTACAGGCTATTGTGGATTGGGTGCAACCCAGAGATCTCAATGGACTACAGTTTTTTTGGGTTTCGCTAATTATTATAGAAAATTCATTAAGGCGTTTTCTCAGGTGGTCAAACCCCTCACTGATTTAACTCGTAAGGGGGCTGATCTCAAGAACTGGTCATGGTCAGCTCAAGCTGTGGCGGCATTTTCTTCTTTGAAGAGCTGTTTCATGACTGCCTCTGTATTGGTTCAACCTGATTTGTCTAAACCATTTATCGTAGAGGTGGACGCCTTGGAGGTGGAAGTGGGGGCTGTGTTGTCCCAGGGGCCCACCACTTGACTAACTTAAGACCCTGTGCCCTCTTTACGAGAAAACTTTCCTCTGCTGAGAGGAATTTTGATGTGGGCAACCGGGAGCTATTGGCCATTAAATTGGCTTTGGAAGAATGGAGGAATTTTTTGTTGTAGGGGGCTGTCCATCGTATCACTGTCATTACGGATCACAAGAACTTGTCTTACATCGAGTCCGCCAAACATTTAACTCCTATCATACCGCTGCTGCCGCCTCCTCGCTCGCTGCCGGCCTCTGCTTCTCGTGCGCGCGCGCATACCAGGTTCAGTGCGGCGCGTGTGCACTTCTGATCTTCTGTCGGCGCTCCTCTTCGTCTCCTCTATGTTCGAGAGGCTTGGGATTCCTGTCAGATCCTTGGAGGTTCCTAGGCAAATAGCTTCTGTTGACGGTCAGCCTTTGCGGGAGGTCGTTCCTTCTGTCACAGAGGAGATTGAGATTCAAATTGGAGCTTTACATCGAGAAAAGTTGGCATTTTATGTTTTACCGTCTTTATCCCATGCATTTCTTTCAGGACTCCCCTGGCTAAGAAACCATGAACCTACTCTGAATTGGCGTACTGGGGACGTCCTATCCTGGGGACAGTTTTGTCAAAACAGATGCCTGCTTCCCGTCAAGCCTGCTAGTTTCTCTCCCTCGGCTCCGGAACTAGCGAATCCACCCGCAGCTTATCACTCTTTTTCGTACATTTTCAACAAAAAGGAAGCAGAGGTCTTACCTCTGCATCGCCCATACGACTGTCCGATAGATCTTGTATCCAGCTCTACTCCTCCTAGAGGTTGTATTTATCCTCTGTCACCCTCCGAGACTCAAGCCATGTCTGAATACGTTCAAGAGAATCTGGCCAGAGGCTTTATACGGAAGTCCTCCTCACCTGCAGGCGCTGGTTTTTTCTTCGTCAAGAAGAAGGACGGTTCCCTTTGTCCCTGCATTGATTACCGTGGCCTCAATAACATCACCATTAAAAACAAGTATCCACTTCCTCTCATCCCAGAACTTTTTGATCGTCTGGGTGGAGCACGAATCTTCACTAAACTGGATCTCAGAGGAGCTTACAACTTGATCCGAATTCATTTGGGAGATGAATGGAAGACTGCGTTTAACACCAGAGACGGTCATTATGAGTATTTGGTGATGCCTTTCGGCTTTTTTTTTTTCGATTTTTGTTCAACATATTTTTCGCATTTATGGTCTTCCACAGCACATTGTTTCTGACCGGGGAGTTCAGTTCACCGCTCATTTCTGGAGATCTCTCTGTAAGTCATTGAACATTTCGCTTGATTTTTCTTCGGCCTATCATCCACAGTCCAACGGCCAAGTGGAGCATACCAATCAGATCCTAGTTACTTATCTCCGGCATTTCTCCAACGCTCATCAAAATGATTGGTCTGACTTACTACCATGGGCCGAGTTTTCTTATAATAACCACACCAGCGAAGCTTCTACCAAATCTCCATTTTTTGTCGTCTACGGACAACACCCTGGTCTTCCTCTACCAGTTCCTCCTGTCTCTACTGTGCCGGCGGCAGATCTTCTGTCTAGAGAATTCTCCAGGGATTGGCAGGAGACCAAGTCTGCTCTCGAACTAGCTCAGCATAGGATCAAGAGGCATGCAGATAAAAGGCGTCTCGATTCTCCTGTGTCCCATCCTGGGGATAAGGTCTGGCTTTCTTCTAGATTTATTCGCCTTAAAATCCCTTCACATAAACTGGGTCCCCGTTATATTCGTCCTTTCGAGGTTTTGGCACGTATTAACAACGTTTCTTACAAACTTAAGTTAACTGCCTCTCTTCGTATCCCTAATTCCTTTCATGTATCTCTCCTTACGCCTGTAGTTCTTAATCGGTTTCATACCTCGACTCTTTCTTCACCTTCGCCTGTTTCCGCAGACAATGTTTTTGAGGTTAAGGACATTTTGGCCATGAAAAAAATTAGAGGTAGAACTTTGTTTTTGGTCGACTGGAAGGGTTTCGGTCCTGAGGAGAGATCCTGGGAGCCTCGGGAGAATATTCAGGCTCCGCGAATTTTAGCTAAGTTTCTTTCTGGCCTAAAAAGGAGGGAGGGATGTAAAGACGGGGGTACTATCATACCGCTGCTGCCGCCTCCTCGCTCGCTCCCGGCCTCTGCTTCTCGTGCGCGCGCGCATACCTGGTTCAGTGCTGCACGTGTGCACTTCTGATCATCTGTCGGCGCTCCTCTTCGTCTCCTCTATGGTCCTCCTTATTGTCCTCTCTATGGTTCTGGAGGTCTGTTACCCGGAAGTGCTACCCTGCCTTTAGGTATTTAAACTGCTTCCTGCTGTCCCTCTGTGCCTGGTTATCATTTGTTCCTTCAGGTGTTCCTGGCCGCTCTTAGTCTCTGTGAAGTTCGTTTTCCCTCTGACTTTGGGTTTATCCTGTCTTTCCTGTATCCTGCTAGCCTCTGCGTTCCCTCAGTTCCTCCGCCAGTCCCTGCACTGCTGCAGTTTACCCACCAGTCCTGTGTCTCTGCAGTACTCACCTATCCTGTGGTCCTACTATCTCTGCCTCTTCTTGGTCTTCTCCCGTCCTGGTCCTCGAGCTTCCGTGGCAATAGTCCCTCACGGGCCTGCCCCTAATTCTCCCTGTATAGGGGGCGGTCTATCTGGTCAGCTCGTCCGTGAGGGGTTCATCGTCTCGGTCTAGAGGGTCCACTTTCCATTTTCCCTCTTTGAATCGTCACACTCACAATAGGACTGCACTCGGATTACATCTGAGTGCAGCCTGATTCTTACAGCATAACAGCTCCGCGACAGGCAAGGTGGTCACTTTTTTTAACCCGATTTCAGTTTTCTATTACTTTCAGACCGGAGTCCAAGAATGTGAAGGCTGATGCTTTGTCTCATAGCCTAGATCATATATCACCTCCTGAACCTCCTTCCTCCATTCTTCAGCGCAGAGTGGTGGTGACTGCGGGGTCCTCGGCATTGGAATGAGAGATTTGTGAGGCCCAATCTCTTGCTCCTTTATTCATACCTGATAATAAGCTCTTTGTGCCTGTTCAATATCGGTTAAGGGTGCTTCGGGAGCTCCATGACTCGGCTCTGAGTAGGCATCCTGCAATCTCAGCCAAGCGTAAAGCCATCACTTGGCTGTTTTGGTGGCCCTCATTGGTTTCTGATGTCACTGGGTTGGGGCCTCTTGTGAAACTTGTGCCCTCGCAAAAAACCCCTGTAACCAGCCAGCAGGGGAATTGGTGCCACTGCCAATTCCAGATAGACCGTGGACTCATGTGTTCATGAATTTTATCACCGATCTTCCCCCCTCTAATGGCAAAACCGTGAACTGGGTAGTTGTTGATAGGTTCAGTAAACAGGTATATTTTATACTGTTGGTGTGTCTTCCTAATGCTGAGACTCTATCAAAACTATTCATTGAGCATGTGGTCCAATTGCATGGTGTGCCTGACAGTGTGGTGTCTGATAGAAGGGTGCAATTTGTGGCAAAATTCTGGAGGGCTTTTTACAAAAGGCTGGTATCAGACTGACCTTTTCATTGGCCTACCATCCAGAGACCAACGGCCAGATTGAAAGGACCAATCAGTCTTTGGAGCAGATATTACGGTGTCTTGCCACATCTAGACAGGACTATTGGTACTCTGCGGTACCCATGGTGGAATTTGCTTTCAATAATTGTGTCAATCAGTCCACTGGTACTTCCCCGTTCTTCTGCAGCTATGGGTTTCACCCGCACTTTGGTGAGTTTTCCCGGCTGGATTCGGGGTGTCCAGGGGCTGATTCGGCCTTTCTACGATTGTGGGAGGTCTGGAGGGATGTTCAGAGAAACATTGGGGAGGCTGAGGGCAAATATAAATTTTTTGCAGATAAACGACGTTCTGTGAAGCCGGCTTACCAGGTGGGGGATAAGGTTTGGTTATCCACCAAGAATATAAGATTGAGGATTCCCTCTGCTAAGTTGGGTCCCAAGTTTATTGGCCCTTATGAAATTTTAGAGGTGGTTAATCCTGTGGCCTTTCATCTGCGCTTGCCTCCATCGTTGCGGATCCCCAGTGTGTTCCATAAGGCGCTTTTGAAGCCGTCAGTGCCTTCCTCAGGGATTTCTTTCCCACCTCTTGTTTTCCGTCTCTGTACCACATTCCCCGACCGGCTTTTGACTCTCTGGCTTGTACCCTGACTTCGTCTTACATCTCATGTTTTGGATACCATGCTCCCGCTCTGACTTCTGGCTTGTCTCTGACTACATGCTCTGCTGTTACTTCTGGTACCTTGTCTCCTGTATGTTGTGGACCGACCTGTCTGACTACTCTGCCGCCTCCTAGTGGTGCTCCGTGCCTTGCACTGTGGTGCAACACGTTGAATGCTACCTTGTCCCCCTTACCTCCCTCCCCTGAGGGAGGTTGCGTGCAAATGCCTTGCAGTTGCATCACACCCTGAAGCCATAAAGTGTCTAGGTGGGCTGCCCACCCCCAGGTACTGGCATCTGTCGTAACTACTTTGGATGATCTGGACACCCAAGGCACCCCTCTGGGATCTGAATCGATCTTTAATCACCATCTGAGTGACCGAACAACCGTCTGTGTTAACATCCCTTCTAGATGACACTGCAGAACCAGCTCACTCTCCATTACACATCACTGAAGATCCCTTGTGTGGAACTGTGCCCACTTCACTGCCAGTATACAGGCAGTTAGTGACCCCAAAAGTGACATTGCTCTCCTGAGGGTCATTCTGGGATTCGCCATTGCTGATGAAACTAGCTCCTTGATCTTTCTCTATTTTTCCTCCGGCAGACGACATTCCAGTCTTACTGACTCTATTATCAGACCTAAGAAAACTTGTATTGTCACTGGCTCCAGTCTTGACTTCTGCAGGTTCAAATGCCACCCCAGAGTCTGCAAGGTGTCTCTGACCAACGTGACTTGCACCTGACAGTGGGGAAGAGAATTCCCCACCATCAAAAAGTTGTCCAGATATGGTATTATTAAAATGTCTTTCTCCCTGAGATGAGCCGTTACTTCCGCAACCAGCTTCGTGAATACCTGGAGGAGCTACTGTTAGCCCGAAGGAGAGAGCATGGTATAGAAATTTACATTCTTGACCTCTTATTTGTACCCCTACCCTGAGGAACCTCAATCTTGTTTGCGGATGGGGACATGCTAGTAAGGGTCCTTGAGGTCCAGGACCACCATGTAACAATGTGGAAAGAGGACTTTTATCGCCATTCTTATTGACTCCATTTTGAATGGAGGGATTACTAAAAACTTGTTGAGGCGCTTCAAGTTTATAATAGTTCTCCAAGAACCGTCTGCCTTTTTTAATCAGAAATAGGGGGGAATAGAACACCTTCCCCCCCCCTTTCTTCTATGGGAACCTTTTCCAGTACGTGCTTCTCTAGGAGCGATATTATCTCATCCTCCAGGGCTTGTTGTTTTTGCTGAGTAGGTTGTACCGGTGTCTTTACGAAGGTCTGTGGTGGTAGATGATGGAAATTTAGCCTCAGACCTGACCCCACAATCTGCAGGATCCAGGTACTGGAAGAAATTCTCTCCCAGGCCTAGAGGAAAAATAAGTCATTGGGGAGGTTTTTTGGACTCTCTGGAAGGCTTCCCAAAAAGGAAACTTCTCCATCCTTTGAACTGTTTGTCTGGTCTGTCCCTTTGTCTTAATGTCTGTCTTCTGGACCGGTGACCCGTC
The DNA here is from genome assembly GCF_051348905.1 of Ranitomeya variabilis. Classification (NCBI taxonomy): domain Eukaryota; kingdom Metazoa; phylum Chordata; class Amphibia; order Anura; family Dendrobatidae; genus Ranitomeya; species Ranitomeya variabilis. The sequence goes on along the minus strand of NC_135236.1, from coordinate 411,646,338 downwards.
CGAAAGGATCGCCGAAAGGACGGAAAGGGAGGTTTCGGAAACCCCTTTTTCTTATCCCCCGCTTTCTCTAATATCTCATCCAGCGCAGGCCCAAATAAAAATTTTCCATCACAAGGAAGAGAACAGAGTTTAGATTTAGCCTGCATATCACCAGGCCAACATTTCAGCCAGACTGCGCGACGTCCCGCATTAGCTAGAGCCGATCCCTGCGATGATTCGCCCGAACACTGCCCGAGTGGCCCCTGCTGCTGCTGCGGCACTGCTGCTGAGGCGGCCGTGAAGGGTGCCTCTTGTCAGATTTCTTGGGCAACACCCGCTGCTCTTGCTGTTGCTGTAGTTGTTCTGGTAACAGAGCCTCCATGTTGCCGGCTGTGCTGCATCCGTGCTGTCCTTTTAAGTGATTTTGAAAAAGCTGGCTGGTGCCAGGCTAAGCCCCGCCCCCTGCACGTCATCGGCACGGCGACTTCCAGTGCGCACTCTGTAACTTCTGCACACATGCACCCAGCATCTTCTGGATCCAATGAGACTACCAGCGATGTTGCTGGGCATTGGGGAAGCAGTGCTGTTACTCCGACGCTTCAGGTGTGAGCGCGCGCCAGCATACTGCAGACCTAATAAGCATCAGGCCCGGGCCCGACTCCGCAGAGATGTGCTTTAGGGCTGTGCGATCTGGCACAGAGCCATCCCCCACACTCGCTCAGGGAGGGCACAAAAAACGTGACCCCCGAGGCGCTACCAGTACCTGGTGACTTATGTAGCAGCTCGGCTGCCAAACACCCATCTGCCCAAGGCCCAGGCATCCTCTTCCTACACCCAGGCACCGATGTACCGCAGGGCCGTGTGGCTTGACATAAAGCCTCCCCACGCTCGCTCAGGGAGGGCACAAAAACGTTGCCTCCGAGGCGCTACTGGTACCTGGTTGCAGATGCAGCAGACCTCTGCCCGCCAAACCCATCTATCCCAGGCCCAGGCATCCTCTTCTATTTTCTTTGAAATCATCTTGCGGATTCCCCATCAAGGACAGGAAACCAACTGATGCGGAGAGAGGAGACGCCCTTTTTATTTTGAAGGTTTCCTGCCCTTGAAGTGTGGACCCCTCTCTCGTGGTGCCGTCATGGCTGACTGAAAAAATAGCTGTAAGGTAGGGGGGTTAGGGACTCATTAGTGGGACAGCCAGATTGTTTTTTTTCTTTTTTTTGTCCTCAGAAAACTCTTTTAAGTACTAGATTTGTGTGAGCAAATGCCATTCCATCTGATGAATTCTTAAAAATCTTTTATTCAATTTTTGCAGACATAGCTTTCCCTAAGAGCCATTATTACTACCCATATATCATTCAATAGATATCACAATTCTTGCTCATTCACCCATGCTACAATGGCTTAGTTGTGCAAGTGTCTACATATGATCTGTTTTGATCCAGATTTGATTTTTCCATCCAAGCACGCACCACATCCAGTGCTCAGAGAGCTCTACATATAAATAAATAATTTACAAGTTGGTGTTGAAAGATTATTTAAATGTAATATATAACCCATAATAATAATAATCTTTACTTTATATAGCGCAAACATATTCCGCAGTGCTTTACACATATTATCATCACTGTCCCTGATGGGGCTCACAATCTAAATTCCCTGTCTTTGGAATGTGGGAGGAAACCGGAGTACCCCCACGCAAATACGGAGAGAATATACAAACTCCTTGCAGATGTTGTCCTTGGTGGGATTTGAACCCAGGACCCCAAAGCGCTGCCAGGCTGCAGTGCTATCCACTGAGCCACCGTGCTGCCCATGTTAGTATTCCATAGGCTGAAATGTACAGATATTTGTATAGTGTACTTTTATCTGTGCTGAACTCAGAGTTGTATGTTTTATTTCATCATGGGGATCACGGCATTGAGATGTGCGTGTGCATGCACACAGAAATAAGCGTTGACATGTGCACACATAAAATTAGTGCCCTTATATTAGAGCACATAAATATTGCCATCACCCTGCATACATAAATAATGCCACAATAACCTCTACTTGGAAACACGCCATCATAAAATCAATTGGGAATTTGGATCTTCAAATAAAACTGCTTAGCGGATTGGTTTTTGTGTATGGCCTTGGACCTCAAACACGGCAACCTACTTTATGATTGTACAGTTATGGACACAGACACCACAGTGTTTTACTGAAACCAGTTTTACTCAACATAGCACAAAACAGCGTAAGGCCTCATTTACACATCTGTGTTTAAATACGTACGTGGAAAAATGGTACGTGTGTCATCAGTGTTTTGGATCAGTGTATCCTCAGTGTACGATCCATGTGTTTGTTATTACCATCCGTGTAGCATCAGTATTTGCCATAGATGGATAAACTACACAGCTTCTCCTATACTTTGAAATGTTAAATATGAACATCACACAGATGACCTATAGATGCCATCTGTTTCTCACTTACTTGTATGCCTCCAGAAAAAACGGATAGGTCTCCATTAGTTTTGCACAGACACACAGTCCAAAAAGATACATGTGAATAGCACTATGGATTATAATGGGTATGTATCCTATCCCTGAAAAACATGTATACAACACATAAAGTTATAGCCGAAAGTGTTGGCACCCTTGAAATTGTTCCAGGAAATGGAGTATTTCTCCCAGAAAATTATGGCAATTTTACATGGTTTGCTATACTCATGTTTATTTCCTTTGTGTGTTTTGGATCAAAACAAAACAGGAAAAAAGGCAAATTGGACATACTTTCACACAAAACCCCAAAATGGGCAGGACAAAATTGTTGGCTTCTTTACAAAATAGTGGGTAAACAACTTTGTTTCAAGCAAGTAATGCTCGTTCAAACGCACCTGTGGCAAGTAATCACACCTGAAATCAGATAAAAATATGTATAAGTTGACTCAATATTTGCATTGTGTGTCTGTGTGTGCCACACTAAGATCTTGCTGTTCCTTTGTCCATAGTACGCAACATAATCAAGAAGTTTACAACCCGTGGCACTGTAGCTAATCTCCCTGGACAGCAGAGAAAAATTGATGAAAGGTTACAATACAGGGTAGTCCAGATAGTGGATAAGTAGTCGTCCAGGCTCAGGGTGCATCAGTGTCAGTGGAACTTATATGTTGACATTTGAATTAAATGAAATGCTATGGCAGAAGACTCAGGAGGACACCACTGCTGAGATAGAGACATAAAAAAGCTAGACTGCAATTTGCAAAAATCTTTTTGGGAAAGCAACTTGTGGACAGATGAGACGAAGATAGATCTCTTTGGTAAAGCACATCATTCTACTGTTTACCAAAAACTGAATGAGGCCTACAAAGAATAGATCACAGTACCTGCAGTCAAATATAGTGGAGTGTTGTGAATTCTGTTTGTGGGCTCCCCCGGTGGTGTTTTATGGTAGTGCCACTTATTTGCCTTCTTCTATCCTTCATCACCTGTTGACACCCATTAGGGGAGTTTCCTATTTAAGGCTGCTTGGCTGCTGGTCTGATGCCGGCCAACAATGTATCAGTAGCATTCTGTTGCATTCTCCTGCCTCAAGATCCTGTTCAGCTAAGTTGAATTTTGTTTCTAGTTTATTCTATTTTTGTCCAGCTATTTGCAATGTGACTCTCTGTAGCTGGAAGCTCTCGTGGACTGGAATTGCCACTCCAGTGGCATGAGTTGTCACTGGAGTTTTAAAGTAATTTCAGGATGGTGTTTTTGAGTAGTGTTTTGAAGTTGACCGTGAAGTGACTCTTTCCTGTACTTCTGCTATCTAGTAAGCGGACCTCACTGTGCTAAATCTGCTGTTCATCCTACGTATGTCTTTTCCTCTTGACTCACCGTCAATATCTGTGGGGGGCTGCTATCTCCTTTTGGGGTTCATCTCTGGAGGTAAGGCAGGCCTGTATATTCCTCTGATAGGGGTAGTTAGATCTCCGGCTGGCGCGTGGTGTCTAGGGCATCGTAGGAAACACTCCCCGGCTACTTCCAGTGTCGTGTCAGGTTCAGGTCACGGTCACTTTAGTTCCCATCACCCGAGAGCTAGTCCGTTGTTATTTTGATTTCCCTGCCATTGGGAAAATCATAACAATTTGGCCGGCCCACATGTGTTAAAACTATGCACTAAAGCAGGAAAGGATATGAAAAGGTTTTTTTTCCTTCTGTGTTTGGAAAGTGCACCTTAGTGCTTATTTGTACTCCTTGCTTAAACTGCAGTCTTCAGCCTTTTTTTTTTTCCTCTCCTCTTAATCTCTGAATGGCTTTGGTTACACCTGTTTGAATCATGGATCCACAGAGTTTGGTTGCAGGTCTGAATAACCTGGCTACAAAGGTCCAGAACTTACAAGATTTTGTTATACGTGCTCCAATGTCTGAACCTAAGATCCCTATGCCTGAATTTTTTACCGGAGACAGATCCCGTTTTTTGAATTTCAGAGAGAATTGTAAATTGTTTTTGTCTCTGAAATCTCACTCTGCTGGTGATCCTGCGCAACAGGTTAAAATTGTTATTTCTCTATTGCGGGGTGACCCACAAAGTTGGGCATTTGCATTGTCGCCAGGGGATCCTGCGTTACTAAATGTAGATGCGTTTTTTCTGGCTTTGGGGTTGCTTTATGAAGAACCTAATTTAGAGATTTTGGCTGAGAAAGCCTTGATAGCTCTTTCTCAAGGGCAAGATGAAGCTGAGATATACTGCCAAAAATTTCGTAAATGGTTGGTGCTTACTAAATGGAATGAGTGCGCTCTAGCAGCTAATTTCAGAGAAGGTCTCTCTGATGCCGTGAAGGATGTCATGGTGGGGTTCCCTGTGCCTACAGGTCTGAATGATGCCATGAAATTGGCTATCCAGATTGATCGGCGTTTACGGGAGCGCAAATCTGTGCACCATATGGCGGTATCTTCTGAGCAAAAATCTGTGCACCATATGGCGGTATCTTTTGAGCAAAAACCTGTGCACCATATGGCGGTATCTTCTGAGCAAAAACCTGTGCACCATATGGCGGTATCTTCTGAGCAAAAACCTGTGCATCATTTGGCGGTGACCTCTGAAAAGGCACCAGAGCATATGCAATGCGATAGTGTATTGTCTAGAGGCGAACGACAGAATTACAGGCGCAAAAATGGGTTGTGCTTCTATTGTGGAGATCCAGCTCATGTTATATCAGCATGCTCTAAACGCATAAAGAAGGTTGATAAAAAGGTTGATAAATCTTTTTCTATGGGTACCTTGCAGTCTAAATTTCTTTTGTCCGTGACATTGATTTGTACTTTATCATCTGTTACTGTGGATGCTTATGTGGATTCTGGCGCCGCTCTGAGTCTCATGGATTGGTCCTTTGCCAAGCGTTGTGGGTTTGATTTAGAGCCTCTGGAGGTTTCTATTCCCTTAAAGGGTATTGATTCTACACCTTTGGCTAGCAATAAACCACAATATTGGACACAAGTGACTATGCATCTGTCCCCAGACCATCAGGAGATTATTCGTTTCCTTGTGTTATATAATCTACATGACGTATTAGTACTTGGATTACCATGGTTACAAATTCATAATCCAGTCTTGGACTGGAGATCAATGTCTGTGCTGAGCTGGGGATGTCAGGGGATTCATGGGGATGCACCTTTGGTTCCCATTTCTTCATCTACTCCCTCTGAGATCCCAGCATTTCTGTCAGATTTTTATGATGTCTTTCAGGAGCCTAAAACTGATTCTCTCCCTCCTCACAGAGAGTGTGACTGCGCTATTGAGTTGATTCCCGGTAGTAAATTTCCTAAGGGTCGCTTGTTTAATTTGTCTGTACCTGAACATACTGCTATGCGGGAGTATATCAGAGAATCTTTGGAAAAGGGTCATATTCGCCCCTCTTTGTCTCCACTGGGGGCAGGGTTTTTCTTTGTGGGTAAAAAGGATGGTTCATTGAGACCTTGTATCGACTATCGACTTCTGAATAAGATTACAGTTAAATACCAGTATCCGTTACCTTTACTGACTGATCTTTTTGCTCGCATAAAGGGGGCGAAGTGGTTCACTAAGATCGATCTACGTGGTGCGTATAATTTGGTGCGGATTAAGCAGGGGGATGAGTGGAAGACCGCATTTAATACGCCTGAAGGCCATTTTGAGTATTTGGTAATGCCTTTCGGTCTCGCGAATGCCCCTTCCGTTTTTCAGTCCTTTATGCACGATATTTTCCGTGAATATCTGGATAAATTTATGATTGTGTATTTGGATGATATTTTGATTTTTTCGGAGGACTGGGAATCTCATGTTCAACAGGTCAGGAGAGTTTTTCAGGTTTTACGAGCTAATTCTCTATTTGTGAAGGGCTCAAAGTGTATTTTTGGGGTTCAGAGAATTTCCTTTTTGGGATATATTTTTTCCCCTTCATCTATGGAGATGGACCCTGTTAAGGTTCAGGCTATTTGTGATTGGGTACAACCTACTTCTCTAAAGAGTCTTCAGAAATTCTTGGGATTTGCTAATTTCTATCGCCGATTCATAGCGGGTTTTTCTGCCATTGCTAAACCTTTGACTGATTTGACCAAGAAGGGTGCTGATGTTGCTAATTGGTCCTCTGCGGCTGTGGAGGCCTTTCGGGAGCTTAAGCGCCGCTTTTCTTCTGCTCCTGTGTTGCGCCAGCCTGATGTTTCGCTCCCGTTCCAGGTTGAAGTAGATGCTTCCGAGATCGGAGCAGGTGCAGTTTTGTCACAGAAAGGTCCTGACTGCTCAGTGATGAGACCATGTGCGTTTTTCTCTCGAAAGTTTTCGCCCGCTGAGCGAAATTATGATGTTGGAAATCGGGAGCTCTTGGCCATGAAGTGGGCATTTGAGGAGTGGCGTCATTGGCTTGAGGGTGCTAGACACCAGGTGGTGGTCTTGACTGACCACAAAAATCTAATTTATCTTGAGTCAGCCAGGCATCTGAATCCTAGACAGGCGCGCTGGTCGTTGTTTTTCTCTCGATTTAACTTTGTGGTTTCATATCTGCCTGGGTCTAAGAATGTGAGGGCGGATGCCCTCTCTAGGAGTTTTGAGCCTGACTCGCCTGGTGATTCCGAACCTACTGGCATCCTGAAGGATGGGGTGATATTGTCAGCTGTCTCCCCAGACCTGCGGCGCTCTTTGCAGGAGTTTCAGGTGGATAGGCCTGATCGCTGTCCGCCTGGTAGATTGTTTGTCCCTGATGACTGGACCAGTAGAGTTATTTCGGAGGTTCACTCTTCCGCGTTGGCAGGTCATCCTGGAATTTTTGGCACCAGGGATCTGGTGTCTAGGTCCTTCTGGTGGCCTTCCTTGTCTCGAGATGTACGTATTTTTGTGCAGTCTTGTGATGTTTGTGCTCGGGCTAAGCCCTGCTGTTCCCGGGCCAGCGGGTTGTTGTTGCCCTTGCCTATTCCTAAGAGGCCTTGGACGCACATCTCTATGGACTTTATTTCTGACCTTCCTGTTTCTCGTAGGATGTCCGTCATCTGGGTGGTGTGTGACCGTTTTTCCAAGATGGTTCACTTGGTACCTTTGCCCAAATTGCCCTCCTCCTCTGAGCTGGTCCCTCTATTTTTTCAGAATGTTGTGCGTTTGCATGGTATTCCTGAGAATATAGTGTCTGACAGGGGTACTCAGTTTGTGTCTAGATTTTGGCGGGCGTTCTGTGCCAGGATGGGCATCGACTTGTCTTTTTCGTCTGCATTCCATCCTCAGACTAATGGCCAGACTGAGCGTACTAATCAGACCTTGGAGACTTACTTGAGGTGTTTTGTGTCCGCTGATCAGGACGATTGGCTTGATTTTTTGCCATTGGCAGAGTTTGCCCTTAACAGTCGGGCCAGTTCTGCCACTTTGGTTTCTCCATTTTTTTGTAATTCAGGGTTTCACCCTCGCTTTTCGTCCGGTCAATTGGAGTCTTCGGATTGTCCTGGAGTAGATGCTGTGGTTGATGGAATGCATCAGATTTGGGGACAGGTTGTGGACAATCTGAAGTCGTTCCAGGAGAAGACTCAACAGTTCACTAATCGTCATCGGCGTGTCGGTCCTCGTCTTTGTGTTGGGGACCTGGTTTGGTTGTCTTCTCGATTTGTTCCTATGAAGGTCTCGTCTCCTAAGTTTAAGCCTCGGTTTATCGGCCCTTATAGGATTCTGGAGGTTCTCAATCCTGTGTCCTTTCGTTTGGACCTCCCAGCATCTTTTACTATTCATAATGTTTTTCATCGGTCATTGTTGCGGAGGTATGAGGTGCCGGTTGTTCCGTCTGCTGATCCTCCTGCTCCTGTGCTGGTTGAGGGTGAGTTGGAGTATGTGGTGGAAAAGATCTTGGACTCCCGTGTTTCCAGACGGAGACTTCAGTATCTGGTTAAGTGGAAAGGCTATGGTCAGGAGGATAATTCTTGGGTGACAGCATCTGATGTTCATGCTCCTGATTTGGTTCGTGCATTTCATAGTGCTCATCCAGATCGCCCTGGTGGTTCTGGTGAGGGTTCGGTGCCCCCTCCTTAGGGGGGGGTACTGTTGTGAATTCTGTTTGTGGGTTCCCCCGGTGGTGTTTTATGGTAGTGCCACTTATTTGCCTTCTTCTATCCTTGATCACCTGTTGACACCCATTAGGGGAGTTTCCTATTTAAGGCTGCTTGGCTGCTGGTCTGATGCCGGCCAACAATGTATCAGTAGCATTCTGTTGCATTCTCCTGCCTCAAGATCCTGTTCAGCTAAGTTGAATTTTGTTTCTAGTTTATTCTATTTTTGTCCAGCTATTTGCAATGTGACTCTCTGTAGCTGGAAGCTCTCGTGGACTGGAATTGCCACTCCAGTGGCATGAGTTGTCACTGGAGTTTTAAAGTAATTTCAGGATGGTGTTTTTGAGTAGTGTTTTGAAGTTGACCGTGAAGTGACTCTTTCCTGTACTTCTGCTATCTAGTAAGCGGACCTCACTGTGCTAAATCTGCTGTTCATCCTACGTATGTCTTTTCCTCTTGACTCACCGTCAATATCTGTGGGGGGCTGCTATCTCCTTTTGGGGTTCATCTCTGGAGGTAAGGCAGGCCTGTATATTCCTCTGATAGGGGTAGTTAGATCTCCGGCTGGCGCGTGGTGTCTAGGGCATCGTAGGAAACACTCCCCGGCTACTTCCAGTGTCGTGTCAGGTTCAGGTCACGGTCACTTTAGTTCCCATCACCCGAGAGCTAGTCCGTTGTTATTTTGATTTCCCTGCCATTGGGAAAATCATAACAGTGGAGGTTCAAAGATGATTTTGGGTTGCTTTGCTGCCTCTGGCACTGGGTGCAAGACAAAGTAAATAGAGAAATGGTTGCACTCAATTGTACTAAAGCAACTGAATGTGTGATACATGAAATGTGAATAGCATAATGGCTTGTGAAATCTATGAAAAAACACATGAGATGTTTAGCACAAAATTTGGCCAAAAAATGTGAGCCCATCCACCAATGTCAAGGTAATCTCATGGATCGGATGGGTCCCTGACCTAACTGTCTAGTGTGAACACTTACCTCTGGCTAGTGTCTTAGTAAGGGGTCCAGGAGCAGGTTGGTTCATGTATCATAGCGGTCTCTCCCCTCCTCTAAAACATTGGGACTTCTTCCTTTTCCTCTTGACTGTTGCCTTTTGTTTTATGATGGTATCTCAAACTCTCATATGTTGTGGTTACATATTATTAACATATCTCTGTAACACTTTGGCTTGCTAGATATTTGTCAGCCCATATAAGAGGATAAAATCAGTGACTAGACTTATTAATCTGTCCTAATGTGTGGAAATGATATTTTGTATTGTGTGCCCTCAGTGAGGTATTGATATAATGCAGTCGCCATTGTAGCGCCTATTTGGATCATATATATTGCACTATTGGCACTTTACATACGTTATATTTTTGTTAGTCATCTCCACAACCCTTTAGAGGTATAACTTTGAGATTATTCATTTATAAAAATATATCTGTAATACTTTGGTTTTTTGGATATTTGTCAGCCCATATATGTACTTACAAGAGGATAAAAATAGTGACTATATATTATATGATCCTAGTGTGTGGAAACTGCATTTTTGTGCCCTTAGTGAGGTATTGATACATTGCAGTCACCATTGTAGCGTTTATTTGGACCACATATATTGCACTGTTGGCACTTTATATACACTCACCGGCCACTTTATTAGGTACACCTGTCCAACTTCTTGTTAACACTTAATTTCTAATCAGCCAATCACATGGCGGCAACTCAGTGCATTTAGGCATGTAGACATGGTCAAGACAATCTCCTGCAGTTCAAACCGAGCATCAGTATGGGGAAGAAAGGTGATTTGAGTGCCTTTGAACGTGGCATGGTTGTTGGTGCCAGAAGGGCTGGTCTGAGTATTTCAGAAACTGCTGATCTACTGGGATTTTCACGCACAACCATCTCTAGGGTTTACAGAGAATGGTCCGAAAAAGAAAAAAAATCCAGTGAGCGGCAGTTCTGTGGGCGGAAATGCCTTGTTGATGCCAGAGGTCAGAGGAGAATGGGCAGACTGGTTCGAGCTGATAGAAAGGCAACAGTGACTCAAATCGCCACCCGTTACAACCAAGGTAGGCCTAAGAGCATCTCTGAACGCACAGTGCGTCGAACTTTGAGGCAGATGGGCTACAGCAGCAGAAGACCACACCGGGTACCACTCCTTTCAGCTAAGAACAGGAAACTGAGGCTACAATTTGTACAAGCTCATCGAAATTGGACAGTAGAAGATTGGAAAAACGTTGCTTGGTCTGATGAGTCTCGATTTCTGCTGCGACATTCGGATGGTAGGGTCAGAATTTGGCGTAAACAACATGAAAGCATGGATCCATCCTGCCTTGTATGGAGCATCTTTGGGATGTGCAGCCGACAAATCTGCGGCAACTGTGTGATGCAGAGGCGTAGCTAGGGTTTTGGTCCAGGGGGGGCGAAGCTTCTGAATGGGCCCCTAACCAGGTAACCTTCATTACAATTCGGTGATGCGCCCTAATAGTGGAGGAGAACCTCAGCAGATGACAACGATGTTACTGAAGATAATCTCTATATAAATACCAACATGGATATTACCGCCATATGGTCAGTGGTAGATACCAGTCCTACAGAACATATAACAGATCACTGCACAGTTACAGATAATGTCTTACCGCTGACGTTCTTTCTGATAGAATTGTTGATTTTTCCCGTCTTTTCCATCTGGCCCAGACCGACATGACAACTTCTTCCAGCTACAACTCATCTGCAGAGAATACAACAAAGACACATTTCACTTCTCATATTCCAGCCCCATCACATCACCATCTATTCCCAACCTGCACAAACTCCTCATTCTGCTGATACCCCAATACAGAGCCGCTGCTACCGTATGTGTCCCTACTACTGCACCTGATACCCCGATACTGAGCCGCTGCTGCCATATGTGTCCCTATTACTGCACCTGATATCCCAATACTGAGCCGCTGCTGCCATATGTGTCCCTACTACTGCACCTGATACCCGAATACTGAGCCGCTGCTGCCGTATGTGTCCCTATTACTGACCCCGATACCCCAATACTGAGCCGCTGATGCCATATGTGTCCCTATTACTGCACCTGATATCCCAATACTGAGCCGCTGCTGCCATATGTGTCCCTACTACTGCACCTGATACCCGAATACTGAGCCGCTGCTGCCGTATGTGTCCCTATTACTGACCCCGATACCCCAATACTGAGCCACTGCTGCCGTATGTGTCCCTATTACTGCACCTGCTGTGTGGTTCTCTGTGCCCTCTAAATTCTAAAGCACCCCTCTATAATATAGTAATGCCAGGTGCAAGTGCCCTAGAAAACAGTGCCCACATTTTGTCCCCTAGAAAGTAATAATGCCCTCTGTGTGTGACCCTTTGATAGTCACAGTAACCTGAGTTCCCCTGTAAGAATAAATGCCCACTTTACATTTAATAAAGTCCCGAGTCTCCCCCACTGTACAGCTCCCCTATACACAGTATGATGCCCCCTCACTGTATATACTGACCCGTTAATATCCCCCAAACTGGCTCCCACACTGTATGATGGCCCCTTCGCTGTAATCTCCACACTGAATGATGGCCCTCTAGATAGCCTCCATATAGCATAATACACCAGATAGTCCTCAATAAGGTATAATACATTCCCCATAGGCCTCCATATAGTATCATGCACTCCCCATAGGCAGACTCTATAGTATAATGCCCTTCACATAGGAAGACTATATAGTATAATGCAGCTCCCATAGGCAGCCTCTATAAGGAAGGCTGTAAATGTGTCCCCAATCCCCTCCGCAAGGCATAAAAATGACCTCTCATTATACTCACCAATGGCTCTCACCAAGGCATCGCTGGTCTTGACTTAAGATCGCCATCCTCCATTACTGCTTCATCTGTATGACACATTCTACGTCATCCACACCGTGTCACCCATCGCGCTCCTGTGCAGGCGCACTTCTGTCTGCGCTGCTGAAAGCAGAGCCAAGTACTGTAGTGCGTATGTGCTGGGAAAGGCCAAAGGGCGCTGATTACCTGGAAATAAACTGGCGCATGCGCACTACAATACTGTGCTCTGACTTCAGCAGGGCAAAGAGAAGTGCGCCTGCATGGGAGTGCGATAGAGGACACTGAATGCAGGATGTAGGACGCATCTTCCACACGAAGAGGGACAGCGATCACAGGAAGAGGGTCGGCGCCGGATCAAGACTGTGACGCCCGGACTGCGCCATCCGCGATTATAATAAAAGCTCTTTTTTGTGCCTTGCATAGAGGATTGGGGACATAGAGAGCATTCTAGAACACTATGTGAGGGCGCACAGATGCTGGCCGGAGCTTATATGGTGACAGGCTCCCACATGTAAAAGCCGTCCTGCAAGATTCCAGCCGCTCGCAAACTTAAGAAAATAATCATTCTCCTTCTCATAAGCTAATCAGCAGTAAATACATTATGTGCCAAGACACTTATCGATCACATGTCAGTGTTCTGTGTCTGTCCAGATTGCAGGATAAACAAGACATACAAGTTTAAAGGGAACCTGTCACCCCGTTTTTTAAAGATGAGATAAAAATAGCGTTAAATAGGGGCAGAGCTGTGCTTTACATTAGTGTCTTTTTTGTGCCTTTATTCCCCAGCTATGCTGCCGAAATACCTTTGTAAAGTCGCCATTTTGGGCTGTCACTCACGCTGGTCTGGTCATATGGGCGTGGTGACATCGCTGTTTCTTCCCCCAGATCTTGCTTATCTGTCCGTTGGTGGCGAAGTGGTGTGCGCATGCCCAGCTGCCGAATACACTGCGCAGGTGAAGGAAAAGAGCGCGATCTGCGCTATTCCCCTGGTGATCGGTGGGGGCGGCCATCTTCCTGAGGCCGCACGTGCGCAGATGGAGTGCTTTGCTGCACGGGGCTTCAGGAAAATGGCCGCCGCGATCTCCATCTGCGCACGTGCGGCATCCCGCGGCCATTTTCCTGAAGCCCCGTGCAGCAAAGCACTCCATCTGCGCACGTGCGGCCTCAGGAAGATGGCCGCCCCCACCGATCACCAGGGTAACAGCGCAGATCGCGCTCTTTTCCTTCACCTGCGCAGTGGATGCGGCAGCTGGACATGCGCACACCACTACGCCACCAACGGACAGATAAGCAAGATCTGGGGGAAGAAACAGCGATGTCACCACGCCCATATGACCAGACCAGCGTGAGTGACAGCCCAAAACGGCGACTTTACAAAGGTATTTCGGCAGCATAGCTGGGGAATAAAGGCACAAAAAAGAAAATAATGTAAAGCACAGCTCTGCCCCTATTTAACGCTATTTTTATCTCATCTTTAAAAAACGGGGTGACAGGTTCCCTTTAAGAACCTTCATTGCTTTATATACTGTGCCTGTATGTATGTATTCAAGGCAACAGATCAGACATATCAAATAGCAAATGACATGTGCCAAGATACTCATCATGCTGTGTGGAGAGTGTCCTCTGGTCCTGGGGGCTGCTCCTCAGGCTCCTCCAAGTCAGATGCTGCAGACATCATGTGCAGGCAGTGAGCTGAGCTCACAGTCACAGGCAGAGACCCCCTGCGGCCCCGGCTGCTGCTGCTGCTGCTCGAGCTGATCACTTCTCTGCAGCACAGGAGCTTTGAGCACAGCGCGCTCAGCCGGGATTGGGTGAGTGACCTCCCTTCCCCCTCTCCTCCACAGACTGCAGGAGAGCGATCACATGACTCACTCCCTGCACTCTGATTGGAGGCCTTCTCTTCTCTCTGCTGACCCCCTGTGAGTGTTTGTACCGTGCATGTTACTTTAGCTACATACACAGTACAAACGCAGGGGAAATAAAAGATAATCATTGACCGGAGGCAGGGGCCCCTAACACCGGCCCTGACAGTAGCGTAGCTCCGGGTGGGCCCCCTCAGAGCACAGGGCCCGGGGCGACCGCCCCCTCTGCCCCCCTGGTAGCTACGCTACTGGTGTGATGCCATCATGTCAATATGGACCAAAATCTCTGAGGAATGCTTCCAGCACCTTGTTGAATCTATGCCACGAAGAATTGAGGCAGTTCTGAAGGCAAAAGGGGATCCAACCCGTTACTAGCATGGTGTACCTAATAAAGTGGCCGGTGAGTGTATGTCTCCACTATCTGATGTTAGATGATGTTATATATGGATCCGTTATGATATTTTGAGCCTATAGTCCACATATAGTATTCTGCTATTCATCTTCACAAACCCCGTAGCGGTATAATTTTGAGATTATTTGTTTATTTATATGTGTAGTTGTTATGAAATACGAAGTGGCTTATGTATTAAACCTGCATTATTCTCTTCCTGTACGTGGTACTAGGTTGTTGTCTACCTCTTGTCATTTGCGTCTTAATTTAATTATAAAATTTGTTATGGTTGTTTGAATGTAACTTTTAGAATATTTTCAATACATTTTCTAACATTTTATTAGCTCTAGCGTCCATTTCTTTTTGGGTTTCTGTAATTATCGTATGATGGAGCTCATACAATATTTGCCCCTTTTCTTTGGTTTAGTGTCTTAGTAAAGCCTGTATTTATAGGAAGGTTGAAACCAAATGTGTTTGGATGCAATTAAAATGACAGCATGGTGAAGGGCGGGGTGTCCAAGTCAGAAAAAAACTGGGTGCAAGACATCATGAAATCTAAAGATCACCAAAGGATTTCGGGTCACAATGTAGTGCCCAGTGTCAGAAAGCTGGAATTGCATCCTAAAAGTCATGGGTCTTCCAGCAGGACAATGACCCCAAACAATGACAATGAAACAATGACACCCAGAAATGGTTGGAAACAAAGCACTGAAGAGTTCTGAATTGGCCAGTAATGAGTCCGGATCTAAATCCCATTAAACACCCTGTGAAAGATCTTAAAATTGCTGTTGGGAGAAGACACCATTCAAATATGAGAGACATGGAGCAATTTGCAAGAGAAGAGTGGTCCAAATTCCAGTTGAGAGGTGAGAAGCTTGTTGATGGTTTTAGGAAGTGATTGATTGCAGTTATTTATTCTAAATAATGTGCAACCAAATATTAAGTTGAAAGTGCCACCAATTTTGTCCGGCCCACTTTTGGACTTTTGTGTGAAATGATGTCCAATTTTCCCTTTTTTCTCTTTCTTGTGTTTTCTCTTTTTTGCAATAATTATCTGGAATAAATAGTTAATCTTCTGGAAAAATTTCAAGGGTGGCAACACTAAGCTATGACTATATATGCAACATGGATGTCTGAATGTGTACCAAAGCAGCATTTGATGGAACAAGCACCGTATATATACTCGAGTATAAGCCGAGATTTTCAGCCCATTTTTTGGGGGGAAAGTCCCCCTCTCGGCTTATACTTGAGTCATACCCAGGGGTTGGCAGGGGAGGGGGAGCGGGGGCTGTCTAATTATACTCACCTGCACCTGGCGTGGTCCCTGCAGGTCCCTGGCTTGCCGGCACCCCAGCTTCTTCCTGTACTCAGCGGTCATATGGCACCGCTCATTACAGTAATGAATATGTGGCTCCACCTCCCATAGGGCCCAGGTCGTTGCAGTAATGTCATTCTCCTCTAGGGGGTAGTGATGTTACGTTTGTTGAAGGCAATAAAGGAGATCTCTTTACCAGGTAGCATTTCCTGATTCTGTCTCAGTGAAGACCGTGGGCTGGTACAGCTCAGAGGGGTCAGGGAGCCCCAGGCGTCCCGTTGGGCTTAAGTGCCCAGGACAGTGCAGCAGCACAGTGACACTTAAAGGAAAGGACCCAGCCATGCGATGCTAGTGGGTCAGCAAGTGCAGCTAAGGAAGTACAGCAGGCGCAAGATGCTACGAAAATGTGGCAGCTATCTACATGGGCTGACTGGAGCTAAACAGATGAGGGAACTCTTAAGAGTAGTTATGCTGGACAGGGAGGACGCTGCAGTGCCGAATGGTTCGGTATGACACGGGGAACCCCTGGAAGGAATTAGTGGAGACACAGGGAAAGTAACAGAGGTGAAGAAAGCTGTGCTCTGTGTTGATGCTGTAAATGACGTGAATGTGCTGCAATTGGAACCGAGTGATAATGTAACTGATGTGGATGTGCTACAGTGGAACCCAAGTAAAGTTCTTCATTTACAGTTTGAAATGGACTGTGTCTTTATTTATGCTGAACCATTTGTAGGGAGCCTGCAACACAGTAGAGGGGACCCTGATGGCGTATAAAGTGAACCCACAAGTATGCAGAGTGATGGACATTATTTTCATGTGATGGGAGGCCAGGGCACAGATGCCCCGGAGTCCTCGCTCACATATACACCTGTTAGAAGTAAAACTGTTAACCCTTGCTCTGCCTCCGGTCCGTTACTGCATCCCGCAACCTGCTCACATTCAGATTGATCTTCTGTCAATGTTAAGAAAAATGGCGCCTGTATACCAGCACTATTATGGCAATACCTTTATTTTAATAACGTATAACAGGTTCTCTTTAATGCAGTGGCCATTATACTGTTTGGGGTCTAATATGAGGGCCATTATACAGTTTGAAGTAGAAAGGTAGAAATTCGGCACATCCAAACGGAGTTAGCTTAAATAGTCTTAGTCTTTATTAGTAGTCCATAAAAATACACACTAGTTGGAGTGACATGTTAAAATCTGACACGTTTCTGGCAATAGCCCTTAGTCATAGAATACTTGTTATTGCTGAGCACACCAGCGAAATTCCTGGCCCCCACAGTGTTCCATTTACTCATCCCATGTCCAGCAACTGCTTTGCAAAGGTGGTGAACCATATAACTGCGATCAAACTGCAGAAAGTGAAAGTCCCATAGTGGGAATAAGTAAAATAAAAGTTGTAAAAGAAATAAAAAATAAAATAAATAATCACAAAATATTTTTCTGAAAAAAATATAAACAATAAAAGTACATGTAGCGCCCCCACTGCCGCAGGGCCGAGGGGTACCCGGTACCGGGCCTCTGAGTCTCTGCTCTGGGGTTGTCACGGTGGCTAGACCCGGTCCGTGACCCTGCTGCGGGGCGTACAATAATAGATGTGGATGGTGGTGGTGGTGCGGTGCAGTAAATAACGAGGACACCAGGTTGCAGTCTCTTTACCTCTTTACTGAAGGCTTCTGGGTCCTCAGTCCGGAATACGGCTAGCCGGGCTGCGCAAGTCCGGCCGGTCCGATGGCACCTCCAGAGTTTCCTTCGCAGGTGGAAATCTGTGCCTTCCTTCTAGCGCTTATGTGTTGTGGTCCTCCCCTGCTGTGCTTACGGGATAGTCCCCACAACTGTTGTGTCTGTTTCTCGTGTTCCCTCACAACTCGATTCTGATGTTCTTCCCCCAGATCTTATGGTAGGACGCACCCGTATGACGGGAAGGCTCGGAGCTCTTCCGGGACCCTAGAATCGCCCCTCTCCACAAGTTGCTCCCTATGTCTGCGTAGGTGATGTAGGTGAGACAGCCAGCCTATAGCTCTCTGCCCTGCCATTGGTTTGAAGTAATGCTTAGAGCCCTGTACTTCCTCGGCGTTCCGGCCACCGGTTATTTACGCCTCAGTAGGATGTTGCCTCGGTCTAACAGCACGACTCCTACTGGTATTCTCCCTGTTGCGTTGATCTCGTTTCTCACTCAGCACAATAAATCTCGCTTCTTTTCCTTTCTTAGGGCACCGCCGCTATGAAGTGCAGGTGCGGTCCCGTAGCTTTCTCTCTGTTTGCCAGGCCTCTGTCAGGATCCCACCCCTGACAGGGACCCTACCGAATCTTCCCCTACAACACCCTCTGCCACAAGGTGTTGCCTGGTTCCAACCCAGTCAGCGTTCTCCCTAACTTCCTGCCTAACCCCCAGTTTTACCAGACTGTGAGGAGTGGCCTAATAAATAGAACCCTTAGCTCCCCCTGGAGGCCAGACTGTGAAATGTATTGGTGTCTGTGATACCTGGTCAGATGAACTCCTTCAGTGCCATCAGACGTACCATAGCCCCCCTTAGCGGCGGAGCCACAGTACTGCAACGACCAGGACTCTGGTGCGCTGCATACACATAATTGGAATCGCCGCATCCATATCGTCCCGACCTATAAAACTGTCCCACTAGCTAACCACTTCAGTGAACACGTAAAAAATCTAAATAAAAAACAAGGAAAAATAAGACCCAATGCTTTATCATCATACTGCCACACAAAAACTGGGGTAAAACGTGATAAAAAAGACTAATATAAATAAAAATGGTATAGCTGAAAAGGTTATCTTGTCTTGCAAAAAATCAGACATCATACAGCTCCATCAGTGGAAAAATAAATAAGTTACAGCTCTCAATAATTATTTTTTATATAAAATAGTTTTTATTGTGTAAAAGCGCCAAAACATAAAAAAAATGTAAATGTGGCATTGCTGTTATCATGCTGACCTGAAGACTTAAGCTGCCTTGTCAATTTTACCACACGTGGAACGATGTAAAAAAAATAAATCCTGAATTGCTGTTTTTTTGTTCATTCTGCCTTCCAAAAATCGGAATAGAAAGAGATCAAAAAATGTCATGTGCCCAAAAATGGAACCAATAAAAACATCAACTCTTCCCTCAAAAAACAAGTCTTCCCATAATTTGACTCTGTGGGTCGAAATATGGAAAAATTATAGCTCCCAAAATATGGCAATACAAAAACTAGTTTTGCAATAAAAAGCGTCTTTTAGTGTGTGACAGCAGCCAAATTTAAAAACCCGATATAAATCTGTTATCACCACCGACCCAAAGAATAAAGTCGCCTAATCACTTATACCGCACGAGGAACAGTGTAAAAAATAAGTAAAACCAATTCTTCACCTGCTGTTAATTTGTTCATTCTGCCTCGCAAAGATCGCAGTAAGGCTCAGCGCACATTTATCCTGTGCTCTACACTGAGCGTTTACACTATAAATCTCTGAAATACGTGATTCAGATGGAACCCCAGGTGGAAGATGCCCTATAATGAGGTAGATGGAGACACTGTGGACACCGTCTGGCCTATGATCCGCTGGTGTACGTCTTTTTAGGCCTGCATAAAAGTGCAGTCGGCTACACATTTGTGTACTTCTGGAAAGAAGGACAATGCTGAACAGAGGCCAGACAGAATCCAGGGTAACTCTGCTGCCTCATTATAATGACTGGATCCCTAGGGGGTTTCATCTAAATCACATCACTCAAAAATTTAGATGGAAACGACAATATAAGTGCTCAGCATACAGTGCAGGATAAATGTGATCCCAAATGTTATGTTAAATGTTCCCAATAAAAGCTTCAACTCAATCCACAAAAATAGCAATTTGCCACTCAGGTTCGTCATCTGTTAATGGAAATATAGGGGGCTTCCATGTAACTGGTATATAATTCTGTGATTTACATGTGGTGTCAATATGATCACTGCATCCATAGATAAATTCATTGGGGAGTGTAGTTTGTAAAATGAGTTCACATATGGGGGTTTCTGTTGTTCTGGCACCTCTGAGGCTCTGCCAATGTGACATGGCGTTTCTTCCCTTCTGAGCTTTGCACTGTGCCTCAAAAGTAGTTTTCCCCCACCTATTGAGCATTGGCGTACTCAGGAGAAATTGCACAACAAATTTTATGCTGCAATTTCTTCTGTTACCCTTGTAAAAATAAAAAAATGGGGCTGAAATAACATTTTTGTAGGGAAAATGTAATTTTCACAGTTCAACATTATAAACTTTTGTGACGCATCTAGGGGTTTAAAGTGCTCACTACACATCTAAATACATTCATTGAGGGGTCTAGTTTCCAAAATGGGGTCACTTGTGGGGGGTTTCCACTGTTTTGACACATCAGGGACTCTCCAAATGGAACATGGCATCCGCTAATGATTCCAGCAAATTTTGTGTTCAAAATGTGAAATGACGTTCCTTCACTTCTGTGCCCTGCCATGCGCCCAAACAGTAGTTTTCTCCCTCCTAAGGAGTATCAGCGTACTCATGAGAAATTGCACTATAAATTTTACAGTACAATTTCTCCTGTTACCTTTAGGAAAATGCTAAATTTGGGGCTAAAAAACATTTTTGTGGGAAAAATGTGATATTTTTATTTTTACAGCTCAACGCTATAAATTTCTGGGGGTTCAATTTGCTCACCATACATCTAGATAAGTTCCCTGAGGGGTCTAGTTTCCAAAATGGTGTCACTTGTGGATTTTCACTGTTTAGGCACATTAGGGGCTCTCCAAACACAACATGGTGTTCACTAATTGTTCCAGCAAATTTTGCATTCAAAAAGTCAAACCTTCCCTTCTGAGCCCTGCCGTGCACCCAAACAGTAACTTTCCCCCACATATGGAGCATCAGCATGCTCAGGTGAAATTGCACAACAAATATTGAGGTCTAATTTTTCCTGTTACCCTTGCAAAAATAAAACAAAACGGGTCTAAAATAAAATTTTTAAACAATTTTACAATGACAGACTAGTACAGAGGGGAGAGGACCTGTCCTTGCGGACTTACCGTATATACAGTATAAGCCGAGATTTTCAGCCCAAAAAAATGGGCTGAAAGTGTCCCTCTCGGCTTATACTCGAGTCATGGAAGGCGGGGGGGTCGGCGGGTGAGGGAGAGCGACGCCTGTCAAATACTCACCTACTCCCGCTGCTCCTGCCACGGTCCCTGCATGTCCCACGGTGTTCGGCGCAGCAGCTTCAAGTTCTTCCCCTCTTCAGCGGTCACGAGGTACCACTAATTAAAGTTATGAATATGGACTCCACGCCCACAGGGGTGGAGCTGCATATTCATTACTGTAATGAGCGGAACCCTGTGACCGCTCACTACAGGAAGAAGCTGCCGCGCCGTACACCGTGGGACATGCAGGGACCGCGTCAGGAGCACCGGGAGTAGGTGAGTTGATTTACCTTCCTTCGTTCCACCGAAGCTCCGTCTTCCCGTCCTCTTGCACTGACTGTTCAGGTCAGAGGGCGCGATGACGTATTAGTGTGCGCGCCGCCCTCTGCCTGAACAGTCAGTGTGGAGAGACGGGACGCTGAGGAGCAGCGACGAGAGGTGAGTATGTGATTTTTTTTTTAGTGCAGCAGCAGCATTATATGTTGCACAATGCTATATGGAGCGTCTAAGGGGCCATAACTGCATGGAGCATTATATGGAGCATCTATGGGGCCATAACTGCATGGAGCATTATATGGGGCCATAACTACATGGAGCATTATATGGGGCCAGAACTGCATGGAGCATTATATGGGGCATCTATGGGGTCATAACTGCATGGAGCATTACAGTATATGGGGCCATAACTGCATGGAGCATTATATGGGTCATCTATGGGGCCATAACTGCATGGAGCATTATATGGGGCCAGAACTGCATGGAGCATTATATGGGGCATCTATGGGGTCATATCTGCATGGAGCATTATATGGGGCCATAACTGCATGGAGCATTACAGTATATGGGGCCATAACTGCATGGAGCATTATATGGGGCATCTATGGGGCCATAACTGCATGGAGCATTATATGGGGCCATAACTGCATGGAGCATTATATGGGGCCAGAACTGCATGGAGCATTATATGGGGCATCTATGGGGCCATAACTGCATGGAGCATTATATGGGGCCAGAACTGCATGTTGCATTATATGGGGCATCTATGGGGTCATAACTGCATGGAGCATTGTATGGGGCCATAACTGCATGGAGCATTATATGGGGCATCTATGGGGCCATAACTGCATGGAGCATTATATGAGGCCATAAATGCATGGAGCATTATATGGGGCCATAACTGCATGGAACATTATATGGGGCATCTATGGGGCCATAACTGCATGGAGTATTATATGGGGCATCTTATGGGGCCATAATGAACTGTATGGAGCATTATATGGGGCTCCTGATTCAATATGGATATTCAAAAACACTTAACCTACTGATGTCTCAATTAATTTTACTTTTATTGGTATCTATTTTTATTTTTGACATTTACCGGTAGCTGCTGCAGTTTCCACCCTAGGCTTATACTCGAGTCAATAAGTTTTCCCAGTTTTTTGTTGCAAAATTAGGGGGGTCGGCTTATACTTGGGTCGGCTTATACTAGAGTATATACGGTACATTCTACGGTGGGATCCATTGAAGGGTTCCATATTTATTATCTCATAAAGTGACACTGGTCAGAATTGTAAAAATTGGCCTGGTTATTAATGTGCAAACCAACTTGAGGGGTAAAGGGGTTATGTTAAGTGGGCACTTAAGATGCATTATTTTTATAGGTGCACTCAAAGTATTGTGAATTTGTGAGTGACCATCAAAGGGACAAAATTTGGACACTGCTTTCTACGCATTTGCACAGGGCATTAATATTTTCTAGGGGGTAATATTACCATCTAGAGGGCACAAAGGAGGCATTATTATGTAAGGGCCTCAGAAGTGGGCATTACTATGTGGGGCAGTAAGAGAAGCGCTGTTATTGTTCAGTAGATGCAGTAATAGGGCAGCAATGGCTTAGTATTGGGATATCAGCAGGATGAGGATTTTGTGCAGGTTGGAAATGGGGATTGTGCTGAATATGTTGGAAGTAAGATGTGTCATGGTTGTAATCTCTGTAGACGAACGTGACTGAAGAAATTGTCATGTTGGCCTGAGCCAGATGGAAAAGACGGGAAAGGTGAACGACTTCATCAGAAAGACTGTGAGCTGTAAGTCAGGACTAGTTTCTACCACTATATGGTCACCATATGGCGATAATATGGTGTGCTACCATAGTTGTAATCAGGGTTACCATTAAGGGCCCACTCAGATGTTTCGCATCCCCCTGCGCTGAACCCCTAGCTACGCCTCTGATTGGCGCTATATAAATGAATTATGACTATTACATTATTACAGTAAGTTGCTTGTATTCAGTATAATGCTAGACTGCAGGTGATGTGCAGATATTGCAATTCGGCCTCGCTCATTTGAACAGAGCTAAGTGCAGAAGGAACGTTGAAGGACCTTGGGTTGTGTGCAGTTGTGCACAGCGGTAGTTTTATGTGCCATTTCACGCTGACAATATATATTTTTTTCTATTAGAAGCTTCTTCTGCTTGTTCACAATATACCATACATTTCCACTAGAGGTCGCTTAATTATCATATTTATATTCTACTACCCATAAGTTTGAAAGTTCGCTCCCAGACACATGTAGAACTAAAGCTATTTGCTAAAAAGTCCAGAGTTAAAGTGGCAACAAAACTCACTTAATTATGTTTCGCCACACAGGCACATATATTTGCATTTTTCCAGTACAGCACCACCATCCAATGGTTGCTGCTGAAGAGTTCCGCTGTTTATCTTGCATTTACTTGAATGGGAAATAAATAGCAATATTTGGCAGCAGCCATTAAATGATGTCCAGACTTGAAGTGTTCATTTTTGTACATTGTTTACACCTGGCCGCTGCAGCAAATTGGAGTTAGTGTCGTGTGTTTAATCCCAACCAACCTCATATTGATTACCTACCTGATGGAAAGGTAATCAATTACTTTGTCCCAGACAACCCTTTTACATTTGTGCCACAATGCTGTGCAGAGCTGTTGATCCCATCCTTTGAGAGGTCAAGTTGAGTAAAGTTACAAATTAGTTTGGATCTTTGCGGCATGTCTCGTTAACTGTTTGAATTATCACCTTCTATCATACTTGGGTCTGCTTTGTGTGTACACCTGACTGCGCCTTATAGAATGCCTGTCAATTTTAAATTGACCACCGTAAAATACACTGTATCACAAGAGAATTTCCATGTATGATCTGTGTGATCAATTCACAGGTCTACAAAAAAACAGAATGCATCTGTCTGCAACCACGCTCACACAGCTCTGACAGAGCGCACAGGTGAAGCAGAACGGTCTCACCGAACTGTCAGACCTGTGTGACTGCGGGAAGTGTCTATCACTGCACTCGCTTCCCAGCATTCTGCATCCTATGTTCGCTCTCAGACCTGTGTGAGTGCGGGAAGTGTCTGCTATCACTGCACACACTTCTCAGCATTCTGCATCCTATGTTCGCTCTCAGACCTGTGTGAGTGCGGGAAGTGTCTATCACTGCACTCGCTTCCCAGCATTCTGCATCCTATGTTCGCTCTCAGACCTGTGTGAGTGTGGGAAGTGTCTGCTATTACTGCACTCGCTTCTCAGCATTCTGCATCCTATGTTCGCTGTCAGACCTGTGTGAGTGCGGGAAGTGTCTGCTATCACTGCACTCGCTTCCCAGCATTCTGCATCCTATGTTCGCTGTCAGACCTGTGTGACTGCGGGAAGTGTCTGCTATCACTGCACACACTTCTCAGCATTCTGCATCCTATGTTCGCTCTTAGACCTGTGTGAGTGCGGGAAGTGTCTGCTATCACTGCACTCGCTTCCCAGGATTCTGCATCCTATGTCCGCTCTCAGACCTGTGTCAGCTTGGGGAGCATCTGTCTGCAATCATGCTCACACAGCTCTGACAGCGCGCACAGGTGAAGCAGAACGGTCTCACCGAACTGTCAGACCTGTGTGAGTGCGGGAAGTGTCTGCTATCACTGCACTCGCTTCCCAGGTTTCTGCATCCTATGCTCGCTCTCAGACCTGTGTCAGCTTGGGGAGCATCTGTCTGCAATCACGCTCACACAGCTCTGACAGCGCGCACAGGTGAAGCAGAACGGTCTCACCGAACTGTCAGACCTGTGTGAGTGCGGGAAGTCTCTGCTATCGCTGCACTCGCTTCCCAGCATTCTGGAAGCTTCTCACATACTTTGCACACACTGGAGGTGGAGGAATTGTTTTTTTTATGCTGACAGGAACTGCACATGCGCGGCCACCTGTTCAGACTCAGGAATGGACGGATAAAGCTCGCAGATGGAATAACGCCAGGGGGCATACTTCATAAGATGAAAGGTTGTTATTTTTTGAATGGAGCATAATTTTTAATAACTGTAAATTGCAAAAACATTTACTTAAGACATTTTTTTGCTTAATTAAAAGTATCATTTATAGTGACACAACTTTAAAAAAAAAAATGACCTATACATGTTTGGTATCTGCCTACTTGTACTGACCGGCGGAATCATATTGCTGGGTCAGTTTGACGATTTAGTAAATATGGTAAATAAAAAAACAAAGCAATTGTGAAATCGCAGCAAGCTTGGATTTTTTTTTTCACATTTTTCATTACACTATATGGTAAAATGAATGGTGTAATTCAAAAGTACAACTCGTCCCGCAAAAAACAAGCAGCCATATTGACAGAAAAACAAAAAGTTATGGCTCTGAGAAGAAGGGGAGCCAAAAAACAAAAACGCAAAAATGGAAAATCGCAAGGTGGTGAAGGGGATAATTTGTTTTTGCAGTGATTGTAACGTTCTGCAAAATCAAGTTAACATTTGAGATGAGCAATTTGTTTCATGCTGCCTGAGGGTACGTGTCCACATTCAGGATGGCCGGAAAACCCGCTCCGCCCAAAGCTCCCCCCGCTTCTGTAGACGGGATGATGCCGGATGTGCTCATTGCACACATCCGGCATCATCGCACCCCACACATAGGGCCCTGTGTTTTACCTTGCGGCGGTAAACCGACATGCTGCGATCTAAAAAGACGCGCAGCATGTCCGGAATCGCAGGGCCGCCGGATGCGTGTTACCACGCATAGTGGAGACGGGATTTCATAAAATCCCCTCCTCTATGCTGTAACATCTGGACGCTGCGTGTTTGACGCTGCGGCTCTGCGCAGCGTCAAACATGCAGCGTTTCCTGAACGTGGAAACATACCCTGAGTCTGGATTTTAGTTCGGTCCAACATGGCAGACAGTCTTCTCTTTTGCATCCACTATCCTTGGCCCAGCATTTTGGGCACCTCTTGCACATCGAAGGCTTCACATGACTTGTCATGACTAGTTAATATTTTATTAATAACTGTGAAAGCTGCAGAGGATATGCCAAATACAATGGCAGAATTGCTACTTATTCTGTGTATTATATATGGTATGTATACTATATTGTTGTCTTTAAAAATACAATCATTCTGCAAAAAAACAAGGGACAGAAAAAACACTGAGGGTTGGTGGAGGGAGGCGTCTCTTAAAGATTTCCATAGCCTTTAAAATAACTGGGCCTGTAGTGTATATGCACTGAAGGAGAAGACAAGAGATCTCAGTTTGCATTGTACAAAATTGATGAAAAATTGTTATGTATAGATAGATATATATAGGGATAGATAGATAGATATAGATATTATATACTATGGCTGGTCCAAATAACTAAAGCAATTGTTACCATCCACCTCTTGTGTCTCCCCTTTTCCTCATAGATTGTAAGCTTGCGAGCAGCAGGGCCCTCATTCCTCCTGGTATCTGTTTTGAACTGTGATTTCTGTTATGCTGTAATGTCTGTTGTCTGTATAAGTCCCCTCTATAAGTTGTAAAGTGCTGCGGAATATGTTGGCGCTATATAAATAAAATTATTATTATTATTATTATTATTATATACAGTGGGGCAAAAAAGTATTTAGTCAGTCAGCAATAGTGCAAGTTCCACCACTTAAAAAGATGAGAGGCGTCTGTAATTTACATCATAGGTAGACCTCAACTATGGGAGACAAACTGAGAAAAAAAAATCCAGAAAATCACATTGTCTGTTTTTTTATCATTTTATTTGCATATTATGGTGGAAAATAAGTATTTGGTCAGAAACAAAATTTCATCTCAATACTTTGTAATATATCCTTTGTTGGCAATGACAGAGGTCAAACGTTTTCTGTAAGTCTTCACAAGGTTGCCACACACTGTTGTTGGTATGTTGGCCCATTCCTCCATGGAGATCTCCTCTAGAGCAGTGATGTTTTTGGCTTTTCGCTTGGCAACACGGACTTTCAACTCCCTCCAAAGGTTTTCTATAGGGTTGAGATCTGGAGACTGGCTAGGCCACTCCAGGACCTTGAAATGCTTCTTACGAAGCCACTCCTTCGTTGCCCTGGTGGTGTGCTTTGGATCATTGTCATGTTGAAAGACCCAGCCACGTTTCATCTTCAGTGCCCTTGCTGATGGAAGGAGGTTTGCACTCAAAATCTCACGATACATGGCCCCATTCATTCTTTCATGTACCCGGATCAGTCGTCCTGGCCCCTTTGCAGAGAAACAGCCCCAAAGCATGATGTTTCCACCACCATGCTTTACAGTAGGTATGGTGTTGGATGTTTTTCCTCCAAACACGACAAGTTGTGTTTCTACCAAACAGTTCTAGTTTGGTTTCATCAGACCATAGGACATTCTCCCAAAACTCCTCTGGATCATCCAAATGCTCTCTAGCAAACTTCAGACGGGCCCGGACATGTACTGGCTTAAGCAGTGGGACACGTCTGGCACTGCAGGATCTGAGTCCATGGTGGCGTAGTGTGTTACTTATGGTAGGCCTTGTTACATTGGTCCCAGCTCTCTGCAGTTCATTCACTAGGTCCCCCCGCGTGGTTCTGGGATTTTTGCTCACCGTTCCTGTGATCATTCTGACCCCACGGGGTGGGATTTTGCGTGGAGCCCCAGATCGAGGGAGATTATCAGTGGTCTTGAATGTCTTCCATTTTCTAATAATTGCTCCCACTGTTGATTTCTTCACTCCAAGCTGGTTGGCTATTGCAGATTCAGTCTTCCCAGCCTGGTGCAGGGCTACAATTTTGTTTCTGGTGTCCTTTGACAGCTCTTTGGTCTTCACCATAGTGAAGTTTGGAGTCAGACTGTTTGAGGGTGTGCACAGGTGTCTTTTTATACTGATAACAAGTTTAAACAGGTGCCATTACTACAGGTAATGAGTGGAGGAAAGAGGAGACTCTTAAAGAAGAAGTTACAGGTCTGTGAGAGCCAGAAATCTTGATTGTTTGTTTCCGACCAAATACTTATTTTCCACCATAATATGCAAATAAAATGATAAAAAAACAGACAATGTGATTTTCTGGATTTTTTTTTCTCAGTTTGTCTCCCATAGTTGAGGTCTACCTATGATGTAAATTACAGACGCCTCTCATCTTTTTAAGTGGTGGAACTTGCACTATTGCTGACTGACTAAATACTTTTTTGCCCCACTGTATATATATATATATATATATATATATATATATATATACAGTGGGGGAAATAAGTATTTGATCCCTTGCTGATTTTGTAAGTTTGCCAACTGACAAAGACATGAACAGTCTATAATTCTAGGGTAGGTTAATTTTAACATTGAGAGATTGTCATGATCTCAATGGCAAGAGAACATAGCATAAGCATATATAGGAACTAGCTCTTGGAAGATGGGAACTGAGCTGACCATGAACTAAACCTAACGCACAACTAGCAGTGGCCGGGTAGCATGCCTACGTTGATTCTAGATGCCCAGCACCAGCCGGAGGACTAAATAATGCTAGCAGAGGAAAATATCAGTCCTAGCTCACCTCTAGAGAAATACCCCGAAAGGAGACAGAGGCCCCCCACATGTATTGGCGGTGAATAAAGATGAAATAACAAACGTAGTATGAAAATAGGTTTAGCAAATTTGAGGTCCACTTACTACATAGCAGAAGACAGAAAGGACACTTTCATGGTCAGCTGAAAACCCTATCAAAACACCATCCAGAAATTACTTTAAAACTCTGGCATTAACTCATAACACCAGAGTGGCAATTCCTGTTCACAAGAGCTTTCCAGACACAGTAACAAAACTACAGCTGTGAACTGGAACAAAAATGCAAAAACAAACATGGACAAGAGTCCAACTTATCTAGTAGTTGTCTAGGAGCAGGAACAAGCACAGAGAGGCTTCTGATAACATTGTTGACCGGCAAGCAACTAACAGAGCAGCAAGGTTATATAGCGACTCCCACATCTTGATGGAAACAGGTGAACAGAGAAGATGAAGACACCAGTTCAATTCCACCAGTAGCCACCGGGGGAGCCCAGAATCCAAATTCACAACAGTACCCCCCCCTCAAGGAGGGGGCACCGAACCCTCACCAGAACCACCAGGGCGATCAGGATGGGCCCTATGAAAGGCACGAACCAGATCAGAGGCATGAACATCAGATGCATTCACCCAAGAATTATCCTCCTGGCCGTATCCCTTCCACTTGACCAGATACTGGAGTCTCCGTCTGGAAACACGAGAGTCCAAGATTTTCTCCACAACGTACTCCAACTCACCCTCAACCAACACCGGAGCAGGAGGCTCAACGGAAGGCACAACCGGTACCTCATACCTGCGCAATAATGACCGATGAAAAACGTTATGAATAGAAAAGGATGCAGGGAGGTCCAAACGGAAGGAAACAGGGTTAAGAATCTCCAATATCTTATACGGGCCGATGAACCGAGGCTTAAACTTAGGAGAAGAGACCCTCATAGGGACAAAACGAGAAGACAACCACACCAAATCCCCAACACAAAGCCGAGGACCAACACGACGGTGGCGGTTGGCAAAAAGCTGAGTCTTCTCCTGGGACAACCTCAAATTGTCCACCACCTGCCCCCAGATCTGATGCAATCTCTCCACCACAGCATCCACTCCAGGACAATCCGAAGATTCCACCTGACCAGAGGAAAATCGAGGATGAAACCCCGAATTACAGAAAAACGGGGACACCAAAGTGGCAGAGCTGGCCCGATTATTGAGAGCGAACTCCGCCAATGGCAAAAAAGCAACCCAATCATCCTGGTCAGCAGACACAAAACACCTCAGATATGTCTCCAGGGTCTGATTAATCCGCTCGGTCTGGCCATTCGTCTGAGGATGGAAAGCGGACGAAAAAGATAAATCTATGCCCATCCTAGCACAGAATGCCCGCCAAAATCTAGACACGAATTGGGTCCCTCTGTCAGAAACGATATTCTCAGGAATACCATGCAAACGAACAACATTTTGAAAAAATAGAGGAACCAACTCGGAAGAAGAAGGCAACTTGGGCAGAGGAACCAAATGGACCATCTTAGAGAAACGGTCACACACCACCCAGATGACAGACATCTTCTGAGAAACAGGCAGATCTGAAATAAAATCCATCGAGATGTGCGTCCAAGGCCTCTTAGGAATAGGCAAGGGCAACAATAATCCACTAGCCCGAGAACAACAAGGCTTGGCCCGAGCACAAACGTCACAAGACTGCACAAAGCCTCGCACATCTCGTGACAGGGAAGGCCACCAGAAGGACCTTGCCACCAAATCCCTGGTACCAAAAATGCCAGGATGACCTGCCAACGCAGAAGAATGAACCTCAGAGATGACTCTACTGGTCCAATCATCAGGAACAAACAGTTTATCAGGTGGGCAACGATCAGGTCTATCCGCCTGAAACTCCTGCAAGGCCCGCCGCAGGTCTGGAGAAACGGCTGACAATACCACTCCATCCTTAAGGATACCTGTGGGCTCAGAGTTACCAGGCGAGTCAGGCTCAAAACTCCTAGAAAGGGCATCCGCCTTAACATTCTTAGAACCCGGTAGGTATGACACCACAAAATTAAACCGAGAGAAAAATAATGACCAGCGCGCCTGTCTAGGATTCAGGCGCCTGGCGGTCTCAAGATAAATCAAATTTTTGTGGTCAGTCAATACCACCACCTGATGTCTGGCCCCCTCAAGCCAATGGCGCCACTCCTCAAAAGCCCACTTCATGGCCAAAAGCTCCCGATTCCCAACATCATAATTCCGCTCAGCGGGCGAAAATTTGCGGGAAAAGAAGGCACAAGGCCTCATCACGGAGCAGTCAGAACTTTTCTGCGACAACACTGCCCCAGCTCCGATCTCAGAAGCGTCGACCTCAACCTGAAAAGGTAGAGCAACATCAGGCTGACGCAACACAGGGGCAGAGGAAAAACGGCGCTTAAGCTCCCGAAAGGCCTCCACAGCATCAGGGGACCAATCAGCAACATCAGCACCCTTCTTAGTCAAATCGGTCAATGGCTTAGCAATATCCGAAAAACCAGCAATAAATCGACGATAAAAGTTAGCAAAGCCCAAAAATTTCTGAAGACTCTTAAGAGAAGAGGGCTGCGTCCAATCACAAATAGCTTGAACCTTGACAGGATCCATTTCAATGGAAGAGGGGGAAAAAATATATCCCAAAAAGGAAATCCTCTGTACCCCAAAAACACACTTAGAACCCTTCACACACAAAGAATTAGACCGCAAAACCTGAAAAACCCTCCTGACTTGCTGGACATGAGAGTCCCAGTCATCCGAAAAAATCAGAATATCATCCAGATACACAATCATAAATTTATCCAAATAATCACGAAAAATATCATGCATAAAGGACTGGAAAACTGACGGAGCATTTGAAAGACCAAAAGGCATCACTAAATACTCAAAGTGGCCCTCGGGCGTATTAAATGCGGTTTTCCACTCATCCCCCTGCCTGATTCGCACCAAATTATACGCCCCACGAAGGTCAATCTTAGAGAACCACTTGGCCCCCTTTATGCGAGCAAACAAATCAGTCAGCAACGGCAATGGGTATTGATATTTAACAGTGATTTTATTCAAAAGCCGATAATCAATACATGGTCTCAAAGAGCCGTCTTTTTTTGACACAAAGAAAAAACCGGCTCCTAAGGGAGATGACGATGGACGAATATGTCCCTTTTCCAAGGACTCCTTTATATATTCTCGCATAGCAGCATGTTCAGGCACAGACAGATTAAATAAACGACCCTTTGGGTATTTACTACCTGGGATTAAATCTATGGCACAATCGCACTCTCGGTGCGGAGGTAACGAACCAAGCTTGGATTCTTCAAAGACGTCACGATAGTCAGACAGGAACTCAGGAATTTCAGAGGGAATAGATGATGAAATGGAAACCACAGGTACATCCCCATGAGCCCCCTTACATCCCCAGCTCAACACAGACATAGCTCTCCAGTCGAGGACTGGGTTGTGAGATTGCAGCCAAGGCAATCCTAGCACCAAATCATCATGTAGATTATACAGCACCAGAAAGCGAATAATCTCCTGGTGATCCGGATTAATACGCATAGTTACTTGTGTCCAGTATTGTGGTTTTTTATTAGCCAATGGGGTGGAGTCAATCCCCTTCAGAGGAATAGGAGTCTCCAAAGGCTCTAAATCATACCCACAGCGTTTGGCAAAGGACCAATCCATAAGACTCAAAGCGGCGCCAGAGTCGACATAGGCGTCCGTGGTAATAGATGACAAAGAGCAAATCAGGGTCACAGATAGAATAAACTTAGACGGTAAGGTGCAAATGGAAACAGATTTACCAAGCTTTTTAGTGCGCTTAGAGCATGCTGATATAACATGAGTAGAATCACCACAATAGAAACACAACCCATTTTTCCGTCTAAAATTCTGCCGCTCGCTTCGGGACAGAATTCTATCACACTGCATACTCTCTGGCGACTTCTCAGTGGACACCGCCAGATGGTGCACTGGTTTGCGCTCCCGAAAACGCCTATCGATCTGAATAGCCATTGTCATGGACTCATTCAGACCCGCAGGCACAGGGAACCCCACCATAACATCCTTAATGGCATCAGAGAGACCCTCTCTGAAAGTCGCCGCCAGGGCGCACTCATTCCACTGAGTAAGCACAGACCATTTACGGAATCTTTGGCAGTAAATTTCCGCTTCATCTTGCCCCTGAGATAGGGACATCAAAGTTTTTTCTGCCTGAAGCTCCAAATGAGGTTCGTCATAAAGCAACCCCAAGGCCAGAAAAAACGCATCCACATTGAGCAACGCAGGATCCCCTGGTGTCAATGAAAAAGCCCAGTCTTGAGGGTCGCCCCGGAGCAAGGAAATCACAATCCTGACCTGCTGTGCAGGGTCTCCGGCAGAGCGAGATTTCAGGGACAAAAATAATTTGCAATTATTTCGAAAATTCTGAAACCCAGATCTATTCCCCGAAAAAAATTCCGGCAAAGGAATTCTCGGCTCAGATACAGGTGCATGACAAACAAAATCTTGCAAATTTTGTACCTTCGTGGCGAGATTATTCAAACCTGCAGTTACACTCTGAAGATCCATTACAAACAGGTGGACATAGAGCCATTCAAAGATTAGAAGGAGAGAAAAAAAAAAAAAAATTTCAGCAGACTACTTATTTCTCTCCTTTCTCAGCCAAGGATTTTAACCCTTTAGTGGGCCGGTCAAACTGTCATGATCTCAATGGCAAGAGAACATAGCATAAGCATATATAGGAACTAGCTCTTGGAAGATGGGAACTGAGCTGACCATGAACTAAACCTAACGCACAACTAGCAGTGGCCGGGTAGCATGCCTACGTTGATTCTAGATGCCCAGCACCAGCCGGAGGACTAAATAATGCTAGCAGAGGAAAATATCAGTCCTAGCTCACCTCTAGAGAAATACCCCGAAAGGAGACAGAGGCCCCCCACATGTATTGGCGGTGAATAAAGATGAAATAACAAACGTAGTATGAAAATAGGTTTAGCAAATTTGAGGTCCACTTACTACATAGCAGAAGACAGAAAGGACACTTTCATGGTCAGCTGAAAACCCTATCAAAACACCATCCAGAAATTACTTTAAAACTCTGGCATTAACTCATAACACCAGAGTGGCAATTCCTGTTCACAAGAGCTTTCCAGACACAGTAACGAAACTACAGCTGTGAACTGGAACAAAAATGCAAAAACAAACATGGACAAGAGTCCAACTTATCTAGTAGTTGTCTAGGAGCAGGAACAAGCACAGAGAGGCTTCTGATAACATTGTTGACCGGCAAGCAACTAACAGAGCAGCAAGGTTATATAGCGACTCCCACATCTTGATGGAAACAGGTGAACAGAGAAGATGAAGACACCAGTTCAATTCCACCAGTAGCCACCGGGGGAGCCCAGAATCCAAATTCACAACAGAGATAGAATATCAAAAATAAAATCCAGTAAATCACATTGTATAAATTATATAAATTTATTTGCATTTTTCAGTGAGAAATAAGTATTTGATCCCTCTGACAAACAAGACTTAATACTTGTGGCAAAACCCTTGTTGGCAAGCACAGCAGTCAGACATTTTTTGTAGTTGATGATGAGGTTTGCGCACATGTCACAAGGAGTTTTGGTCCACTCCTCTTTGCAGATCATCTTTAAATCACTAAGATTTTGAGGCTGTCGCTTGGCAACTCGGAACTTCAGCTCCCTCCATAAGTTTTCTATGAGATTAAGGTCTGGAGACTGGCTAGGCCACTCCATGACCTTAATCTGCTTCTTTTTGAGCCACTCCTTTGTTGCCTTGGCTGTATGTTTTGGGTCATTGTCTTGCTGGAAAACCCAGCCACAACCCATTTTTAATGTCCTGGCAGAGGGAAGGAGATTGTCATTCAGGATTTTATGGTACATGGCTCCATCCATTCTCCCACTGATGCGGTGAAGTAGCCCTGTGCCCTTAGCAGAGAAACACCCCCAAAACATAATATTTACACCTCCATGCTTGACAGTGGGGACGGGGTTCTTTGGGTCATAGGCTGCATTTCTCTTCCTCCAAACACGGCGAGTTGAGTTAATGCCAAAGACCTCAATTTTTGTCTCATCTGACCACAGCACCCGCTCCCAATCACTCACAAAATCATCCAGATGTTCATTAGAAAATGTCAGATGGGCCTGCACATGTGCTGTCTGGGGCAGGGGGACCTTGCCGGCACTGCAAGATTTTAAACCTTTACGGGGTTATGTGTTACCAATGGTTTTCTTGGTGACTGTGGTCCCAGCTGCCTTGAGATCATTAACAAGTTCCCCCCATGTAGTTTTAGGCTGATCTCTCACCTTTCTCATGATAAAGGATACCCACGAGGTGAGATTTTGCATGGTGCCCCAGATGGATGTCGATTGACAGTCATTTTGTATTTCTTCCATTTTCTTACTATTGCACCAACGGTTGTCTGATTCTCACCCAGCATCTTACTTATGGTTTTGTATCCCATTCCAGCTTTCTGCAGGTCTATGATCTGGTCCCTGACATCGTTATAAAGCTCTTTGGTCTTGCCCATGTTGTAGAGGTTAGGGTCTGACTGATTAATTGAGCCTGTGAACAGGAGTCTTTTATAAAGGTGACTATGTAAGACAGCTGTTTTTAATCAAGGTAACGAGTTGATTAGGAGCATCTAACTGGTCTGTATGAGCCAGAACTCTTAATGGTTGGTAGGGAATCAAATTCTTATTTCTCACTGCAAAATGTAAATAAATTTATATAATTTATAAAATGTGATTTTCTGGGTTTTATTTTTGCTATTCTATCTCTCAATGTTAAAATTAACCTACCCTTAAAATTATAGACTGTTCAAGTCTTTGTCAATGGGCAAACTTACAAAATCAGCAAGGGATCAAATACTTATTTCCCCCACTGTATATGTTTATCCGGGCTGAAAATCACAATGTTGTCCAAATAAGCAGCTGTGTACTTCTTGTGAGGGCCTAGAATCCAGTCTATAGCCCTCTGGAAGGTGGCTGGGGCTCCTTGTAGTCCGAACGGCATCCGGGTATATTGAAAGCACTCGTCAGGTGTAGAGAAGGCTGTCTTCTCAGTGGCAGTTGGAGACAGGAGAATTTTCCAGTACCCCTTTGTCAGGTCCAGCGTGGTGATGTACCTGGCTGACCCTAGCCTCTCAATAAGCTCATTGACCCGGGGCATCGGATACGCATCGAACTTGGACACCTCATTGAGCTTCCTGTAATCGTTACAGAAGCGCCACTCTCCACTTGACTTTGGTACCAGGACAATAGGGCTGGACCAGCCACTCTTTGACTCCTCAATGACACCCAGGCTCAACAATCTCTTCACCTCCTGTGAGATCACCTCATGTCGAGCTTCAGGACTCCAATATGACCTTTGGTTCACCCTTACCTGTGGTTCAGTTAGGATATCGTGCTCCACCACTTGCGTACATCCTGGTAACTCCGAAAACATGTCTCTGTTCCACTGAAGCAGCTTATGGCACTGTTGTTTCTGGGCCAGTGATAGTGTCTCTGCCACCGTGACATCCTCGTCCTTGGCTTTAGGATGGGCCCCTAGGCACGATGCTTCTACCGGATCCCTGTCTGGCCACACTTTCAGCAGGTTAACGCAGTACACTTGGTACAGCTTCCTTCTCCCTGGTTGGTGGACCTTATAGTTGACATCACTCAACTTCTCGACCACCTCGTATGGCCCTTGCCACTTGGCCAGGAATTTGCTTTCCATGGTGGGGATCAACAGGACTAAACTGTTTCACCCTCGCCTGGGCTTCTTGTGCTTGAAGGAGATTCTCTTTCACAATCGGCATCACCCTTGCGACTTGGTCCTGCATTTGGGCCACATGCTCGATGACACTCCGGTGGGATGTAACTTCTGCTTCCCAAGTCTCCTTCACAACATCTAGAAGTCCCCGGGGGTGCCGTCCATATAACAGCTCGAATGGTGAGAACCCCATAGATGCCTGTGGGACTTCTCTGTTGGAGAACAGTAGGTGGCAATCCTAATCTTGGCCATTTTTCTCCACAACCGTCTTCAGCATGAACTTCAAGGTCTTATTGAACCTCTCCACCAGGCCGCCTGTCTGCGGATGGTGTTCTAAGTTGGGTAATCTGGAGGGCTTTGCACAACTCCCTCATTACCTTGAACATAAACGGTGTCTCCTGGCCCATCAGAATCTCCAGCAGCACAGTCCGGAAGAAAATATGGACTAGCTCCCATGCTGTAGTCCAGGCGGAGGGGTTTCTCAGGGGTACCGCTTCCGGGTACCGCATAGCATAGTCCATTAACAAGAGGATGTATTGATGACCCCTGGTGGACTTAACTAAGGGCCCAACCAGGTCCATGGCAATCTGCTCGAACGGGGCTTCGATTATTGGTAAATGAACTATGGGACTACAGAAGTTTAATACGGGGGCAATTAACTGACAGGTAGGGCAGGAGCTGCAGAAATTAACAATGTCCCTGTGAGACCCAGGCCAGTAAAACCTCTGAAGGACTCGTTCTTGGGTCTTATGTACACTTAGGTGCCCCCAAGACATGAGCATGGGCCAGATCTAGTATACTACGTCTAGGGTCCCGGGACTAATAGCTGCTCTGATACTTCCCCTCTCTGTTTAGTGACCTGATATAGCAACTCCCCATTGACCGCAAAGTACAGGAACCTGGTGTCAGCCCCCGGTTCTTGGGCAACCCCATTTATCACAGTAACATTTTCCCGTACATATTTCATAGTCAAGTCCTTCATTTGGGCAGTCCCAAAATTCCCATCAGAAACCCCCAGTTCAGGAATTTCAGTCTCACTGGTGTCCATCTTGTCATCGTCACCAGCCAGGACACACAAGGGGAACTCATCCATCTCTAACTGTGATAGGGTTTCACATGGTTGGGCTGGCTCCTGTCTGCATCCGTTGATACCTCCACCTTTCCTCACAAGTCCCAGAAAAGGCTGAAGCCCCTCCCGATTATCATGGGGTCCAGCAAACCTTCAACCATGGGACTCCATACCCCGGCTTGTTTTAACCCACACTCTGGCAACAAGATAGTCCTTGGCGTCCCCGTGGATACAGCGTACACCCACGTGTTTCCACGGGATAAACTGATGGGGAAGTGTGGCCCCAAACTCCCTGAGTCTAAGAGTCCTGTCACCAGCACCCCATTTATTGACATGGGACATGCCGGTTTGCGTTTAGTTGAACCATCATTTGCTAAGCATCTCTGGGAATGCCTTCAAGATTGTTGGAAGACCATTCTTGGTGACTACCTCTTGAAGCTCATGAAGAGACTGCCAAGAGTGTGCAAAGCCATCATCAAAGCAAAAGGTGGCTACTACTGAAGAACCTAGCATATAAGACATAATTTCAGTTGTGTCACACTTTTTTTTAAGTACATAATTCCACATGTGTTAATTCATAGCAGAGGCGTAGCTAGGGTTTTGGCTCAGGGGGGGGCAAAGCTTCTCAGTGGGCCCCTAACCAGGTAACCTTGATCACAACTGGGTGATGCACCCTAATAGTGGAGAAGAATCAGATCGCTTCTATGCAGCAGAAATGCAGGTGTGCTATGAGCGCCAACCACAGGGTGGCGCTCACAGCTATCCGGGATCAGTAACCATAGAGGTCTCAAGGACCTCTATGGTTACTCTGCAGAAGCATCGCTGACCCCCGATCATGTGACGGGGGTCAGCGATGCGCTCATTTCCGCCCTCCCGGCCAGAAACGCCGGTTAAATGCCGCTGTCAGTGTTTTGAATCGCGATTTCACCCGCCGCTATTGCGGGCATATGTCAGTTGTTCAAAACAGCTGACATGTCCCGGCTTTGATGCGGGCTCACCGCCAGAGCCCTGCATCAAAGCGGGGGATCTGACCTCGGACGTACTATCCCATCCGAGGTCAGAAAGGGGTTAAAATAATTTAATCTGTCCAATTACTTTTGGTCCCTTTAAAAACAGGGTGGCACATGTTAAGGAGCTGAAACTCATAAACTCTTCATCCAATTTTAATGTGGATACCCTCAAATGAAAGCTGAAAGTCTGAACTTCAACTGCATCTGAATTGTTTTGTTTAAAATTCATTGTGGTAATGTCTATAACCAACATTAGAAAAATGTTGTCTCTGTCCAAATATATATGGACGTAACTGTATATATATTACATATTATAAAATCAATTATTAAACAGCATGAAGTCAAGCAAAAAATGTGTGAATGGTAAATGCTTAAAAAGTTTTGATTTGAAATGACTATTTCAGAAGCATGCTTATGCCTGCACCTGCGGGAGATTTAGGGGAAGTAAATCCATATTTGAAAGTAACAGTCTGTCCAAAAGAAGTCTGTCTTTCTGCTCAATTTGAGTGCAGAAAATTGACACAACATGTGGATGAAATTTGTTAAAATCTCATCCATTTACCTGCTACTATACTCTGCTAAATGATTTTCTATGTAAATTGACACACAAAAAAATCTACAGACTTTTTATTCCATATGAATTCACTCTAAGGCCGGGGTCACACTGGCATGTCATATCTAATGTGATTTGCTTAATGACCCTCATTCCTGCTTGGATGCGAGTGTTAGCCTAGTGTCAGTGCTTTGTGCTCCGTTCCTCTCACATGACAGAATCGTAGCACAGAAGCAGAGAGGAAGGAGAAATTAATTTCTCCATCTCCTCCATTCACGGCATCCATGGGAATCACACTACAGTCGGGTAATATCCAGGTGCAGTGCAATGTCTCAAACGTACCCATAGACTTATATTAGTGCGTGCAATCTGAATTTCTCATTCAATCGCAGCATCCACGGGCTCCCTATCTCGCCATGGCTTAATCAGATTGACGAGGTATACCTAGTAGGGCTTCCTTCTCCCTGGTAGGTGGACTTTATAATTGATGTCGCCAACCTTTTCAACTACTTCATAGGGGCTCCGCCACTTGGCGAGTAGAGACCTGTGAGACTTCGGCTGTCCTTCTCTGTGAACTTCTTCAACATGGCGTTCAAGGTTTTATTAAACCTGTCCACCAAGCCGATCGTCTGTGGATGCTAGACTGAGATCCGGCGTTGTGTGATTTGCAGGGATTTGCACAACTCCCTCATCAACTTTGACATAAATGGGGTCCCTTGGTCCATTAAGATCTCCTTAGGCAACCCCGTTCTAGAGAAGATATGGACTAACTCCCGGGCTATACACTTGGCGGAGGAGTTTCGTAGTGGTATGGCCTTTGGATACCATGTAGCATAGTCCAGTACCACCAAGATATACTGATGCCCTCTGGTGAACTTGACCAGGGGTCCCACTAGATCCATGGCTATGAGGTCAAATGGCACCTCAATGATGGGCATAATTCATGATTTCTCGGTGACAACTGGGCCTCTGGAGGATCCATTCCCGGGTTTTTTCTACCCCCAGATGACCCCCCAACACATGTGTATGGGCCATGTCTAACACCTTGCGTCTGTATGGCCCTGACACCAGTAACTGCTCAATTAGCTCCCCTCTCGGCTTGGTGACCCAATATAGTAACTCCCCATTCATGGTCAAATATGTGTATCGGGTGTCAGCCCCCGGCTCTTGAGCAACACCATTAAGTACAGACACATTATCAAATGCCTCTTTTAGACTTAAGTCCCTGAGCTGGGTGGTTCCAAAGTTTCCCCTGGACACCTCCAGCTCAGGGATGTTGGCCTCCGGGGATGCTGCCATCCTTATTGCCAACAAGCACACAAAAGGGCAAACCCGTCAGTTGCGGCCTGTGACAAGGTTTCTTTAGGAGTGATCTGGCTATTGTCCGGGCAACCTGGCATCCTCCCCTTCTTCCACAAGTCCCAAAACAAGGCAAATTTCCACCCTATTATAACAGGGTGCAAAAGGTCCTTGACTACACCCACCTCATAGGACTCTGTACCACGGTTTGTGTCTATGACCACTAGTAGAACAGGGTAGTCCTTAGCGTCCTCATGTATACAGCAGATGCCCACCATCTTCCCAGGAATCAGCCAATGAGGAATTGTGGGCCTCACTAGGGCTACCAAACTCCCCAAGTCCAACAGACCAGTCATTTGCACTCTGTTCACTGATACAGGGCTTGCCTGTGGTCCCTCACCCGGTTGTGGGACAGCACTGCAGGCATGATATGCAAAATATGAGCAGCACCATCCTGTACTGCAGTCCATTGGCTCGGGGATCATTGGGCAACAGGCGGCTATGTGACCTACGGTATGGCACTTCCAACAAATTACACTGTTAAGTGGGGCCTTTGACAACAACTCACACACATCCGGGGCTCTTGGACGCCCCCCAGATGAGGCTCTAGTTCCCCTATTTTGGGTGTCAGCCAGCCTTTGAGAACCCCAGTATGGAGATGTTAAGACCCCTTGCTTCCCCAAGGAACCTTTCCATCAGGCTCACCAGGTCATTGGCATCACGGGGATCACCCTGAGCAACCCAAGATAGCAATGGCCTCGGTAGGGAGTGTATGAACCTGTGCATGATGACACTCTCAACCATGTGTGCTGGGGAGGAAGATTCAGGTTGCAACCACTTTTGGACCAGGTGAAGGAGGTCAAACATTTGGGATCGGGAAGGTTTGTCACTGCAATAGGCCCAGTGATGCACCTGTTTCACCATAACAATCAGAGTCACTCTTTATAAGGTTGACCCAGGCACAAATGGCTAGTCCTCTGGTCTCCGGAGGAGCAAGGGCCACAAAGAAGTTGTTCAAGTGACTCTTGCTGATAATAGAAGGTCGTGTACTTCTACCTCACATGTGAGTTCTCTTCCAGACGTTGAAGAGATCGGGAAGGTAGGTAACGTGTCGATGCCAGTAGCAAACGCTAGGGCCGAGTATGGCTAATGCTCCAGAAAACCTAATGTTGAGGAGCTGGAGTGTGTGAAGTACTCTGAAGTCCCCGAGAATCGGGATGAAGCTAAGGATTTCACCGCTGGGACACAAGAGAGGGCTGAAGCTGACATGGTTGAGACCCAATTGAGGGCTGAAGATGACAGTGCTGAGTGCAAGGGTGCAGAAGTGGAGGAGGCCACCAAAGGAGTGGGGCCTGAAGTAGATACCTCCTCGAGTCATGGAAGCTCAACCAATCCAGGCCATGGGAGTGCATGGCAGTAGCAGGCGTAACTGTGATAATGAGACGGTGACTGGCTTCATTGTGAATGGCCGGTATGTGTCGCAGAGGAGATTCTCTGCGCTGTAAGCCAGTAATGTTGTTCTGGGACCGGTAGTCCCACAAGTGTTTGTGTAGTTTATAATAAGGGAGGCTTACAGGGTTAGTCGGAGAGCTGGGTGGGTCTGACTAAACACACACACCTCCCACCTATGGGGGTGGCTACAGTGATATAATGTAACTGAGGTCTGGTCACATGGTCGGAGTGTGAGGTCCTGGATGGCCTGTGTGTTGGAATGTCCTGGGACTAGGACTTGATTCCTGGAAAGCACATGGTGAGGCCACGGACCTGGAGGCCTGTGTGTTGGACGGTCCTATGAGTGGACGGAC
Source organism: Ranitomeya variabilis (assembly GCF_051348905.1). NCBI lineage: Eukaryota > Metazoa > Chordata > Amphibia > Anura > Dendrobatidae > Ranitomeya > Ranitomeya variabilis. Next base: position 411,603,933 of record NC_135236.1, on the reverse strand, counting down.
GTCCTGAATAGCACACTGAGAGGCTGTGGACCTGGATGGCCTCCATGTTCGAAGGTCCTGGGAGTAGGACCGGAGTCCTGAAGAGCACGGGGTAAGGCCATGGTCCTGCAGAGCCTATGACTGCTACTGTGTTGGGCAAGTTACCGTCCTTCTGTGGGTCTGAGACTGTTGGGTGGCCTGGTGAGCAAGGCATGGTCCGGGACGGTGATCCCAGTTATGCAGCTTCCCTGGGAGTGAGGACTGATGAGAAGTCAGCGTGTGGAGCAGGAGCTCCTGGAACGTAACCCAGAGTTGGGGGACTATGTGCAGTGACGAGGGTCAGTTAATGAACTGTGCGGTCACCCATGGTAACTGGATGGAGAAAGGTCCAGCATGTTTAGAGACTGCAACTTAATGTCGTCTGTTGGTGCCTATTGTGTTCCGTGGACATTCATGAACTGTTCGGCGTGCGGTCGCCCATGGTAACTGGACAAAGAGGCTATCTTAACTATCTAAACAATTCTGTCAAATTTTGCAATATAAAAATAATTGCAATATTTACATAGTGTGAGGAAATGTCGAAGTCTGCATTTTATGTGGAGATCTGAAAATTAATATTTAACAGCAAATATGTTTAAAGTCCATTTATTAGCATGTGTATTATTCCACATTGTGTCCTTACAGTTTAACAAGATTATTTTCAGTGATGTATAGTTAATTACATGTCTGCCTGGCTAATGTACAGTATTTTGTCTTTCTGTGATGTGGTATAAAATCACACTCATATTGTACCAAATTGACAGCTTCCAAATCAAAGCGGAGAGCACCATCTATAATACTATACCTGAGGCTGTCCAATACCCACAAAAGTCAGTTCTTTAAATCATTTATTATGAAAGGAATGGAGAGGCAAGGCTTATATTTTCTAAGATTATGCCTCGAGCGCATAGCTTAATTTTTAATTACGCTACTGAATAAAATGCCAAGTGCCTACAGCACCTCAGAAGAAGCTATTTGCAATGGGGAAAAAACAAAAGTCGACAGAAACTCCCAGAAACTCCCAGACTTAAAAGAATACTTGACTTTTATATTGATGTATTTCATCATGTCCACACTTCAACACTGCTTTAAGTTTTGTGATATTCAAATACTCTCCTCTTAGAACAGTGAGTGGGTGTGAGAACAATAATCAATTTTTTCCAACTGTTTGAGCCAATGCACATGGCTGTATTATGATTCCGTTTTATACAAGGCCTAAGGGCTCATACTCATCTGCCAGGAAAACGGATGAGTACAATCTGATAAAAAATCGGATTGCGCCTTGACCAATGTTAGTTTATGATTCTCTAGTCATCTGCGATTTTTTTCTCTTCTGAAAGTAGACTGAGGAAAAAAAACTGCAGCATGCTGCAATTGTCCTTGTATCTTGGACGAAACCTGCTATGCAAGTCAATGCGAGTGACGTCCGATTTTTACTCATCCAGGTCCTTGAAAACCCGACATTTCATCTGCCGCATACAGTAAAATCACAGCATGACCCAATAGAATAGAATAGATAAAATAGATATACAGTGGGGAAAAAAGTATTTAGTCAGCGACCAGTTGTGCAAGTTCTCCCACTTGAAAAGATGAGAGAGGCCAGTAATTGACATCACAGGTAGACCACAACTATGAGAGTCAAAATTGAGAAAACAAATCCTGAAAATCACCTTGTCTGATTTGGCAAGAATTATTTTGCTAATTATGGTGGAAAATAAGTATTTGGTCACCTAAAAACATGCAAGATTTCTGGCATAGACCTTTAACTTCTTCTTTAAGAGGCTCATCTGTCCTCCACTCATTACCTGTAGTAATGGCACCTGTTTGAACTTGTTATCGGTATAAACGACACCTGTCCACAACCTCAAACAGTCACACTCCAAACTCCAATATGGTGAAGACCAAAGAGCTGTCGAAGGACACCAGAAACAAAATTATAGCTCTGCACCAGGCTGGGAAGACTGAATCTGCAATAGGCAAGCAGCTTGGTGTGATGAAATCAACTGTGGGAGCAATAATAAGAAAATGGAAGACATACAAGACCACTGATAATCTCCCTCGATCTGGGGATGAACGCAAGACCTCACCCTGTGGGGTCAAAATGATCACAAGAACAGTGAGCAAAAATCTCAGAACCACAGGTGGGACCTAAGGGAAAGACCTGCATAGAGCTGGGACTACCATAACAACGGCCACCATCAGTAACACACTACAACGCCAGGGACTCGGATCCTGCAGTGCCCGACATCTGAAGTTTGCTAGAGAGCATTTGGATTATCCAGAAGAGTATTGGGAGAATGTCATATGGTCTGATAAAACCAAAGAAGACCTGTTTGGTAGAAACAAAACTCGCTGTGTTTGGAGGAGACAGAACGCTGAGTTGCATCCAAATAACACCATACCTACTGTGAAGCATGGGGGTGGCAACATCATGCTTTGGGGCTATTTTTCTGCAAAGGGACCAGGACAACTGATCTGTGTACATGAAAGGATGAATGGGGCCATGTATCATGACATGAGATTTTGAGTGCAAACTTCCTTCCATCAGCAAGGGCATTGAAGATGAAACATGGATGGGTCTTTCAGCATGATAATGATGCCAAACACACCACCAGGGCAACGAAGGAGTGGCTTCGAAAGAAGCATATAAAGGTCCTGGAGTGGCCTAGCCAGTCTCCAAAAAACCTTTGGAGGGAGTTGAAAGTCCGTGTTGCCCAGCGACAGGCCCAAAACATCACTGCTCTAGAAGAGATCTGCATGGAGGAATGGGCCAACATACCACCAACAGTGTGTGCCAACTTTTTGAAGACTTACAGAAAACATTTGTGGAGCGCCCCCATGGGGCCGTGGGGTACTCGGTACCGGGTCCTTCGGTTCACAGGGGGAATGTCACGGTGGCTGACCCGGTCCGTGGTCCTGGGACGTCTGTGAAAAAGGGAAATGTCTTTAAGGGGAATGTTCGTGACGCCACCTGTTATATATGGTCAGGGTGACCGACGCTGCTTTAAGGGGTCCACTGGGGTGATGTTATGGCAGCTAGATGGTATACCTTCCCACAGGTGAAGTATATCCCCAGGGCTTCCCGGTGTGTAGATGGTGAATGGTGAGAGGCGCAGTGAAGAACGAGGACACAAGGTTGCAGTCTCTTTACCTTTACTGAAGACTTCAGCATCCAGAGTACCAGATCACAGGGCTGGCAGAGTCTGGCCGGTTTGGAGGCAAGGCCAGAGTCCCCTTTGTCTAGGTGGAAATCAGTAGCCTTCCTCTAGCGCTGCGATGCTGTAGTCCTTTACTGCTAAGCTTCTCATAAGGTCCTCACAACTGTTGTAGATGTTATGCCTCTCTCTCTGTCCCCAGGATAGGATAGGACAAACCCGTATGACTGGTGGCTTGAGGCGGTTTATAGGGACTCTATCATGCCCCAGCCTCTAAGGGGTGCCTCCTGGGTGTAGGGCGGACAGTTTACGTGAAATTAGCTGTCCTGCCGGTCTCTGGAGCAAGGCATAAAGATCATTACTCCCTCGGTGTTCCGGCTACCGGGCTTCTGCTCCTCAGTAGGAGGCAGCCTGTGTAGGGCTGGTCCCCTTCTGATATCCACTCCTTTGCTACGACTTCTTTTGCATGCTCGCTGCAATACAATTCTGCCTTCAATGTCTCTTTCCAGGAGCTGCAGCTCTGAGGGCATGCACAGCTCCGTGTCCTTCTCCCTCGATCTCTGACAGGATCCCACCCCTGTCAGGGACCAACTACCCGAGCGAAGCTCAGCCAGCTACTAAGTTTCCCTACAGGTCACCAGTTTTACCAGTTTTATGTGGGGAGTGACCTAATAAATAGGAGCAAGAGCTCCCCCTGGTGGCCTGGAGTGTGAAATGTGTTGCATGTTTGTGATACCTGGATGCAGTTGTTCTTCTTTGCCTCCAAACGTAACATCACTCTCCCCTAGAGGAAAATGACATTACTGCAATGACCAGGACCCTGGGGCGCTGCACTTGCCTCTGTCATTGCCAACAAAGGATATATGACAAAGTATTGAGATTAAATTTTGTTAATGACCAAATACTTATTTTCCACCATAGTTTGCAAAATAAATTTTGACAATTCAGACAAGGTAATTTTCTGTATTTGTTTTCTCAATTTTGACTTTCATAGTTGTGGTCTACCTATGATGTCAATTACAGACCTCTGTCATCTTTTTAAGTGGGAGAACTTGCACAATTGGTGACTGACTAAATACTTTTTTCTCCACTGCTTATATACATATATGTATGTGTCACCCAGATACCATGTTCAAATATGCATACACACACAAAACAAATGTAAGTAAGTGAATATACAGTTAGGTCCATATATATTTGGACAGAGACAACATTTTCCTAGTTTTGGTTATAGACAATACCACAATGAATTTTAAACAAAACAATTCAGATGCAGTTGAAGTTCAGACTTTCAGCTTTCATTTGAGGGTATCCACATTAAAATCGGATGAAGGGTTTAAGAGTTTTAGCTCCTTAACATGTGCCACCCTGTTTTTAAAAGGACCAAAAGTAATTGGACAGATTCAATAATTTTAAATAAAATGTTCATTTTTAGTACTTGGTTGAAAACCCTTGGCTGGCAATGACTGCCTGAAGTCTTGAACTCATGGACATCACCAGACGCTGTGTTTCCTCCTTTTTGATGCTCTGTCAGGCCTTCACTGCGGTGGTTTTCCGTTGCTGTTTGTTTGTGGGCCTTTCTGTCTGAAGTTTAGTCTTTAACAAGTGAAATGCTGCTCAATTGGATTGAGATCAGGTGACTGACTTGGCCATTCAAGAATATTCCACTTCTTTGATTTAATTAACTCCTGGGTTGCTTTGGCTTCATGTTTTGGGTCATTGTCTATCTGTAGGATGAAACGACGACCAATCAGTTTGGCTGCATTTGGCTGGATCTGAGCACACAGTGTGGCTCTGAATACATCAGAATTCATTCGGCTGCTTCTGTCCTGTGTCACATCATCAATAAACACTAGTGACCCAGTGCCACTGGCAGCCATGCATGCCCAAGCCATCACACTGCCTCCGCCGTGTTTTACAGATGATGTGGTATGCTTTGGATCATGAGCTGTACCACGCCTTCGCCATACATTTCTCTTTCCATCATTCTGGTAGAGGTTGATCATGGTTTCATCTGTCCAAAGAATGTTCTTCCAGAACTGTGCTGGCTTTTTTAGATGTTTTATAGCAAAGTCCAGTCTAGCCTTTTTATTCTTGATTCTTATGAGTGGCTTGCACCGTGCAGTGAACCCTCTGTATTTACTTTCATGCAGTCTTCTCTTTATGGTAGATTTGGATATTGATACGCCTACCTCCTGGAGAGTGTTGTTCACTTGGTTGGCTGTTGTGAAGGGGTTTCTCTTCACCATGGAGATTATTCTTCTATCCTCCACCACTGTTGTCTTCCGTGGACGCCCAGGTCTTTTTGCATTGATGAGTTCACCAGTGCTTTCTTTCTTTCTCAGGATGTACCAAACTGTAGATTTTGCCACTCCTAATATTGTAGCAATTTCTCGGCTTGTTTTTTTCTGTTTTCGCAGCTTAAGGATGGCTTGTTTCACTTGCATGGAGAGCTCCTTTGACCGCATGTTTACTTCACAGCAAAACCTTCCAAATGCAAGCACCACATCTCAAATCAACTCCAGGCCTTTTATCTGCTTAATTGAGAATGACATAACGAAGGGATTGCCCACACCTGTTCATGAAATAGCCTTGGAGTCAATTGTCCAATTACTTTTGGTCCCTTTAAAAACAGGGTCGCACATGTTAAGGAGCTGAAACTCCTAAACCTTTCATCCAATTTTATTGTGGATACCCTCAAATGAAAGCTGAAAGTCTGAACTTCAACTGCATCTGAATTGTTTTGTTTAAAATTCATTGTGGTAATGTCTATAACCAAAATTAGAAAAATGTTGTCTCTGTCCAAATATATATGGACCTAACTGTATATGTATATATATATATATATATATATATATATATATATATATATATATATATATATATATATATATATATATATACCTGTGCATCTCACAAAATTAGAATATCACCAAAAAGTTAGTTTATTTCAGTTCTTCCATACAAAAAGTGAAACTCATATTATATAGAATATTATACATCATATTAGATAGAATCATTACAAGCAGAGTGATCTATTTCAAGTGTTTATTTCTGTTAATGTTGATGATTATGACTTACAGCCAATGAAAACCCAAAGGTTATTATCTCAGTAAATTAGAATACTTTATAACACCAGCTTGAAAAAGTGATTTTAACATCCAAAATGTTCATCTACTGAATGTATGTTTCAGTAAATGCACTCAATTCTTTGGAAGGGCTTCTTTTTCATCAATTACTGCATCATTTCAGCATGGAATGGAGGCGATCAGCCTATGGCACTGCTGAGGTGTTATGGAAGCCCAGGTTGCTCAGCCTTCAGCTCGTCTGCATTGTTGGGTCAGGTGTCTCTCATCTTCCTCTTGACAATCTATGGGGTTAAGGTCAGGCGAGTTTGCTGACCAATCAAGCACAGTGATACTGTTGTTTTTAAACCAGGTATTGGTACTTTTGGCAGTGTGGACAGGTGCCAATTAGTGATGAGCGAACGTGCTCGCCACTATTCGTTATTTGCTCAAGTATCAGGGTACTCGGGGTACTCGCCGAGCAGCGAGCATTTCTGGGATTATTCGGCGGTAACTGCAGTCTCCACCCCGCGTTTTTGGCGGACTTTAGAGACCCAATCATGGGTCAGGTATTGTCTGCCAGGCCATGAAACGCCGCAGCCATCTTTGTTGTGGTCGTGCAGTGATTGGCTGGGCCATACAGCATCATCCCGAGTATAAGAGAACAGGCGCCGCCCAGCTCGCCGCATTCTGTTCCTGTTTCAGCGAGAGTAGGGAGAGCTGCTGCCGAGATAGGGTCAGAATCGTGGTTTTAGAGTTAGTGTAGGTCTGCAACTCTTACATCCACAACTCCTGAGAAACCAACAGTCCTTTTTAGGGCTAATTTGTGGGTCCTGATATTGCAGCGCTAGGCAGGCAGGGCACTGCAGCATATCCACATCAGTGCAGGGCCTGCAGGCACTGTATGTGCGCCCAATGCTCCCACTGCATCCTTCCCAAAGCTCCAAAAGCTCCATAACTGCCTGCTGCTGCAGCTTATTTACTGTCTATATACCTTTTTTTTCTACAAATTCCCCCCCCCCAAAAAAAAAAATATACAGTCTGTTCTGTCAGACTGAGGCCTGTTGAAAAGTGATAGTTTGTCAGGCATACGTAGCATAGTTGTGTGTGCTACCCTTGTGCCCCCCCCCCTTTTTTTTTTTTTTTTTGGTGTTTTAAATTCACCGAAAAGGGCCTCATATATCTGCTTGCTCCAAGTTTGGTCATTGGAGGCCGGAGTACTTATTTTGTGGCTGTGTGATACTCAAATTCTATACAGCGCTGTTAAGCATCCAAAAAAATTCAAAGGCCACGGATTTGCCCGTATGGTATTTGCGTTACAGCCGTCATATATCTCTGTGCTCTAAGCTTGGGCATTGGAGGCCGGTGTACTTATTTTTTGGCAGTGTGATACTCTAATTCTATACAGCGCTATTTAGCATAAATTAACTTGAAAAAAAAAATTGAATACAGTCTTTTAGGTCAGGCTGAGGCCTGCCTGGTGTTTGGGTTTGAAAAATCGTAGATTTGCAGGCATACTGATCACATATTATTTCTCTAGTAATAAAGACATTTGTGTTGAGCATTTGAAATAGTGCAGTAGTCCATTTAAAATGGTTAAGGCAAGGGGCAAGGGACGGGGAAGTGGACGTGATGCTGATGGTGCATCCAGAGGACGAGGCCGTGGGCAAGGTGAAAGTGGGCCACAGCAAACACCCCATCTTCTCGCTCGACCTTCCTGTCCCAATTACTAGGGGACCACAGCACACCACTATTGAACTCAGAGCAGTGTCAAAAGGTTGTTATTTGGATAGCGGATAATGCTTCCAGTCACTTTGACACCACCAGCACCACGTTTTCCACACGGTCAAGTTTGAGTAGCCGTGAGTCTGGACTGCATATTACTCACCCTGATCCTCCTTCCTTCCACCATGCCGAGTTCCCGGAGACAAAAGATCCCACACTTGGACACTCCAAAGAGCTGTTCACTTTTCCATTTATAGATTCGGGCCTCTCGCCCGGTCCACTTGAAGCGGTGCAAGATGAGATCGCATGTAGCGATGCCCAAATATTTGAGCAGCCACGGTCACACAAAGACGATGGTGGGAAAGTGTCACAAGAGGTGGACGATGATAAGACACAGTTGCCAGAAAGTCAGGAGGAGGAGCAGGGTGCAGATGTGGAAGACGAGGTGGTGGATGACATAGTGACTGACCCAACCTGGCAGGAGGATATGCATAGCGAGGAAAGCAGCACAAATGGGGAAGGAGGCATATCCCCCCCAATAGGCAGGAAGAAGCAGTGTGGTGGCCACAGACAGAAGGCGTGCATCTGTTCCCCGTAACACCAACATGAGTGAAGTTGCCATTCCACCTGTGAGATCTTCCCGAGTCTGGCTATTTTTTAAAGACTCTGCCGATAACCCCAAACAGGCCATTTGCAGCCACTGCCATGCCCGCATCAACCGGGGTAGCAAAACAACCAGCCTGACCACCACCAGCATGATCAGGCACATGCAAGCAAAGCACCCGACTTTGTGGGCCGAACCCCAGGCTTCAGGACCACTGCCTGCTGCTCACACCACTGCTTCTTCCACTGTTTTGCGTAGAAGCCAATCCCCAGTACACCGTGCATGTGAAGATGCCTCTAGCCCTGCACCTGTTTTGGCCCACAGTCAAGCAGCACCATCAGCAAGCATGTCCACGTCCCAGCACAGCGTTCAGTTGTCTATAACCCAGTCTTTGGAACACAAGCGGAAATACCCAGCCAACTCCCCACAGGCCACAGTCCTCAATTCTAATATTTCTCTTCTGCTTGCGCTAGAAATGCTGTCTTTTAGGCTTGTTGAGACGGAAGCTTTCCACAACCTGATGGCGGCGGCTGTCCCAAGGTACTCAGTCCCCAGTCACCACTATTTCTCCCGGTTTGCCGTACCGGCATTACACCAGCATGTCTCCCACAACATTACCCGTGCCCTCAACAATGCTGTTACTGGGAAAGTCCACCTAACCACGAACATGTGGACAAGTGCTTGTGGGCAGGGACGGTACATCTCAATGACGGCACACTGGGTTAACATAGTGAAAGCCGGGACCCAGTCGGACCTTGTGATGGAACACATCCTCCCCACGCCGAGGACTGCTGGCCCTACATCAATCAGGGTTGCCCCCACAGTCTACAGCTCCTGCACTCCCTCCTCCTCCTCTTCATCCTCCATGTCTGAAATCAACACATCAGTCAGAAGCTGGAAGCACTGCAGCACTGCCTCAGCCAAGCGGCAACAGGCTGTGCTGAAGCTAATCTGCATAGGTGACAAACTGCACAATGCAGAAGACACTCATCACTGGTTGGTGACACTTCTAGACCCACGCTGTCATGAATCCCAATGGCTAGGGATAGCAAGGGACAAGCAAAGTAATACAAAATATCGGACGAGCTCTAGGGTGATGGAACCTGGGCTGACCGCTGCCCTACGCCTGACAAACGCAACTAGAGATAGCCAGGGAGCGTGCCTACGTTGGTTCTAGACGCCACGCACCAGCCTAAGAGCTAACTAGTACTGCAGAGAAAATAAAGACCTCACTTGCCTCCAGAGGAATGAACCCCAAAAGGTATAGTTGCCCCCCACATGTATTGACGGTGAAATGAGAGGAAGGCACACACATAGAGATGATATATATAGGTTCAGCAAATTGAGGCCCGCTGTAAACTAGAAAGCAGAACGATACAAAAGGGGTCTGAGCGGTCAGCAAAAAACCCTAATCAAAAAACCATCCTGAGATTACAAGAACCCATGTGCCAACTCATGGCACATGGGGAGAACCTCAGTCCACTAGAGCTACCAGCTAGCATAGAGACATATAAGCAAGCTGGACAAAAAAACCAACAACTGAAAATCAGCACTTAGCTTATCCTGAAAGATCTGGGAGCAGGTAGGCAGGAACCAAACAGAGCACATCTGAATACATTGATAGCCGGCAAGGGAATGACAGAAAGGCCAGGTAAAATAGGAAACACCCAGCCTCTGATGGACAGGTGGAAACCAAAGGCCGCAACCCACCAAAGTCACCCAGTACCAGCAGTAACCACCAGAGGGAGCCCACAAACAGAATCCACAACAGTACCCCCCCCTTGAGGGGTCACCGAACCCTCACGAGAACCCCCAGGGCGATCAGGGTGAGCTCTATGGAAGGCGCGGACCAAATCAGTCGCATGAACATCGGAGGCGACCACCCAGGAATTATCCTCCTGACCATAACCCTTCCACTTAACCAAATACTGGAGTTTGCGTCTGGAAACACGAGAATCCAAGATCTTCTCAACAACATACTCCAATTCTCCCTCCACCAGCACCGGAGCAGAAGGCTCAACCGAAGGAACAACGGGCACCTCATACCTCCGCAACAACGACCGATGGAACACATTATGAATAGCAAACGATGCTGGGAGATCCAAACGAAAAGATACAGGGTTAAGAATCTCCGAGATCCTATAAGGACCGATGAACCGAGGCTTGAACTTAGGAGAAGAGACCTTCATAGGGACAAAACGAGAAGACAACCACACCAAATCCCCAACAAGAAGTCGGGGACCCACGCGGCGACGGCGATTAGCAAACTGCTGAGTCTTCTCCTGAGATAACTTCAAATTGTCCACCACCTGGTTCCAAATCTGATGCAGCCTGTCCACCACCACGTCCACTCCAGGACAATCCGAAGACTCCACCTGACCAGAGGAAAAACAAGGATGAAACCCCGAATTACAAAAAAAAGGAGAGACCAACGTGGCAGAACTAGCCCGATTATTAAGAGCAAATTCGGCCAGTGGCAAAAAAGCAACCCAGTCATCTTGATCAGCAGAAACAAAACACCTCAAATAAGTTTCCAAGGTCTGATTAGTTAGCTCCGTCTGGCCATTCGTCTGAGGATGGAATGCAGACGAGAAAGACAAATCAATGCCCATCTTGGCACAAAACGTCCGCCAAAATCTAGACACAAACTGGGATCCCCTGTCAGAAACGATATTCTCCGGAATCCCATGCAAACGAACCACGTTCTGAAAAAATAAAGGGACCAACTCAGAGGAGGAAGGCAACTTAGGCAAGGGCACCAAATGAACCATCTTAGAAAAGCGGTCACACACAACCCAGATAACGGACATTTTCTGTGAAACCGGGAGATCAGAAATAAAATCCATGGAAATGTGCGTCCAAAGCCTCTTCGGGATGGGCAAGGATAACAACAACCCACTGGCCCGAGAACAGCAAGGCTTAGCTCGAGCACACACTTCACAAGACTGCACAAAGGTACGCACATCCCTAGACAAGGAAGGCCACCAAAAAGACCTGGCCACCAAGTCTCTAGTACCAAATATTCCAGGATGACCAGCCAACACAGAAGAATGGACCTCAGAGATGACTCTACTGGTCCAATCATCCGGAACAAACAGTCTTTCTGGTGGACAACGATCCGGTTTATCCACCTGAAACTCCTGCAATGCACGTCGCAAGTCTGGGGATACGGCGGACAATATTACCCCATCCCTAAGGATACCAGTAGGCCCAGAGTCTCCAGGAGAGTCAGGCACAAAACTCCTGGAAAGAGCATCTGCCTTCACATTCTTTGAACCTGGCAGGTATGAAACCACGAAATTGAAACGAGAAAAAAACAACGACCAACGAGCCTGTCTAGGATTCAAACGCCTGGCAGACTCAAGGTAAATGAGATTCTTGTGATCAGTCAAGACCACCACACGATGTTTAGCACCCTCAAGCCAATGACGCCACTCCTCAAATGCCCACTTCATGGCCAAAAGCTCCCGATTACCCACATCATAATTGCGCTCGGCGGGCGAGAATTTTCTAGAGAAGAATGCACATGGCTTCATCACTGAGCCATTAGAACTTCTCTGTGACAAAACCGCCCCCGCTCCAATCTCGGAAGCATCAACCTCAACCTGAAAAGGAAGTGAAACATCTGGTTGACACAACACAGGAGCAGAAGAAAACCGGCGCTTAAGTTCCTGAAAGGCCTCCACGGCCGCAGGAGACCAATCAGCAACATCAGCACCCTTTTTAGTCAAATCAGTCAAAGGTTTAACAATACTGGAAAAATTAGCAATGAACCGACGATAAAAATTAGCAAACCCCAAGAACTTCTGAAGGCTCTTAACAGATGTAGGTTGTGTCCAGTCACAAATCGCCTGAACCTTGACGGGATCCATCTCAATAGTAGAAGGAGAAAAAATGTACCCCAAAAAAGAAATCTTCTGGACTCCGAAGAGACACTTTGAGCCCTTCACAAACAGAGAATTGGCCCGCAGAACCTGAAACACCTTCCTGACCTGTAGAACATGAGACTCCCAGTCATCAGAAAACACCAAAATATCATCCAAATACACAATCATAAACTTATCCAGATATTCACGGAAAATATTGTGCATAAAGGACTGAAAGACTGACGGAGCATTGGAGAGTCCAAAAGGCATTACCAAATACTCAAAATGGCCCTCAGGCGTATTAAATGCGGTTTTCCACTCATCACCCTGTTTTATCCGCACCAGATTATACGCACCGCGAAGATCTATCTTAGTGAACCACCTAGCCCCCTTAATGCGAGCAAACAAATCAGTCAATAATGGCAATGGATACTGATACTTGACTGTAATCTTATTCAGCAGGCGATAATCTATACAAGGCCTCAGGGAACCATCTTTTTTTGCCACGAAAAAAAAACCTGCTCCCAGAGGGGACGAAGATGGACGAATATGTCCCTTTTCCAAGGACTCCTTAATATAATTCCGCATAGCAGTATGCTCTGGCAGTGACAGATTAAATAAACGACCCTTAGGGAACTTACTGCCAGGAATCAATTCTATAGCACAGTCACAATCTCTATGCGGAGGGAGCGAATTGAGCTTAGGCTCCTCAAAAACATCCCTATAGTCAGACAAAAACGCAGGGATCTCAGAAGGAGTAGATGAAGCGATTGAAATCGGAGGTGCATAATCATGAACCCCCTGACATCCCCAGCTTAACACAGACATTGTTTTCCAGTCCAGGACAGGATTATGAGTTTGTAACCATGGCAGACCAAGCACTAGTACATCATGTAAATTATACAGTACAAGGAAGCGAATCACCTCCTGATGAACGGGAGTCATGCGCATGGTCACTTGTGTCCAATACTGCGGTTTATTCATAGCCAATGGCAGGGGCTGGCTGGCAATTTTCAGCCTGGGAGGCAATCACAAGGCAGTGGCCCTCGAGTTGCAGTGGCCCTCCTTTTCCCTGCTTATATCTGGCCACTGCATTAAAGTAGCAGGGATAACAGGCATATGGGAGCAGAACAGAGCTTATTATAGAGATATGGGAGCAGAACCGAACTTACTAGATTCAGAGATATGGGAGCCGTACCGAGCTTACTGCAAAGATATGGGAGCAGAACCGAGCTTACTACAGAGATATGGGAGCAGAACCGAGCTAACAGCAAGGATATGGGAGCAGAACCAAGCTTACTGCAGAGATATGGGAGCAGAACGGGGCTTACTACAGAGATATGGCAGCAGAAACGAGCTTACTACAGAGATAAGGGAGCAGAACCGAGCTTAGTGCAGAGAAATGGGAGCAGAACCGAGCTTACTGCAGAGATATGGGAACAGAATCAACCTTACTACAGAGATATGGGAGCAGAACCAAACTTACTACAGAGATATGGGAGCAGAACCTAGCATACTACAGAGATAAGGGAGCAGAACCGAGCTTACTACAGAGATAAGGGAGCAGAACCGAGCTTAATAAGTCTACTACATGGAACCAAGTCTGCTACATAGAAACTGGAGCAGAACTGAGATTACAACATACATACAGTACCATAATCTAGATTACTACATTGATAGAGTACCAGAACCAAGCTTACTGCTTAGATATGGTGCCATAACGGAGCTTACTTACAAACATACACACAACAATACAGCTACACAGTGCCTAGTACTATCACCAATACACAGAGAATACATAATATTATAATATCACCATTACCTCTACATGAAACTACACTCTATACAAAGACCAATGATGCCACCATACACTCCCTGACAGAAGTTATGTCGCTTATCGATGTTATGTAAAGAAAAGCTTATAACCTGATGTTAAATTCATCCATTGGTTGTATAAGTTATTCTTTTGAAAGCTGGAACCCTCCAAAATGTGATTTAGGTTAAGAAAATAAATTGTTATCAAAGCAGAAATATTGATCAGTTAATGGACACAGAATGGTCAGATTTTGGCAAGACAAAATTTTTGTTGCCCACAGACAAATAATTAACTTAAAATACAAATATATGTTGCATAACATTGGTGAATGAAGTTCAGTGGTGGTGCACAGTGGTGCTCATCTAGATTCTTTGGTTTTGTCTTCCAAGCTTCCTCTTTCATCCTTCCCCAAACATGATCAATAATGTTCATGTCTGGTGACTTGGCTGGCCAGTCCTTGAGCACCTTGATCTTTTTTGCCTGGAGGAACTTTGTTGTAGAGATGGATGTATGAGATGGAGCACCATCCTGCTGCAGAATTTGACCTCTTTTAGGATTTGGAATATAAGCGGTAACTAATACTTCTTGATATTTTAGGCTATTGATATTGCCTTCCACCTTGCAAATGTTTCGCACACCCCCATACTGAATGTAACCCCAGACTATGATCTTTCAACCACCAAATTTAACTGTCTTCTGGGTGTATTTTGGATCCATACGGGCTCCAGTAGGTCTCCTGCAGTGTTTGTGGCAGCTGTGGTGTAATTCTACTGCAGAGAAATCCATCTTCTGCCAGTTCTCAAGTGTCCATCTATTTAGCAGGCTGTGGGAGTTTGCAAATGCCACACGGTTTTTTATTTGCCTTTTGTTTAGTGCTGGCTTCTGGGCACTGATTCGACCATGGAGGCCATTTTGAGACAGAATCCTGCAAACTGTTCTAGTTGACACAGGTAAAGGTTTAGGTGTGCACTCAGCCTTAATATGGCGAGGTGCTGGTGTAACGGACCAATGGCCCAGAATAACAGTAAAAGTTAAATTCACCGCACTCTCTCTATGTTTCTTATGCAAAGTCTGATATAAATTTTGTTATACATAAACTGGGAGCGTAACAGAATATTACAGCATCTGTGATTTTTTTATATACAACGTTTCGGCTCAACCAGAGCCTTTGTCACGTAATCGCTTGTTCCAGCTAAGATAGTGATATACAGAGAAGGCGGAAAGTCCCAGCGGTGCAGTATAAGCTCTATTGTAATCTAAATGTCCGCCTATGGAAGATCCTGTCCAGTAGTGTGGACCTGCAGTGTCTGTTATGACAAGCGGCGCTCCCGCGCCTTGCTAACGATCGGCGTGTCACGTGCGGTGAATTTAACTTTTACTAGTTGACACAGGGACTTGAGGTGACCAGACCTGTTGGAGCTCTGCTGCTGTGGAAGAGGGGCTTGCTTTGGATTTTCTAACCAACAAACATTCCTCCTGAGCAGTTGTCTTGCGGGGTCTGCCGGACCTGGGCTAGTCAAACACATCTCCAGTCTCTTCAAAAAATTTTTAAATTCTTTGTACTTGACGCTGAGACACATTAAAGGTGCCCGCCACCTTTGCAGTGGATCTGGTCTTTAGCCTCTTGATAATCCAGGCTTTGGTCGCAGGGTGGATTTTTGGCATGTTGTCAAGAGCTCAAGTTGCAGTTCAAGTGAAGGTCTGGGGTGCTGGGTTTCTTTTTATACACACACACACTAAATAACCGATCATTTACTGAGCACAGGTGAGGATGTAAACTAGGATTGGGTGCATTATATGACCAGGCGACAAAACTTTTGTCTTGCTAAAATCTGACCATTCTCTGTCCACTAACTGATCAATATTTCTGCATTGATGTCAATTTATTTTCTTAACCTAAACCACATTTTGGAAGGTTTCAGCTTTCAAAAGAATAATTTATACAACCAATGGATGAATTTAACATCAGGTTATAAGCTTTTATTTACATAACATGGATAAGCGACATTACTTCTGTCAGGGAGTGTACAACTTTTACTACTTGTATACTACAATACTGATCATTAATTTTAAAAAAGCACAACACTAAGTGCCATTGTATACAGGAACTCTATTTACGGTCAGTGTAAAGATACTACAGTGATCACTGGTGACATTATACACAGGAGATCTGTATAAGGTGTCAGTGTACAGGTAATACAGTGATCACCACTGCCAGTGACATTATACATAGGAGCTTTGTATATAGTATACAGTGTATAGTGTCAGTGTACAGGTAATACACTGACTCACTAGTGACGTCTCTAGCTGAAGTCCTTCATCTTTGCTTTTCATTTTCATCCAGCACAAACTGCCATCACTTCTTCCAGCCAGGACTCGTCTCTGCATAAAATAACACAGTTACCTAGAGCACGGCTTCCAGACCACATTCCCTACTTTTTCCCTTTCTTCTACACCATGTTCCAAATTATTATGCAAATTATATTTTTCTCGGATTTTCCTAAATGGTCTGTGCAAATGACAGTCAGTCTAATAAAAGTCATCACCCGTTAGAGTATACATCGAATTTTATTGGAGAAACCTCCCAATGATAACAGTATAATCTCCAAAATGAATAAAAACTCAAAATGCACTGTTCCAAATTATTAGGCACAGTAGAATTTCTAAACATTTGATCTGTTTTAAAGAACTGAAAATGCTCATTTGTGGAATTTGCAGCATTAGGAGGTCACATTCACTGAACAAAAAAAGCTATTTAACTCCAAAACATCCTAACAGGCCAAGTCACATGTTACCATAGGAACCCTTATCACCTTCACAATTCTCGCCTCCATTGAACTTGTGAGTCTTTAGAGAGTTTCTGCTTGTATTTCTTTGCATGAAGTCAGAATCGCCTCCCAGAGCTGCTGTTTTGATGTGAACTGCCTCCCACCCTCATAGATCTTTTGCTTGATGATACTCCAAAGGTTCTGTATAGGGTTGAGGTCAGGGGAAGATGGTGGCAATACCATGAGTTTATCTCCTTTTATGCCCATGGCAGCCAATGACTCAGAGATATTCTTTGCAGCATGAGATGGTGCATTGACATGCATGAAGATGATTTTGCTCCAGAAGGCACAATTCTGATTTTTATACCATGGAAGAAAGTTGTCAGTCAGAAACTCTATATACTTTGCCGAGGTCATTTTCACACCTTCAGGTACCTTAAAGGGCCCTTCCAGCTGTTTCCCCATGATTCCAGCCCAAAACATTACTCCTCCATCTCCTTGCTGATGTTGCAGCCTTGTTGGGACATGGTGGCCATCCACCAACCATCCACTACTCCATCCATCTGGACCACCCAGGGTTGCTCGACACTCATCAGTAAACAAGACTGTTTGGAAATCAGTCTTCATGTGTGTCTGGGCCCACTGCAACCGTTTCTGCTTGTGAACACTGTTTAGGGGTGGCCGAATAGTAGGTTTATGCACCACAGCAAGCCTTTGAAGGATCCTACACCTTGAGGTTCGAGGGACTCCAGAGGCACCAGCAGCTTCAAATAACTGTTTGCTGCTTTGTAATGGTATTTTGGCAGCTGCTCTCTTTATCCAATGAATTTGTCTGGCAGAAACCTTCCTCATTATGCCTTTATCTGCATGAACTCTGTCTGTGCTCTGTTTCAGTCACAAATCTCTTCACAGTATGATGATCACTCTTAAGTTTTTGTGAAATATCTAATGTTTTCATACTTTGACCAAGGCATTGCACTATTTAATGCTTTTCAGCAGCAGAGAGATCCTTTTTATTTCCCATTTTGCTTGAAACCTGTGATCTGCTTTATAATGTGGAACATCATTTTTAAGTAGTTTTTCTTTAATTAGAATCACCTGGAAAACTAATGATCACATGTATTTAAGATTGATTTCAGTGATCCATTGAGCCCTGAGACACAATACCATCCACGAGTTTATTTGAAAAACAAAACAATTAAATCTTTATGACACTTAAATCCAATTTGCATAATAATTTGGAACATGGTGTACACTAGACATCTGAATACAGAGGTGCACCCACAAACAATATATAATTGGTTATTATGCAACCTCATAGATTGTAAGCTTGCGAGCAGGGCCCTCATTCCTTTTGGTATCTGTTGATCTATGTGTTTATTGTTATGCTTAATGTCCATTGTCTGTACAAGTCCCCTCTAAAATGTAAAGTGTTGGCACTATAGAAATAAAATTATTATAATTATTATTATTAACTGACCATTCCAAATATAAATTATAATCCACCAATGTGCACCCACTAACTATAAATAGCCACTTTCCCCATTTAATATATAAATTAATTACCACCTGTACTCTTTCCCCCAATTCATTACCAGTCACTTCATCCTCAACGCCCCCCACTATGTACCTACCACTCTAACCCTAACCCCGATTCATTATAGTTACACGCCACTCCAGCCCCAATTCATTGTCATGTCTCTCTCTCACCCTCTATTCATTATCAACTGCTCTACCCCACATTCAATACATCATTTACTCCCCCACCCTTAAAATTCATTATTTGTTCTTCCCCTAGATCATCATTTGCTCTCCCCACCCCCTCTTCAATTGATCATTTGCTCTCCCCACCCCACCTTCAATTAAATTGCTGTCCCCTGTCCCTCACACTGAATTTATCATTTTGCAGTCCCCCCACTTTAAATTTGAAGTCCCCTTACTTCATTCATTGCAGTCCCCTATCACCCCCTCACTTCATCTGAAGTGCCCCTTCATCATTTGCAGCCCCCTATCCCCCTTCCATTTCATCATGAGCAGTCCCACATCAGACACACTTCATCATGTGCAGTCCTGCAGTCCCCTTCTCCCACTTCATCATGTGCAGTCCCCTTACCCCCCCCCACTTCATCATGTGCAGTCCCCTTACCCCCCACTTCATCATGTGCAGTCACCCTTACCCCCCACTACATGTGCAGTCCATCTTACACTCCACTTTATCATGTGCAGTCCCCATTACCCCCCACTTCATGTGCAGATCACCTTACCCCCCACTTCATCATGTGCAGTCCCCTTTAACCCCCAATTCATCATGTGCAGTCCCCCTTACCCCCCACTTCATCATGTGCAGTCCCCCTTACCCCCCACTTCATCATGTGCAGTCCCCCTTACCCCCCACTTCATGTGCAGCCCCACTCCCCCTTCATCATGCGCAATCCCCCTTACCCCCACATCATCATGTGCTGCCCCATTCCATCATGTACAGCCCCACTCTCCCCACTTCATCATGTGAAGTCTCCTTTATCCACTAAACTATCATGTGCAGCCCCACTCCCCCTTCATCATGTGCAGCCCCACTCCATCGTGTACAGCCCTACTCAACCTTCATGTGCAGCCCCACTTACCCCCTCACTCCATCATGTGCAGTCTTCTTTAACCCCCAAATTCCATCATGTGCAGCCTCCTTACACCCCCCACTTCATAACTTGCAGTTACCCACCATTAAATTTATTTTAAAAAGAAAACAAAAAAGTTCTTCATACTTACCTCACCAGTCGCTCCCCTGCAGTGCCTCTCTGCTTCTAGCATTCGGGTCATGTCGGCGTGTGCGTGAGGACGCCATCGCGCATGCCCAACAGCTAACCTGGAAGTATAGAGAACATGAAGGGAGCAGTAGCTGCGCAGCCGTCAAGGTGACAGCCAAGCATAGCTCCTGGCCCCAGCGCAGACGTGTGCGCCAACTGTGATGCGGCTGTGTCTGCTGTCAGCCATGTCACAGTACAGCAGACATGGCTGCGCACAATTTGCTGTGTGGCTGTAGCCACCACCAGGCAGCCGGCCCTGAACAGCTGCTGGGGGAGTGGCCCGGGGGGCATTTGCCTCTTTGCCACCTGGGCCAGTCAGCCCCTGGCCAATGGTGTAGAGTCAATTCCCTTCAGAGGAATAGGAACTTCCAGAGGTTCCAGACTAAAACCGCAGCGTTTAGCAAATGACCAATCCATAAGACTCAGGGCAGCGCCCGAATCCACATAGGCATCGACGGAAATGGAAGACAGTGAAAAAATCAGAGTCACAGACAAAATGAACTTAGGCTGCAGAGTACCAATGGCAAAAGATTTATCAACCCTTTTTGTGCGTTTAGAGCATGCTGATATAACATGAGCTGAATCACCACAATAAAAACACAATCCATTTTTCCGCCTATAATTTTGCCGTTCACTTCTGGACTGAATTCTATCACATTGCATAGTCTCAGGTGCCTGTTCAAAAGACACCGCCAACTGGTGCACGGGTTTGCGCTCCCGTAAACGCCGATCAATCTGAATGGCCATAGCCATCGACTCATTCAGACCTGTAGGCGTAGGGAACCCCACCATAATATCCTTAATGGCCTCGGAAAGACCATTTCTGAAGTTTGCAGCCAGGGCGCACTCATTCCACTGAGTAAGCACCGACCATTTCCGAAATTTTTGACAATATATTTCCGCTTCATCATACCCCTGAGAGAGGGCTAATAAAGCCTTTTCAGCCTGAATCTCCAGGTTGGGTTCCTCATAGAGCAATCCCAATGCCAGAAAAAACGCATCCACATTGAGCAATGCAGGATCCCCTGGTGCCAATGCAAATGCCCAATTCTGAGGGTCGCCTCGCAGGAAAGATATTACAATCTTGACCTGTTGAGCAGGGTCTCCAGAGGAGCGAGATTTTAAAGAAAGAAACAATTTACAATTGTTCCTGAAATTCAGGAAGGTAGATCTATCTCCAGAAAAGAACTCTGGAATAGGAATTCTAGGTTCAGACATGGGAGTGTGAACAACAAAATCCTGATTGTTTTGAACTTTTGCCGCGAGATTACTCAGGCTGGAAGCCAAACTCTGGACATCCATGTTAAACAGCTAATATCAGAGCCATTCAAGGGTTAAGAGAAGGTAAGAAGCAGCTAGACAGCAATTAAGGGCTAGGCAGCAAAACTCTGAAGGAAAAAAAAAAAAAAAAAAAATTTCCCTTAAACACTTCTTTTTCTCCTGCTTCAGCCCAAACAATTAACACTTTGTTGGCCGGCTATACTGTCATGAATCCCAATGGCTAGGGATAGCAAGGGACAAGCAAAGTAATACAAAATATCGGACGAGCTCTAGGGTGATGGAACCTGGGCTGACCGCTGCCCTACGCCTGACAAACGCAACTAGAGATAGCCAGGGAGCGTGCCTACGTTGGTTCTAGACGCCACGCACCAGCCTAAGAGCTAACTAGTACTGCAGAGAAAATAAAGACCTCACTTGCCTCCAGAGGAATGAACCCCAAAAGGTATAGTTGCCCCCCACATGTATTGACGGTGAAATGAGAGGAAGGCACACACATAGAGATGATATATATAGGTTCAGCAAATTGAGGCCCGCTGTAAACTAGAAAGCAGAACGATACAAAAGGGGTCTGAGCGGTCAGCAAAAAACCCTAATCAAAAAACCATCCTGAGATTACAAGAACCCATGTGCCAACTCATGGCACATGGGGAGAACCTCAGTCCACTAGAGCTACCAGCTAGCATAGAGACATATAAGCAAGCTGGACAAAAAAACCAACAACTGAAAATCAGCACTTAGCTTATCCTGAAAGATCTGGGAGCAGGTAGGCAGGAACCAAACAGAGCACATCTGAATACATTGATAGCCGGCAAGGGAATGACAGAAAGGCCAGGTAAAATAGGAAACACCCAGCCTCTGATGGACAGGTGGAAACCAAAGGCCGCAACCCACTGTCACGATTCACACCGTGACTGTCACCAATTGTCAAGGTCCCTTAGCCGCTGCCCACAATATGTCACGGATTGGGGTGACTTTAGACCAACAGACGGCTATCACATGTGCAGGGGGGTTATCCTAGTTATCCCTCCACTGCCACAATGTGATGAAAAAAAAACACACACGAGGTTACTGACCTCTTGTTTACAGCAGGGGCTTATTTTAGGTATCCCACTGCTCTTCAGTATACCATGAACTGCAGGGATTTGTGTATATCCCGCTTACAGTTCCACTTAAACCTTGCAGCTCTCTGGCGCCACCCTTCCTCTCAGGTCAGATTAGGTACTGCACCTAGGGTGATTAGTCGCCAGAAACGCTGCCTGCTATGTACTGGCTATTGGGTACACTGCAGCGATGCGATAACTACTCCCACTCAGGCAGGAACAATAATTATCAAGCCGCAGTCGCTACAGGGACCCCCAAAAGCCTGCACACGGTCGCTGCCACCAGCTCCAATTGAACGGGTCTGGAGCTAACCCCACAACAGTAGCGTAATTCCCTTCAGAGACAGGGTACGGTTTAGGGCAGGAAGAACGAACTAGTATTAACCCCTTAGTGACGGAGCCAAATTTTTGAAATCTGACCAGTGTGACTTTATGTGGTAATAACTTTGCAACGCTTCAACAAATCCCAGCGATTTTCAGATTGTTTTTTCGTGACACATTATACTTTATGATAATGGTAAATTTAGGTCAATATGTTTTGTTTTTATTTATAAAAAATATCAAAAATTTGAGAAAAATGTTAAAAAATTAGCAATTTTCAAAATTTGAATGATGGTCCCTTTAATACAGATGGCCATACCATAGCAAACCATTAATAAATAACATTTCCCAAATGTCTGCTTTACATCAGCGCTATTTGTAAAATGTTATTTTATTTTGCTAGCATTTTAGGAGGATTAAAAATGTAGCTGCAATTTTTCATTTTTTCAAGGAAATTTACAAAATTTATTTTTTTAGAGACTTATCCATGTTTGAAGTGCCTTTAGGGGGTCTCATATATTGGGAAACTCCCAAACGTGATACCATTTTTAAATCAGCACCCCTTGATATATTGAAAACTGCAGTCAGGTAGTTTATTTACTCTTCAGGTGCTTTACAGGAATTAATGCAACGTTGCATGACAGAAATGAAAATGTGTATTTTTATCACCTAAATGTCTCTAACTTCTGAACAGATTACTACAGTCATTAGATTCTTAGGCCACTATTTGGTCGTGAATTGCCATGGCAAACATCAGGACCATACAATGATGATCTGAGGGCATTAATTTGGATAAAGAGGAAGCCCCCACACTCTGTTAAACATTTATATGATGTAGTCACTATTGACAGCAGCATGTAAGGGGTTAAACAGATATGGATGGTGCAAACACTGATCGTGGCTAATGCAGCAAGTTGTCAGCTATAGTGTACAGCCGACAGCTGCTGGATTGTCACCTGTATGGGGAGGCTATTCTCTTATATTTCAGGTCAGTTAAAAGACGTATTGGCTGTCATTAAGGGGTTAAATATTATACCCCATAAATGATTTTTAGGCAGTGTTTATAAAATATTTTACAAAGATGTTACAAATGAGACAATTGCAAATATGTACAAGGTAATTATGAAAATAAAAGGATTAAATGAAGAAAAGATAACACTCACATATTCTCAGATCATTGCATTGCAGGCAACCAGACATCCCAGCTCATTGGTCGTGCTGCTCAGGCCTCACAGGAAAAGACAAGAAGAAGGAGCTGGGGATCTGGCCACAAACTTAAGACCTACAGCTAGTGACATCACAGAAAGGGCTGGCTTTTCCAGATCCTCCTACCTTTCAGTCTGAGTACTTTGAATACAAATTGGTCTAATGCTTATAACTCCGTTCCAGTACATATCAGAATCATATCACACCCAGCATTCAGCTTGTATTAACATGAGCTTTCTTATTAGATCAAATATGTCCTATTATTTACAGAGCAATCCCTACTTCTTCCCCCGATGGAGTTAGACGACTGTGTTTAGAGTGATGGGTAGATGCTTCGATGGAGATCAAGAATATGTATTTATCATTCTACTATCCTAAATAGTTTGTCTAATATCTCACAATAACAGAACAAAGGACCGCATGGTTCTAGAAGTTTCTCTAACAGTTCCTGCTAGTACAAATTTCCCTTGCAGCTATGCCTGTCGTAAATACCTTTCGTCAATAAAACTCTCTTCCCCCATCTACATTGGCAAGCAAGCTCAACTCTGAAGTAAAAGAGAAGGGGGGTTTCTTAGCACACATCCTGGGCTGACAAGAGAACTAAACTTATGATATTTCATACCATATCGTGACACCTCCCCCTTTTGGCGTGCGCTACGGCGGCAGAACCTCTCGGTATGCCTCCATGCGCACCTCCGTGGGTTCACCCTGGCGGGAGAGTCCATCTGCATTCCCATGCTCTTTGCCCGCTTTGCGTTTAATGGTGAAGTCAAATTGCTGAAGGGCAAGGCTCCAGCGTAGCAACCTGCCATTGGTTCCACACATGGTGCTTAGCCAGCGCAGAGGGTTGTGGTCGGTCACCACGGTGAAGGTGCGACCGTACAAGTAGGGCTGCAAGCGCTGCAGGGCCCAGACTATGGCCAGGCACTCCTTCTCAATGGTGGAGTAGGCCACTTCCCTCGGCAAAAGTTTCCGGCTCAGGTACAACACGGGGTGCTCTTGGTCCTCCGAGTCAGCCTGGCTGAGCACAGCACCAAGGCCAAACTCGCTGGCGTCGGTCTGTACCAAGAACGGTCGACTGCTGTCGACTGCTTTCAACACAGGGGCGTTGCACAGTGCAGTCTTCAACGCCTGGAAGGCCCCCTCACAGCCATCTGTCCAGTTGACGATGTGGGGTAGCTTCTTCCTGGTGAGGTCCGTCAAAGGTTTTGCCAGGCTACTATAGTGCTGCACGAAGCGCCTATAGTACCCTGCAGTGCCCAGGAAGGACATCACATGTTTCTTGGTCCTGGGAGTGGGCCAGTTCACGATCACGCCCACTTTGTCAGGCTCTGGTTTTAGGGTGTTTCCGCCTACCCGGTGCCCCAGGTAGTGAACCTCCCTCATGCCCATCTGGCACTTTCCGGGCTTGATAGTCAGTCCTGCTCGGTGAATTCGCCCGAGCACCTCCTCGAGATGCTGCAGGTGTTCATCCCAGGAGGGACTGAAGATGGCAATGTCATCTAAGTACGCCACGGCGTACTTCTCCAGTCCCTGAAGCAGGAGATTGACCATCCGCTGGAAGGTGGCAGGGGCATTCTTCATGCCGAAGGGCATGACCGTGGACTCGTACAGTCCAAAGGGCGTGATAAAGGCGGACTTCTCCTGTGCCTCGGGGCTCAGGGGAATCTGCCAGTATCCGCGACTCAGATCCATGATTGTCAGGTATTTTGCGCCAGCTAACTTCTCAAGCAGCTCCTCGATGCGCGGCATTGGGTGCGCGTCAGAGGCTGTAATGGCGTTGAGCCCCCTGTAGTCCACGCAGAACCGGGTGGTCCGGTCCTTCTTTGGCACGAGAACTACAGGTGAGGCCCACGCGCTCTTTGACCGTCGAATCACCCCCAGCTGTAACATCTCATCGATCTCCTGGCGCATAATCTGCTGCACTTGGTCAGAGATTCGATAGGGTGTTCGCCGTAGTGGGGCGTGATTCCCGGTGTCCACCTCGTGGACCGCTAACTCAGTCCTTCCAGGTCGGTTGGAGAACACGACCCGGAAGGGTTCCAGTGTGGTTTGCAACTGCAACCGCTGTGGTTCATCTAGCGAGGCGCTTACCTCCACGTCCTCAATGGACCCACGGGCCTTGGCTTGGGCCAGCATGTCCAGGAGGGTGTCTTCCTCCCCTTCTTCAGGTGCGCTGCAGACCGGTAGGACGAAAGGTTCACGTTCGTGATGAGCCTTCATCATGTTGACGTGAAAGGCCTTTCGCCTACCCCGAGTGTGGTCAAGCGTGACCACGTAGGTGACCGGGTTGAGCTGTTGGTGGACGACGTACGGGCCCTCCCAGGCTGCCTGAAGCTTATCCGTTGGTACAGGAACCAGCACCCACACCTTTTGACCCACGTGGTAGGTCCGCTCCCGGGTGTTCTGGTCGTACCAGTGCTTCTGATCAGCCTGAGCCTGCGTCATGTTGTCATGCACCAACTGCGTCAAGGTCTGCATCTTGTCACGGAAGCGCATGACATACTCCACTATGGACACTTCAGAAGGGTTCGGCTCCTCTTCCCAGAATTCTCTTACCAACCCAAGGGGTCCCCGGACTCGCCTGCCGTACAGGAGCTCGAAGGGGGAGAACCCAGTCGAGGCCTGCGGAACCTCTCGGTAAGCAAATAGCAGGTGTGGGAGGTACCGCTCCCAGTCGCGCCCTTGTGTCTCAACCAGCATGCGTAGCATCTGTTTGAGGGTACCATTGAAGCATTCACACAAGCCATTGGTCTGGGGGTGATACGCACTTGATACCAGGTGCTTCACCTGCATTTTCTTACAGAGAGCCTCCATTAGGTGAGACATAAATTGGGTCCCTCGATCAGTAAGCATTTCCCTGGGAAATCCTACACGTGAAAAGATGGCCAACAGGGCATCCGCCACCTTATCTGCCCTAGTTGACGACAGAGCTACTGCCTCTGGGTACCGGGTAGCGTAGTCTACCACAGTAAGAATATATCGCTTTCCAGAGCTGCTGGGGACGGCCAGCGGGCCCACAATGTCCACCGCGATCCTCTGGAAAGGCTCCTCTATCACTGGCAAAGGGATCAGGGGAGCCTTAAGAGCAGGCCCCGCCTTCCCCACTCTTTGACAGGTGACACAGGAGCGGCAGTAGTTTGACACATCTGTCCCCATCTTAGGCCAATAGAAGTGTTGAGACAGCCGGGCCTTGGTTTTGCTGATCCCCAAGTGTCCAGCTAGCGGGATCTCATGGGCAATCCGCAACAACTCACCCCGGAATTGCTGCGGGACGACCAGCTGTCTTTCCCTCAACCACTCCTTTTGTGATTCTCCGGGTACTGTCTCCCGGTACAACCTTCCTCCTTCCCAAAACACCTTCTCCTTATCAGTCTCGGAGAAGCGCGTCCCGGCGAGTTGTCTCAAACTCTCTAGGCTTGCATCTGTGTGCAGAGCGGCCTGAAACTCCTGGCTAGGGGAAGCCAGAAGCGACGTCAGGGTCCCTTCCCCACGGGAGCCCTCTGGGACCTGCTCTGGGTCCACCTCTGGTTCAGTCATACTGATGACTGAGGAGGGTCCGGGAGGCAGACAGTTATCTGCGTTCCGGGCACTCTGACTGCGGGTGACAGCAGCTATGTAGGCTGTCTCCCCGGGGGTTTCTACAGACCCATCAGCCGATGCTGCTATGGGCTCTACCTCCCCATCCACCCCCATTACCTCAGGAGCATTGCTACTTATGGGCCAGTTACCTTCCTCGGTGGCACTGGTCAATTGCATGGCATCACCTTCCTCACGGTTCCCATGTATTTCCCCATTTCCGGTAGCACCGACACTTGCCCCTGCTAGGGGTTCCTCAGCCGTCTCACTCCGCAGAGCGACGTGGCTGAGCACTCCTGTACCTACGGACACATCAACTTTCATAGAAACATCATTATCAGATACAGTTGGCACAGGTACAACATTTCCACCATCAATCCTAGGGAAAAAATGGTTAACAGATGCATCATTACAAGATAAAGCATGGTCAGGTAACACATGCGATTTCCCATCATCATCATCATCATCATCAGGGTTAACGTTACCCTTATTAGCAGATTGGGGAGGGGTGTCAGGGACGTAGTATGCAAACAACCTCCCCAAATCAGTCCCCAACAAAACATCAGTGGGCAAATTATCAGACAGCCCCACTTCTTTCACCCCGCTCCCGGCACCCCAATCAATAAAAACCCGGGCCATCGGTAAGGGACAGCTGATGCCCCCAATCCCAGTGACAGTTAGGGTTTTCCCCGGAATGATTTCTTCAGGGGCCGCCAGTTCGGGTCGGATGAGGGTTCGTTCAGCCCCGGTGTCCTTGAGGCCTGTAGCAACACGACCTCCCACAGTAACGGGCTGTACGTTGTCACACACCCTCCCAACCACACCACCCACCAAAAGAACAGCTGCATTAGGCCCTGGGATGAGGGGTTCTTCTGCTTGGCTGGACATTGGTGACTGAGGTGTCCAGTCTGCCTGCAGTGGTAACACTGGCGAAGTTCGGTGGTAGGTCTGGTGCTGTTGGCCACGGGGACAGGACCTCTGGTGTGTTGGCTGGCAGGGGTACTGGCGTTGGCTGCAGGCTTACCCCCTCTCCAGCTGGAGGTGACTGGCTTCCGCACTTCCGATCTACGGTTGGCCTCATAGGCATCGGCAATCTGCACTGCTTTCGTCACGTCTTTGG
The DNA here is from genome assembly GCF_051348905.1 of Ranitomeya variabilis. Classification (NCBI taxonomy): domain Eukaryota; kingdom Metazoa; phylum Chordata; class Amphibia; order Anura; family Dendrobatidae; genus Ranitomeya; species Ranitomeya variabilis. Next base: position 411,575,508 of record NC_135236.1, on the reverse strand, counting down.
GTTCTCTATCCATCACGAACTGTCGCACCTCAGTTGGGCAAAGACGGAAGAACTGGTCTTTGATCATCAGGTCTCGCAGCTGTGCAAAGGTGGTCACTGATAGTCCTTGGGTCCACTGGTCAAAGTGGGTCCCCAGTCCATGCACCACATCACTGTAACTGTCGTGTGGGCCACGTTGGAGGGTCCGGAACTTTTTACGGTACACCTCGGGTGTAAGCTGGTACTTGGCTATCAGAGCCTGCTTGATGGCCTCATAGTCACCATCTTGTTCTTGAGGGAGTGCAGCAAACGCCTCCAGAGCTTTTCCTCTCAGCCCTGGTGTCAGGTATCGTGCCCATTCTTGTGTAGGCAGCTGGTACTGTCTGCAGGCTTTCTCAAAGGCCCGCAGAAAAGTGTCCAAGTCCCCATCCTTTTCCATAACAGGAAAGTGGTCGGGCCGGGGTTTTGGTGTCGGAGCGCTGCTGGGCTCACGGCTGGACTGGGACGACCTCTGCATTTGCAGTTGGGCCATCTGCAGCCGGTACTCCCGCTCCGCTTGGGCCTCCCGCTCGGCTCGGGCCTCGGCTCGCTCCTTGTATTGCTGGATCAGCTGTCGCCGTCCCTCATGGTCGTCAGCGGGGAATTCTTTCAAGGCTGCCTGCAGGTGGGGGTCCAATTCGCCCGGATTGCTAACAGGGCGAGCATTCAGTGGTTGGACATCTGCTGCAGCACCATGTTCGCTGGTGCTGGCATCTGCGGCTTCTGGGCTCTGTGAGTGGTCTAGAGCGGCTTCCCATTGCATCAGGACTGCGACCAGTTGGCTTTTGTTTTTGTTTGCATAGTCAATGTGCTGTGACTTGCACAAGGCCACAAGGGTGTCTTTGGTCTGCTGCTCATAAAAGGTTTCTCCCAGCACAACCATGGTTGCCAAATAAAAGATAGGATAGAAAAACGAAGAAAAAGGAAAGGGATAATTACCAGTACACAATTGTCTCACAACTAATAAACACTGAGTTCGTTCTCCAAACTTATTTGCGCAGAGTTCTCGCAAGAACTTTCTGCAAGTTTTTAGTGAGAGGAATGATTGCTCAAACCAAATCACTAATGCTCTAATATCCCACCGCCTTGCCACCAATATGTCACGATTCACACCGTGACTGTCACCAATTGTCAAGGTCCCTTAGCCGCTGCCCACAATATGTCACGGATTGGGGTGACTTTAGACCAACAGACGGCTATCACATGTGCAGGGGGGTTATCCTAGTTATCCCTCCACTGCCACAATGTGATGAAAAAAAAAACACACACGAGGTTACTGACCTCTTGTTTACAGCAGGGGCTTATTTTAGGTATCCCACTGCTCTTCAGTATACCATGAACTGCAGGGATTTGTGTATATCCCGCTTACAGTTCCACTTAAACCTTGCAGCTCTCTGGCGCCCCCCTTCCTCTCAGGTCAGATTAGGTACTGCACCTAGGGTGATTAGTCGCCAGAAACGCTGCCTGCTATGTACTGGCTATTGGGTACACTGCAGCGATGCGATAACTACTCCCACTCAGGCAGGAACAATAATTATCAAGCCGCAGTCGCTACAGGGACCCCCAAAAGCCTGCACACGGTCGCTGCCACCAGCTCCAATTGAACGGGTCTGGAGCTAACCCCACAACAGTAGCGTAATTCCCTTCAGAGACAGGGTACGGTTTAGGGCAGGAAGAACGAACTAGTATTAAATATTATACCCCATAAATGATTTTTAGGCAGTGTTTATAAAATATTTTACAAAGATGTTACAAATGAGACAATTGCAAATATGTACAAGGTAATTATGAAAATAAAAGGATTAAATGAAGAAAAGATAACACTCACATATTCTCAGATCATTGCATTGCAGGCAACCAGACATCCCAGCTCATTGGTCGTGCTGCTCAGGCCTCACAGGAAAAGACAAGAAGAAGGAGCTGGGGATCTGGCCACAAACTTAAGACCTACAGCTAGTGACATCACAGAAAGGGCTGGCTTTTCCAGATCCTCCTACCTTTCAGTCTGAGTACTTTGAATACAAATTGGTCTAATGCTTATAACTCCGTTCCAGTACATATCAGAATCATATCACACCCAGCATTCAGCTTGTATTAACATGAGCTTTCTTATGAGATCAAATATGTCCTATTATTTACAGAGCAATCCCTACTTCTTCCCCCGATGGAGTTAGACGACTGTGTTTAGAGTGATGGGTAGATGCTTCGATGGAGATCAAGAATATGTATTTATCATTCTACTATCCTAAATAGTTTGTCTAATATCTCACAATAACAGAACAAAGGACCGCATGGTTCTAGAAGTTTCTCTAACAGTTCCTGCTAGTACAAATTTCCCTTGCAGCTATGCCCGTCGTAAATACCTTTTGTCAATAAAACTCTCTTCCCCCATCTACATTGGCAAGCAAGCTCAACTCTGAAGTAAAAGAGAAGGGGGGTTTCTTAGCCCACATCCTGGGCTGACAAGAGAACTAAACTTATGATATTTCATACCATATCGTGACACCCACCAAAGTCACCCAGTACCAGCAGTAACCACCAGAGGGAGCCCACAAACAGGATCCACAACACCACGCTACAAGGAGAACTTTCAATCTCTTCTGCCGGAGGCAGAGAGGTGTACTAAAATGTTGCAGTACCACAGGGCCCTTGTAGCGGAATTACTTAGAAAATTCCTATGTGAGAACGCTGGCAGCAGACGTCAGAGTTTGTTGTACAACCAAGGACTCCAAGCGAGAGAGACAGAAGTACAATCCAGCTCAGGCAGGGGAACAATGGCCAAGTTCTGGGACAGTTTTCTCAGACCCTCCCATCGTGGTGGCACATAGGCAAGAGGTGCTGTCACAAGAAAAAAGGGAGTACCTTGCAGATCGTACAAACGTCCTCCGTGATTCCTCTGTGCATTTTAATTATTGGGTATCCAAGCTGGACATGTAGCACGAACTGGCTCTCTACGCCTTGGAGGTCCTGGCCTGCCCTGCTTCTAGCGTTCTGTCAGAGAGGGTTTTTAGTGCCGCTGGTGGAATTATAAAAGATAAGCGCATCCGCCTGTCAACTGAAAATGCAGACAGGCTGACTCTTATAAAAATGAACAAGGCCTGGATAGGGAAAGACTTTCGTACACCACCAAGTGAAAACAGCGAAACATAACCTCAAATACATTCTCTTTTGGGGAGGTGTATTCTCATGCACCTCTTCACACATGGGTATACGCTTCCAGATTTGGTCTCTTTGTTTTTATCCTTCTTATCCTCATCCTCCTCATCCAGAACCACTATATCACCAGGATGAACGTGGTCTGTACGGTGCATTTTGGCCAAGGGTGCTGTGATGGCACTCTTTTATTTTTTAAAAAAAGGACATCACATTGGGGAATTGGGCATGACATTACATTGGGCCTACTTCTTAACTCTGTCTCCTGCAATCTGTCCTGTACCTGCCAGTAGATCACCAGGGTCAATCTGCTCTGTACGGTGCATTTTGGCCAAGGGGCTGTAATGGCACTATTTTAATCAGTCCAAAAAGGACACCACATTGGGGAATTGGGCATGGCATTCCATTGGGCCTATTTCTTAACTCGGTCTCCTGCAATCTGTCCTGTACCTGCCACTAGATGACCAGGGTGCACGTGCTCAGTACTGTTATAGGCCGGTGAATTTTGGGAAAGTGGGCTGTGATGGCACTATATTTTTAAGTCCAAAAAGGACAACACATTGGGGAATTGGGCATGACATTTCTCTGGGCCTACTTGTTAATTCGGGCTCCTGCAATCTGTCCTATTCCTGCCACTAGATCACCAGGATCGACGTGCACTGTACGGTGCATTTTGGCCAAGGGGGCTGTCATGCCACTCTTTTATTTTTATTTTTTTTTAAAGGATTTTACATTGGGGAATTGGGCATGACATTACTTTGGGCCTACTTCTTAACTCGGTCTCCTGCAATCTGTCCAGTTCCTGCCAGTAGATCACCAGAGTGAACGTGGTCTGTACGGGCATTTAGGTCTAGGGGGCTGTGATGGCACTATTTTAAGCAGTCCAAAAAGGACCCCACATTAGGGAATTGGGCATGGCATTTCATTGGGCCTACTTCTTAACTCTGTCTCCTGCAATGTCTCTTGTTTAACTGCCACTAGATCACCAGGGTGAACGTGCTTTGTACTGTTATAGGCCAGTGAAGTTTGGTCAAGGGGGGCTATGATGGCACTAGTCTATTTTTACAAAAGGTACCCCCCATTGGTGAAACCACATCCTTGTTGGCAAACACTTCATAACATTTGTGTACCTTAAAGAGCTCACTTGAAAAGCTCCTTTTTGTGTTGCCTGGTTGCTAACATTGGACACGATACACTGCATATAAATTTGATAAAGCAATGCTATTACTTTGCCTCAGTAGTTCATTAAAAATATAGCTTTGTCCACTATATTAGTTTCTCTCCTTGCGAGCCTTAACTTTGTCTGCCTCAAATGTACAAATGGAGAATATACAAATGGCGATTTGTAAACAAGATTGAAATACTGTATGCTGAATGCATTCAGACAATCACATAGCTGCATTTTTTGTAAAACATTTAGAGATGTGACAGACAGTGCTCATAGTGACACAATCTTGATAAATGTTTGTTTATTCACTTCACAAACAGTTCTAAGCCTCTATATGTTTGCTGTTTGTCATTGTAAAACATTAAGGTTTACTGAAACTATGCCGGTGGTGGTTTGATCTAAATCCTTGTGGCTTTTATTTTCTAGGGGTTTATGGCCCCTCGTCTGATGACTCCATGATATCTCAGTTTCATCCAACCTTGAAAAGTGGCCACTTGAAGGTGTGGGTGAAACTAGAGTTACTACATAGTGTTATTCGCTATATAAGACGAGAGAAACATGACTAAGACAGATGCCAAAACTGGGGTACCTGTACATGTACAGTGTGCTGATACCTGCATAATTGGGGACACCCATGCAGTGTAGGTAATCTCCCAGGGGTTCTCTGTCTTGGGGTTGCTTCTCTGATATTCCAGACGGATGATGTTTAAAAGCCTCTTGGTGATGATCTAACTATACTGTATGTAGTTAATCTTCATATATATACGTGATCACTATATTTATTTAATCCTTATATGTAGTTATTAACCTGTGTATGTTAACACATACAAAAGTGTACGCACTCACACTATTCAATCATACTATTCCTTGAATTTTGTAGTTTGTAATAAAATTGCCTTGTATTTCAAGTATTAGCCTTTTTTAAAGCCGTATCTGAACCTTAGTGTTAAAAACATGTCAAATAAAATTGCAAAATTCTCCTGTAAATAATTGTGCTAAGAGGGAACCATCATACCATTAAAAAATACGAGTGAATTTTCGTGGGCCCATCCAGTATGTGGGTTTCAAGGCCTAATGGGGTGCATATGACTATGCATCAGGGCTCGCCTTCCTGCCAATGTATAAAACTAAGGAGTATGGAGCACACAATGCATATTGTGAAGTGGATTTTCGTGGGCGCATCCACTATGTGGGTTCCAAGGCCTAATGGGGTGCATATGACTGACTATGCAGCAGGGCTCGCCTTCCTGCCATTGTATAAAACAAAGGAGTATGGAGCACAAAATGCATATTGTGAAGTGGATTTTCCTGGGCCCATCCAGTATGTGGGTTCCAAGGCCTAATGACTGACTGACTATGCAGCAGGGCTGGCCTTGCTGCCAGTAGGTAAAACAAAGGAGTACAGAGTACAAAATGCATATTGTGAAGTGGATTCTCATGGGCCCATCCACTATGTGGGTTCAAAGCAGGGCCGGATTGGGACTAAAATTCAGCCCTGGCATTTGAAGTTACACAGGCCCACTTGTCACATGGTGACTGTATAATATCTTTGTACACTTGTAGATTACAAGAAGTGAGGGGAGTGTAACACGACTAGATAATATATAATTACAGCTGTATCCAGCACTACAGCTCAGTCCTATTTATTGCTTTTAGTTGCAGTACCAAGAAAAGCCGCTACTTTACCTACATAACTGGATCTCGTAGATAATGAAGGGATTGAGACGACCAAAGGCTATGGAACCTCATTCTGATGCTCCATAAACTTTGCCTACATTCACTTTTGGTTCCGCTGCGCAGCACGAGACCCGGTGACTCTGAAGAGCAGTGACATCAGTAACGTCACCGCTCTTCAGATATTCAGTGTCTTGCGCTGAGCTCGGCGACTGTGAAGAGCGGTATTGTTACTACCGTCACCCGTCAGTCGCTGGGTCTCGCCAGGTCTGGGCTAGTAGTGGGGGTGTCTGATAGACACCTCTCCATTACTTACACCAGGGATTGATAGCAGCTGACATTACGCAGCTGACATCAACTCTAAAAATCATTACACATACCAGAATTAAATGCTCTGGCAGCCTGGAAAAGCAGTAGAGTCAGCGCTATTCCCAGATGCCGGGTGCTAACCACAACTGTCATCATCCTTGCCTGGTCTCCCTGTGAAGCATTTCTGTTGTATTTACATGCGCTGATCTCAGGCCGCTAAACGAATGTGATCGACAATACTGAAGTCGTTCGCTTGTTTCCCGGCCTCTTTACACCAACTGAGAAAGAATGAAGGGAACAGAACAATCACAATTTGATCAATCTGTCCCCATACAGTATCATGTTATCAGAAGCACATCTACAGTTTACACCGGCGATGTGCTGCTGAGAACAAGGATTTCTGTTCCCACATAAACAATCCAATCACTCAATGAATAGGCAGCATTTTGCTTGTTTAGTATAATACACCCCATACTCCTCCATATATTATAATGTGCACCTCAGTCCTCCATATAGTATAATACACTCCTCAGTCCTCCATATAGTATAATACACTCCTCATAGTCCTCCATATAGTATAATACACTCCTCAGTCCTCCATATAGTATAATACACTCCTCATAGTTCTCCATATAGTATAATGCACCACCATAGTCATCTATGTAGTACAATACACTTCAGTATAATGTATTCTCCATAGTCCTCGATACAGTATAATGCAGCCCACATATAGTATAATGATGCCACCCCAGAGTATAATGCAGCCATACTGTTGTGAATTAGACTTTTTGGCTCCCTCTTGTGGTTACTAGTGATATGACTCTGGGATTGTCTTTCCTCAGTTTGGCACCCACCTGGGTCGTTAGTCCAGGGGTGTTGCTATATAAACTTCCTGGATCCTTAGTCCAGTGCCTGGCATCGTTGTAATCATATCCTTTCTGTTTGCTCCTGTCTGCTGTTCCTGGTTCGTGCAAAATTAAGCTAAGTCCTGCTTCTTTGTTTTTTGCTTTGCTCTTATTTTTGTCCAGCTCGTACTAAATGTGATTCCTGACCTTGCTGGAAGCTCTAGGGGGCTGGTGTTCTCCCCCCGGGCCGTTAGACGGTTCGGGGGTTCTTGAATATCCAGCGTGGATATTTTGATAGGGTTTTTGCTGACCATATAAGTCATCTTACTATATTCTGCTATTAGCTAGTGGGCCTCTCTTTGCTAACTACCTAGCTCATTCTTACGTTTGTCTTTTCCTCTTACCTCACCGTTACTATTTGTTGGGGGCTTGTATCCAACTTTTGGGGTCTTTTCTCTGGAGGCAAGAAAGGTCTTTCTTTTCCCTTCTAGGGTTAGTTAGTTCTCCGGCTGGCGCGAGACGTCTAGAACCAACATACGCACGTTCCCCGGCTGCTGCTATTTGTGGTGCTAGGATTAGATATATGGTCAGCTCAGTTACCACTGCCCTATGAGCTGTTTTTTTGTGTTTGCAGACTTAGTAATTATTTCTGAGACCCTCTGCCATTGGGGTCATAACAGTATGCCAGGCCAACATTGAATGTTTAATGCATTGCAGAAGTGGGATAATAAGAAAGGAAATTCTGAGTTTTTGTTTTTTTTTCCTCTCTTCCTCCCCTTTACCTCTGAGTGGCTTGTGCTTGCTGCAGACATGAATATCCAGACCTTGATTACAAGTGTAGACCAGCTTGCTGCTCGTGTGCAGGGCATACAAGATTTTGTTACCAGTAGTCCAATGTCTGAACCTAAAATACCTATTCCTGAACTGTTTTCTGGAGACCGATTTAAGTTTAGGAATTTCAGGAATAATTGTAAATTGTTTCTATCTCTGAGACCCCGTTCATCTGGAGATTCAGCTCAGCAAGTTAAAATTGTTATCTCTTTTTTACGGGGCGACCCTCAGGATTGGGCTTTCTCGCTAGCGCCAGGAGATCCGGCATTGGCAAATATTGATGCGTTTTTTCTGGCGCTCGGATTGCTTTACGAGGAACCCAATCTTGAAGTTCAGGCAGAAAAAGCCTTGCTGGCTATTTCTCAGGGCCAGGATGAAGCTGAAGTGTATTGCCAAAAATTTCGGAAATGGTCCGTGCTTACTCAGTGGAATGAGTGTGCTCTGGCCGCAAATTTCAGAAATGGCCTTTCTGAAGCTATTAAGAATGTGATGGTGGGTTTCCCCATTCCTACAAGTCTGAATGATTCCATGGCGCTGGCTATTCAAATTGACCGGCGTTTGCGGGAGCGCAAAACCGCTAATCCTCTGGTGGTGTTGTCTGAACAAACACCTAATTTAATGCAATGTGATAGAATTCAGACTAGAAATGAGCGGAAAAATCATAGACGTCAGAATGGGTTGTGTTTTTACTGTGGTGATTCTACACATGTTATATCAGCATGCTCTAAATGCCTAACAAGGGTTGTTAGTCCTGTCGCCATTGGTAATTTGCAACCTAAATTTATTTTGTCTGTGACTTTAATTTGCTCATTGTCTTCTTACCCTGTTATGGCGTTTGTGGATTCAGGTGCTGCCCTGAGTCTTATGGATCTGTCATTTGCCAAGCGCTGTGGTTTTGTTCTTGAACCGTTGGTAAATCCTATTCCTCTTAGAGGTATTGATGCTACGCCATTGGCGGAAAATAAACCGCAGTTTTGGACGCAGGTAACCATGTGCATGACTCCTGAACATCGGGAGGTGATTCGTTTTCTTGTTCTGCATAAAATGCATGATTTGGTCGTTTTGGGTCTGCCATGGTTACAGACCCACAATCCAGTCTTGGATTGGAAGGCAATGTCTGTGTCAAGTTGGGGCTGTCAGGGAATTCATGCTGATTCCCCGCCGGTGTCTATTGCTTCCTCTACTCCTTCGGAAGTTCCTGAGTATTTGTCTGATTATCAGGATGTATTCAGCGAGTCCAGGTCCAGTGCTCTGCCTCCTCATAGGGACTGTGACTGCGCCATAGATTTGATTCCAGGTAGTAAATTTCCTAAGGGAAGACTATTTAATCTGTCTGTACCTGAGCATGCCGCAATGCGTTCGTATATCAAGGAGTCTCTGGAGAAGGGGCATATCCGTCCATCCTCTTCCCCTCTTGGTGCGGGATTCTTTTTTGTGGCCAAGAAGGACGGATCTTTGAGACCTTGTATTGACTATCGGCTTCTGAATAAAATCACTGTTAAATTTCAGTATCCCTTGCCTCTGTTGTCGGACTTGTTTGCCCGGATTAAAGGTGCCAAGTGGTTCACCAAGATAGATCTTCGTGGTGCGTACAACCTTGTGCACATTAAGCAAGGAGATGAATGGAAGACAGCATTTAATACGCCCGAAGGTCATTTTGAGTACTTGGTGATGCCTTTTGGGCTCTCTAATGCTCCCTCAGTGTTTCAGTCCTTTATGCATGATATTTTCCGGAAGTATCTGGATAAATTTATGATTGTTTATCTGGATGATATTCTGGTTTTCTCTGATGATTGGGACTCACATGTGGAGCAGGTCAGGATGGTGTTTCAGGTTTTGCGTGAGAATGCTTTGTTTGTTAAGGGCTCAAAGTGTCTCTTTGGAGTACAGAAGGTTCCCTTTTTGGGGTTTATTTTTTCCCCTTCTGCTGTGGAGATGGACCCAGTCAAGGTCCGAGCTATTCATGATTGGACTCAACCCACGTCAGTTAAGAGTCTTCAGAAGTTCTTGGGTTTTGCTAACTTCTACCGTCGTTTTATCGCTAATTTTTCTAGCGTTGTTAAACCTTTGACGGATATGACCAAGAAAGGTTCTGATGTTGCTAACTGGGCTCCTGCAGCCGTGGAGGCGTTCCAAGAGTTGAAGCGTCGGTTTACTTCGGCGCCTGTTTTGTGCCAGCCTGATGTCTCACTTCCCTTTCAGGTCGAAGTGGATGCTTCTGAGATTGGGGCAGGGGCCGTTTTGTCGCAGAGAGGCCCTGGTTGCTCGGTAATGAGACCATGTGCTTTCTTCTCTAGGAAGTTTTCGCCTGCTGAGCGGAATTATGATGTTGGCAATCGGGAGTTGCTGGCCATGAAGTGGGCATTTGAGGAGTGGCGTCATTGGCTCGAGGGTGCTAAGCATCGTGTGGTGGTCTTGACTGATCACAAAAATCTGATGTATCTCGAGTCTGCTAAACGCCTGAATCCTAGACAGGCCCGCTGGTCATTGTTTTTCTCCTGTTTTGACTTTGTGGTCTCGTATTTACCAGGTTCAAAGAATGTGAAGGCTGATGCTCTTTCAAGGAGCTTTGTGCCTGACTCTCCTGGAGTCGCAGAACCAGTTGGTATTCTTAAAGAGGGAGTTATCTTGTCGGCCATTTCTCCTGATTTGCGACATGTGTTGCAGAGATTTCAGGCTGGTAGACCTGACTCTTGTCCACCTGACAGACTGTTTGTTCCTGATAAGTGGACCAGCAGAGTCATTTCCGAGGTTCATGCCTCGGTGTTGGCAGGGCATCCGGGAATTTTTGGCACCAGAGATCTGGTGGCTAGGTACTTTTGGTGGCCTTCCTTGTCACGGGATGTGCGGTCATTTGTGCAGTCCTGTGGGACTTGTGCTCGAGCTAAGCCTTGCTGTTCTCGTGCCAGCGGGTTGCTCTTGCCCTTGCCTGTCCCGAAGAGGCCTTGGACACACATTTCCATGGATTTCATTTCAGATCTCCCGGTGTCTCAGGGCATGTCTGTCATTTGGGTGGTATGTGATCGCTTTTCTAAAATGGTCCATTTGGTGCCTTTGCCTAAGCTGCCTTCCTCTTCCGATCTGGTTCCTGTGTTCTTTCAGAATGTGGTTCGTTTACACGGCATTCCTGAGAATATTGTGTCTGACAGAGGATCCCAGTTTGTTTCCAGGTTCTGGCGATCCTTTTGTGCTAGGATGGGCATTGATTTGTCGTTTTCGTCTGCCTTTCATCCTCAGACTAATGGACAAACGGAGCGAACTAATCAGACTCTGGAGGCTTATTTGAGGTGTTTTGTTTCGGCAGATCAGGATGATTGGGTGACCTTCTTGCCGTTGGCTGAGTTTGCCCTTAATAATCGGGCTAGTTCCGCTACTTTGGTTTCGCCATTTTTCTGCAATTCTGGTTTCCATCCTCGTTTTTCCTCGGGACATGTGGAGCCTTCTGACTGTCCTGGGGTAGATTCTGTGGTGGATAGGTTGCAGCAGATCTGGAATCATGTGGTGGACAACTTAAAGTTGTCACAGGAGAAGGCTCAGCGTTTTGCCAACCGCCGCCGCGGTGTGGGTCCCCGACTTCGTGTTGGGGATTTGGTATGGCTGTCTTCTCGATTTGTTCCTATGAAGGTCTCCTCTCCTAAATTTAATCCTCGCTTCATCGGTCCTTACAAGATATTGGAAATCCTTAATCCTGTGTCCTTTCGCTTGGATCTTCCGGTGTCGTTTGCCATTCACAACGTGTTCCATAGGTCTTTGTTGCGGCGGTACGTTGTACCTGTGGTTCCTTCTGTTGATCCTCCTGCTCCGGTGTTGGTTGAGGGCGAGTTGGAGTACGTGGTGGAGAAGATCTTGGATTCTCGTCTCTCCAGACGGGGGCTTCAGTATCTGGTCAAGTGGAAGGGCTATGGTCATGAGGATAATTCCTGGGTGGTTGCTTCTGATGTGCATGCGGCCGATTTAGTTCGTGCCTTTCACGCTGCTCATCCTGATCGCCCTGGTGGTCTTGGTGAGGGTTCGGTGACCCCTCCTTAAGGGGGGGTACTGTTGTGAATTAGACTTTTTGGCTCCCTCTTGTGGTTACTAGTGATATGACTCTGGGATTGTCTTTCCTCAGTTTGGCACCCACCTGGGTCGTTAGTCCAGGGGTGTTGCTATATAAACTTCCTGGATCCTTAGTCCAGTGCCTGGCATCGTTGTAATCAGATCCTTTCTGTTTGCTCCTGTCTGCTGTTCCTGGTTCGTGCAAAATTAAGCTAAGTCCTGCTTCTTTGTTTTTTGGTTTTTTGCTTTGCTCTTATTTTTGTCCAGCTCGTACTAAATGTGATTCCTGACCTTGCTGGAAGCTCTAGGGGGCTGGTGTTCTCCCCACGGGCCGTTAGACGGTTCGGGGGTTCTTGAATATCCAGCGTGGATATTTTGATAGGGTTTTTGCTGACCATATAAGTCATCTTACTATATTCTGCTATTAGCTAGTGGGCCTCTCTTTGCTAAATACCTAGCTCATTCTTACGTTTGTCTTTTCCTCTTACCTCACCGTTATTATTTGTTGGGGGCTTGTATCCAACTTTTGGGGTCTTTTCTCTGGAGGCAAGAAAGGTCTTTCTTTTCCCTTCTAGGGTTAGTTAGTTCTCCGGCTGGCGCGAGACGTCTAGAACCAACGTAGGCACGTTCCCCGGCTGCTGCTATTTGTGGTGCTAGGATTAGATATATGGTCAGCTCAGTTACCACTGCCCTATGAGCTGGTTTTAATTATTTCTGAGACCCTCTGCCATTGGGGTCATAACACCACCCCACAGAATATATTGTAGCCCCCTGAGTATAATGTAACCCCCCCAGAGAATATAATGCAGCCCATTCATATAGTATAATGCAGCCCCTGCATATATTTATGTATGGTAGCCCCTCATAGAGCATAATGCTGCCCCCCATAGAATATAATGTAGCCCCTCCATAGAATACAATGCAGCCCTCCTCATATAGTATAATGCAGCTCCCCATAGAATATAATGTAGCCCCCTCATAGAGTATGATGCAATCACCCCTCATAGAATATAATAAAATTAATACATAGAATACATTTAATACACAGAATATAATACAGCCTACCTCCACATAGAATATAATGTAGCCGCATAAAAAAGTATGATGCAATCCTCCCTCATAGAATATAATACAGCCCCCCATGGAATATAATGTAGCCCCCCAGAGAATATAATACAGCCCCCCATAGAATGTAATTCAGCCCCCATAGAATATAATACAGGATCCCATAGAATGTAATACAGCCCCCCATAGAATATAATATAGCCCACCTCCCAATAGAATATAATACAGCCCCCCATAGAATGTAATACAGCCCCCATAGAATATAATACAGCCCACCCATAGAATGTAATACAGCCCCCCATAGAATGTAATACAGCCCCCCATAGAATATAATACAACCCCCCATAGAATGTAATACAGCCCCCATAGAATGTAATAAAGCCCCCCATAGAATGTAATACAGCCTCCCATAGAAAATAATACAATATCCCATAGAATGTAATACAGCCCCCCATAGAATGTAATACAGCCCCCATAGAATATAATGTAGCGCCCCCCAATAGCCCCACAATCCAGTTATCGCTCATTGATATATTAAAAAAAACAAAACACACAATCCTCACCTGTCCTTGTGCCCCGCGCTGTTCCTGGCTCCGGTCTCAGCAGCTGCAGTAACAGTCTGCCCGGCACACAGCAGGTACGCGATGATATGACATCATCGCGCACCCACAGTGTCAAAGGCAGAGTGGGGAATGATGGGAGAGGGAGGGTCAGCAGACGCTCTCTCCTCCATCATTGCATTGAACTGTACTGGCGTCATAGACACCAATATAGATGAATGCGGCGGCGCTGGCGGGGGAGGTGAGTCGGCACTGGTGCCGCTAACAGTGGCACAGCGTGCAGGGATCGAGCAGCCCACTACTGGCACCGGCCCTTCTGGCATTTGCAGAAGTGCCCGATGGCCAGTCCGGCACTGGTTCAAAGGCTTATTGGGGTGCATATGAATTGGTAGCAGGGCAGGCCTTGAATTCAACGCAGCACTTGTTCAGGAGTCCCCCCGGGACATCTTATGACAGGGGTATTGTGGTGCGTCGTAATTCTTGGCAGCCTATCCACTCACAGCATAGGCTACAACAGCTTGGGGGACCCACTGTTTTATAATGGCTTTTTAAGAAGATTAATGCCACCTGGTGGACCAGTAAAAATAGGCCCTGTGACTTTAACAGTCCCTCCTTCGTAAATGAAACAAGATGGGTCTGCTTATGTGTCACACACCACAAAGCCAGCTAGGGGTGTTAAATGTTACAATGACATTTCCCAGTGAATGCATTTGTAGTGGTTGAAAGCAATGTTAAAGTTGAAAAACGCTTAAAAAACGCAGCGTCTGATCTAAGCCTAAGTGGGAGAGGAAATTTTCGGTCTGGGGTTAAATATTTGTCCTTACAGGCACGTCATGAACCTGCAAAGGATGTACCTTGACATATTTTCAAGCAAAACCCGTTTTGGTTTAGTTTTCATGTGTTTTTTGTGGCACCGGGAAAAATGGCATGAATCTCGGAAAAAAATGATTAAAGCTGTGAACTAGGAGTCAGGAATGCTTCCGGGGCAATCCCCATGAGGTTCCTGTGTCATTAGAGCAGTGTTTCCATCCCTAATCTTATTAAAGTGGACATTGGGGTCAAGGATGGGGACATTAAATAAAGGGGCCCAGGATCTGGCACCGTATTAAATAAAGGGGTGACATAATTACTGTATGGACGTCAGGCTGAGGAACATACATTATTGGTTTATGGTGGCAAGTGGGGATATAATTACTATAGGGACTAATCAGGGAACATTATTACTGCTGTAATTTATTTTACTTTTGAGGATACTGTCTTCCATGGGGGAGAACAAAAGGTAGTCCTGCTACTGTGCAGGGCGGCACTATGTCTTTTTTATCTTCATCTGACAAAGTGTAGAAGTCGGCAGGGCTGGCGTCAGCACCCGGCGTACCCGGGCAAGTGCCGGGGTCCTGGAGAGACGGGGGGCCCATTCAGGGCCGGCGTTAGGGGCAGGCAGCTGCCTGGGGCCCCCACTCCCCAGGGACTCTCAGCTAGCGGCACATTACGCAGCCGATATGGGGCCTCTGTGAGGCAGGGGGGCCCGCCTGTCGCCAGCGCCAACTCCCCCGCCGCCGCATTGAACTATACCGGCATCTGCCGGTAAAGTTCAAAGCAAATGATGGAGGAGAGAGCGTCACCTGACGCTCCTTCTCCCATCATTCCCCACTCTGCCTCTGACACTGCCGCTGAGGGTGCACGATGACGTCATCGCACACTCGCTGTGTGTCAGGCAGTGCAGCGGCAGCCGCCGAGACCGGAGCAGGGAGCAGCGCGGGCACGTTGAGAGGTGAGGAGTGTTTTTTTTTTTTTTTAACTATAACAGTGAGTACTGGACTATGGGGCCATTCTTGGGGAAAGGGGGACTGTGCCCTATACTACATGTCTGTGCTATATACTACATGGCTGTGTTATATACTACGAAGGCTGTGCTATATACTATATTAGCTGTTATATGCTACGTGGGCTGTGCTATATAAAACATGGCTGTTCTATATACTACGTGGGCTGTGTTATATACTATATGGGATGTTATATGCTACGTGGCCTGTGCTATATACTACATGGCATTCCTGAGAATATTGTGTCTGACAGAGGATCCCAGTTTGTTTCCAGGTTCTGGCGATCCTTTTGTGCTAGGATGGGCATTGATTTGTCGTTTTCGTCTGCCTTTCATCCTCAGACTAATGGACAAACGGAGCGAACTAATCAGA
The DNA here is from genome assembly GCF_051348905.1 of Ranitomeya variabilis. Lineage (NCBI taxonomy): Eukaryota > Metazoa > Chordata > Amphibia > Anura > Dendrobatidae > Ranitomeya > Ranitomeya variabilis. The sequence continues at coordinate 411,559,652 of NC_135236.1, read as the reverse complement.
CTCTGGAGGCTTATTTGAGGTGTTTTGTTTCGGCAGATCAGGATGATTGGGTGACCTTCTTGCCATTGGCTGAGTTTGCCCTTAATAATCGGGCTAGTTCCGCTACTTTGGTTTCGCCATTTTTCTGCAATTCTGGTTTCCATCCTCGTTTTTCCTCGGGACATGTGGAGCCTTCTGACTGTCCTGGGGTAGATTCTGTGGTGGATAGGTTGCAGCAGATCTGGAATCATGTGGTGGACAACTTAAAGTTGTCACAGGAGAAGGCTCAGCGTTTTGCCAACCGCCGCCGCGGTGTGGGTCCCCGACTTCGTGTTGGGGATTTGGTATGGCTGTCTTCTCGATTTGTTCCTATGAAGGTCTCCTCTCCTAAATTTAAGCCTCGCTTCATCGGTCCTTACAAGATATTGGAAATCCTTAATCCTGTGTCCTTTCGCTTGGATCTTCCGGTGTCGTTTGCCATTCACAACGTGTTCCATAGGTCTTTGTTGCGGCGGTACGTTGTACCTGTGGTTCCTTCTGTTGAGCCTCCTGCTCCAGTGTTGGTTGAGGGCGAGTTGGAGTACGTGGTGGAGAAGATCTTGGATTCTCGTCTCTCCAGACGGAGGCTTCAGTATCTGGTCAAGTGGAAGGGCTATGGTCAGGAGGATAATTCCTGGGTGGTTGCTTCTGATGTGCATGCGGCCGATTTAGTTCGTGCCTTTCACGCTGCTCATCCTGATCGCCCTGGTGGTCTTGGTGAGGGTTCGGTGACCCCTCCTTAAGGGGGGGGTACTGTTGTGAATTAGACTTTTTGGCTCCCTCTTGTGGTTACTAGTGATATGACTCTGGTATTGTCTTTCCTCAGTTTGGCACCCACCTGGGTCGTTAGTCCAGGGGTGTTGCTATATAAACTTCCTGGATCCTTAGTCCAGTGCCTGGCATCATTGTAATCAGATCCTTTCTGTTTGCTCCTGTCTGCTGTTCCTGGTTCGTGCAAAATTAAGCTAAGTCCTGCTTCTTTGTTTTTTGGTTTTTTGCTTTGCTCTTATTTTTGTCCAGCTCGTACTAAATGTGATTCCTGACCTTGCTGGAAGCTCTAGGGGGCTGGTGTTCTCCCCCCGGGCCGTTAGACGGTTCGGGGGTTCTTGAATATCCAGCGTGGATATTTTGATAGGGTTTTTGCTGACCATATAAGTCATCTTACTATATTCTGCTATTAGCTAGTGGGCCTCTCTTTGCTAAATACCTAGCTCATTCTTACGTTTGTCTTTTCCTCTTACCTCACCGTTATTATTTGTTGGGGGCTTGTATCCAACTTTTGGGGTCTTTTCTCTGGAGGCAAGAAAGGTCTTTCTTTTCCCTTCTAGGGTTAGTTAGTTCTCCGGCTGGCGCGAGACGTCTAGAACCAACGTAGGCACGTTCCCCGGCTGCTGCTATTTGTGGTGCTAGGATTAGATATATGGTCAGCTCAGTTACCACTGCCCTATGAGCTGGTTTTTTGTGTTTGCAGACTTAGTAATTATAGTGCTTTGGAACAAAGCACTATACTGTTATTCCACCGTGGTAAACTTCTTCTTATTCTTATTATTCAGTCCGCACGTAATGCGGCCCGAACCGCTAAACTCACAGACTCCAGTGAGGTGTCATTTCGAAGCCAGCGTTCCTGAGAGGTGTGCTAAGTATTTTTCGTGTCGATCGGATTTGTAGTTTTTGCGCAATTTGTGTTTGAAAAAAGTCTTTCAATGCGTTTCAATGGAGAAATTTTCCTATACGTTTATAATGGGCTGGTTTCTGAGGCAATTTCTAAAAATAACTGCCACCTGGCTGATTAGCTCATTGATATGCGCAGTCAGACACAGTTACTATGCCAACGCCTATGAAATCTACATCAGCTCACCAGGTCACAAGTTTTGTCAGATAATATCAGCTCTTAAAGTGACAGTACAGCACAATTCCAAACCACTATCCGTAGTCTTATAATTATTAGACTGTGGCCCGATTCTAACTCATCGGGTATTCTAGAATATGCATGTCCACGTAGTATATTGCACAGCCACGCAGTATACAGTGCAGAGCCGCGCAGTACACAGCGCAGAGCCGCGCAGTACACAGCGCAGAGCCGCGCAGTATAAAGCGCAGAGCCGCGCAGTACACAGCGCAGAGCCGCGCAGTACACAGCGCAGAGCCGCGCAGTATAAAGCGCAGAGCCGTGCAGTACACAGCGCAGAGCCGCGCAGTACACAGCGCAGAGCCGTGCAGTACACAGCGCAGAGCCGCGCAGTATAAAGCGCAGAGCCGTGCAGTACACAGCGCAGAGCCGCGCAGTACACAGCGCAGAGCCGCGCAGTACACAGCGCAGAGCCGCGCAGTATAAAGCGCAGAGCCGCGCAGTACACAGCGCAGAGCCGCGCAGTACACAGCGCAGAGCCGCGCAGTACACAGCGCAGAGCCGCGCAGTACACAGCGCAGAGCCGCGCAGTACACAGCGCAGAGCCGCGCAGTATAAAGCGGAGAGCCGCGCAGTACACAGTGCAGAGCCGAGCAGTACACAGCGCAGAGCCGCGCAGTAGACAGCGCAGAGCCGTGCAGTACAGAGCGCAGAGCCGCACAGTATAAAGCGCAGAGCCGCGCAGTATACCGCGCAGTACACAGCGCAGAGCCGTGCAGTACACAGCGCAGAGCCGCGCAGTATAAAGCGCAGAGCCGTGCAGTACACAGCGCAGAGCCGCGCAGTACACAGCGCAGAGCCACGCAGTACACAGCGCAGAGCCGCGCAGTATAAAGCGCAGAGCCACGCAGTACACAGCGCAGAGCCGCGCAGTACACAGCGCAGAGCCGTGCAGTACACAGCGCAGAGCCGCGCAGTATAAAGCGCAGAGCCGTGCAGTACACAGCGCAGAGCCGCGCAGTACACAGCGCAGAGCCGTGCAGTACACAGCGCAGAGCCGCGCAGTATAAAGCGCAGAGCCGTGCAGTACACAGCGCAGAGCCGCGCAGTACACAGCGCAGAGCCGCGCAGTACACAGCGCAGAGCCGCGCAGTATAAAGCGCAGAGCCGCGCAGTACACAGCGCAGAGCCGCGCAGTACACAGCGCAGAGCCGTGCAGTACACAGCGCAGAGCCGCGCAGTTTAAAGCGCAGAGCCGTGCAGTACACAGCGCAGAGCCGCGCAGTACACAGCGCAGAGCCGTGCAGTACACAGCGCAGAGCCGCGCAGTATAAAGCGCAGAGCCGTGCAGTACACAGCGTAGAGCCGCGCAGTACACAGCGCAGAGCCGCGCAGTACACAGCGCAGAGCCGCGCAGTATAAAGCGCAGAGCCGCGCAGTATAAAGCGCAGAGCCGCGCAGTACACAGCACAGAGCCGCGCAGTACACAGCGCAGAGCCGTGCAGTACACAGCGCAGAGCCGCGCAGTATAAAGCGCAGAGCCGTGCAGTACACAGCGCAGAGCCGCGCAGTACACAGCGCAGAGCCGTGCAGTACACAGCGCAGAGCCGCGCAGTATACAGCGCAGAGCCGTGCAGTACACAGCGCAGAGCCGTGCAGTACACAGCGCAGAGCCGCGCAGTACACAGCGCAGAGCCATGCAGTACACAGCGCAAAGCCGCGCAGTATAAAGCGCAGAGCCGCGCAGTATAAAGCGGAGAGCCGCGCAGTACACAGCGCAGAGCCGAGCAGTACACAGCGCAGAGCCGCGCAGTAGACAGCGCAGAGCCGTGCAGTACAGAGCGCAGAGCCGCACAGTATAAAGCGCAGAGCCGCGCAGTATACCGCGCAGAGCCGTGCAGTACACAGCGCAGAGCCGCGCAGTACACAGCGCAGAGCCGCGCAGTACACAGCGCAGAGCCGCGCAGTACACAGCGCAGAGCCGCGCAGTACACAGCGCAGAGCCGAGCAGTACACAGCGCAGAGCCGCGCAGTACACAGCGCAGAGCCGCGCAGTACACAGCGCAGAGCCACGCAGTATACAGCGCAGAGCTGCGCAGTACACAGCGCAGAGCCGCGCAGTACAGAGCGCAGAGCCGCACAGTATAAAGCGCAGAGCCGCGCAGTACACAGCGCAGAGCCGCGCAGTACACAGCGCAGAGCCGCGCAGTACACAGTGCAGAGCCGCACAGTACACAGCACAGAGCCGCGCAGTACACAGCGCAGAGCCACCCAGTATACAGCGCAGAGCCGCGCAGTACGCAGCGTAGAGCCACGCAGTATGCAGCGCAGAGCCGCGCAGTATACAGCGCTGAGCCGCGTAGTATACAGCGCAGAGCCCCGCAGTATACAGTGCAGAGCCCCGCAGTATACAGCGCAGACACGCGCAGTACACAGCACGGACACGCGCAGTACACAGCGCAGAGCCGCGCAGTACACAGCGCAGAGCCACGTAGTATACAGCGAAGAGCCACGCAGTATATAGCGCAGAGCCGCGCAGTACAAAGCGCAGAGCTGCGCAGAGCTGCGCAGTATACAGCGCAGAGCCGCGCAGTATACAGCGCAGAACGAGCAGTACACAGTGCAGAGCCGCGCAGTACACAGCGCAGAGCCGTGCAGTATACAGCGCAGAGCCGCGCAGTACACAGCGCAGAGCCACGCAGTATACAGCGCAGAGCCGCGTAGTATACAGCGCAGAGCCGCGTAGTATACAGCGCAGAGCCACGCAGTATACAGCACAGAGCCACGCAGTATACAGCGCAGAGCCACGTAGTTATACTGCCCAGTCACGTAGTATATTGTCCAGTCACATAGTATACTGCATATCCCTGTTAAAAAATAAAAGAATTAAAATAAAAAAGTTACATACTCACCTCCTGGAGCGGCCGGTATCTGATGGTTGTTGCACCTCCTAGAGCGGCCGGTACACGATGCTTGTTGCACCTGGAGTGGCCGGTACCCGATGCTTGTTGCGCGCTCCGGTCCCAAGAGTGCATTGCGGTCTCACGAGATGATGACGTAGCGGTGTTGTGAGACAGAAAGACGGAAGTGCCCTTAGATAATTAGATAGTAGATTACCCCGCTCACCAATTCGGAACCCGAGAGGCCCGGCCCACCAAATCGGACCCCGAGGGGCCCGGCCCACCAAATCGGACCCAGAGTGACCCCGCCCCCTAAATCAGACCCAGAGTGACCCCGCCCACCAAATCGGACCCAGAGTGGCTCCGCCCACCAAATCGGACCCAGAGTGACCCCTTCCACCAAATCAGACCCAGAGTGACCCCTTCCACCAAATCGGACCCAGAGTGACCCCTTCCACCAAATCGGGCCCAGAGTGACCCCGCCCACCAAATCGGACCCAGAGTGACCCCACCCACCAAATCGGACCCTGAGGTGCCCAGCCCACCAAATCAGACCCTGAGGTGCCCAGCCCACCAAATCGGACCGAGTGACCCCACCCACCAAATTGGTCCCTAAGGTGCCCCGCCCACCAAATCGGACCCAGAGTGGCTCCGCCCACCGAATCGGACCCAGAGTGGCCGCGCCCACAGAATCGGACCAAAAGTGACCCCGCCCACCGAATCGGACCTAGATTTACCCCGCCCACAAAATCAGACCCAGATTGACCCAACCCACCAAATCGGACCGCCTGAGGGGCACCCAAGTGTGAAAGTCTTGCAGGGGCAGCCCGGGCACCATTCCAAAGCACTATCTGTAGTTCCTTCAGGAAATACCCATCTAGTTATTTCTGAGACCCTCTGCCATTGGGGTCATAACACCACCCCACAGAATATATTGTAGCCCCCTGAGTATAATGTAACCCCCCCAGAGAATATAATGCAGCCCATTCATATAGTATAATGCAGCCCCTGCATATATTTATGTATGGTAGCCCCTCATAGAGCATAATGCTGCCCCCCATAGAATATAATGTAGCCCCTCCATAGAATACAATGCAGCCCTCCTCATATAGTATAATGCAGCTCCCCATAGAATATAATGTAGCCCCCTCATAGAGTATGATGCAATCACCCCTCATAGAATATAATAAATTTAATACATAGAATACATTTAATACACAGAATATAATACAGCCTACCTCCACATAGAATATAATGTAGCCGCATAAAAAAGTATGATGCAATCCTCCCTCATAGAATATAATACAGCCCCCCATGGAATATAATGTAGCCCCCCAGAGAATATAATACAGCCCCCCATAGAATGTAATTCAGCCCCCATAGAATATAATACAGGATCCCATAGAATGTAATACAGCCCCCCATAGAATATAATATAGCCCACCTCCCAATAGAATATAATACAGCCCCCCATAGAATGTAATACAGCCCCCATAGAATATAATACAGCCCACCCATAGAATGTAATACAGCCCCCATAGAATGTAATAAAGCCCCCCATAGAATATAATACAACCCCCCATAGAATGTAATACAGCCCCCATAGAATGTAATAAAGCCCCCCATAGAATGTAATACAGCCTCCCATAGAAAATAATACAATATCCCATAGAATGTAATACAGCCCCCCATAGAATGTAATACAGCCCCCATAGAATATAATGTAGCGCCCCCCAATAGCCCCACAATCCAGTTATCACTCATTGATATATTAAAAAAAACAAAACACACAATCCTCACCTGTCCTTGTGCCCCGCGCTGTTCCTGGCTCCGGTCTCAGCAGCTGCAGTAACAGTCTGCCCGGCACACAGCAGGTACGCGATGATATGACATCATCGCGCACCCACAGTGTCAAAGGCAGAGTGGGGAATGATGGGAGAGGGAGGGTCAGCAGAAGCTCTCTCCTCCATCATTGTATTGAACTGTACTGGCGTCATAGACACCAATATAGATGAATGCGGCGGCGCTGGCGGGGGAGGTGAGTCGGCACTGGTGCCGCTAACAGTGGCACAGCGTGCAGGGATCGAGCAGCCCACTACTGGCACCGGCCCTTCTGGCATTTGCAGAAGTGCCCGATGGCCAGTCCGGCACTGGTTCAAGGGCTTATTGGGGTGCATATGAATTGGTAGCAGGGCAGGCCTTGAATTCAACGCAGCACTTGTTCAGGAGTCCCCCCGGGACATCTTATGACAGGGGTATTGTGGTGCGTCGTAATTCTTGGCAGCCTATCCACTCACAGCATAGGCTACAACAGCTTGGGGGACCCACTGTTTTATAATGGCTTTTTAAGAAGATTAATGCCACCTGGTGGACCAGTAAAAATAGGCCCTGTGACTTTAACAGTCCCTCCTTCGTAAATGAAACAAGATGGGTCTGCTTATGTGTCACACACCACAAAGCCAGCTAGGGCTTTCCCAGTGAATGCATTTGTAGTGGTTGAAAGCAATGTTAAAGTTGAAAAACGCTTAAAAAACGCAGCGTCTGATCTAAGCCTAAGTGGGAGAGGAAATTTTCGGTCTGGGGTTAAATATTTGTCCTTACAGGCACGTCATGAACCTGCAAAGGATGTACCTTGACATATTTTCAAGCAAAACCCGTTTTGGTTTAGTTTTCATGTGTTTTTTGTGGCACCGGGAAAAATGGCATGAATCTCGGAAAAAAATGATTAAAGCTGTGAACTAGGAGTCAGGAATGCTTCCGGGGCAATCCCCATGAGGTTCCTGTGTCATTAGAGCAGTGTTTCCATCTCTAATCTTATTAAAGTGAACATTGGGGTCAAGGATGGGGACATTAAATAAAGGGGCCCAGGATCTGGCACCGTATTAAATAAAGGGGTGACATAATTACTGTATGGACGTCAGGCTGAGGAACATACATTATTGGTTTATGGTGGCAAGTGGGGATATAATTACTATAGGGACTAATCAGGGAACATTATTACTGCTGTAATTTATTTTACTTTTGAGGATACTGTCTTCCATGGGGGAGAACAAAAGGTAGTCCTGCTACTGTGCAGGGCGGCACTATGTCTTTTTTTTCTTCATCTGACAAAGTGTAGAAGTCGGCAAGGCTGGCGTCAGCACCCGGCGTACCCGGGCAAGTGCCGGGGTCCTGGAGAGACGGGGGGCCCATTCAGGGCCGGCGTTAGGGGCAGGCAGCTGCCTGGGGCCCCCACTCCCCAGGGACCCTCAGCTAGCGGCACATTACGCAGCCGATATGGGGCCTCTGTGAGGCAGGGGGGCCCGCCTGTCGCCAGCGCCAACTCCCCCGCCGCCGCATTGAACTATACCGGCATCTGCCGGTAAAGTTCAAAGCAAATGATGGAGGAGAGAGCGTCACCTGACGCTCCTTCTCCCATCATTCCCCACTCTGCCTCTGACACTGCCGCTGAGGGTGCACGATGACGTCATCGCACACTCGCTGTGTGTCAGGCAGTGCAGCGGCAGCCGCCGAGACCTGAGCAGGGAGCAGCGCGGGCACGTTGAGAGGTGAGGAGTGTTTTTTTTTTTTTTTAACTATAACAGTGAGTACTGGACTATGGGGCCATTCTTGGGGAAAGGGGGACTGTGCCCTATACTACATGTCTGTGCTATATACTACATAGCTGTGTTATATACTACGAAGGCTGTGCTATATACTATATTAGCTGTTATATGCTACGTGGGCTGTGCTATATAAAACATGGCTGTTCTATATACTACGTGGGCTGTGTTATATACTATATGGGATGTTATATGCTACGTGGCCTGTGCTATATACTACATGGCTGTTCTAAATACTACGTGGACCGTGTTATGCTATGTGGGCTGTGCTATATACTGCATGGGCCGTGTTATATGCTACGTGGGCTGTGCTATATATTACATGGCTGTTCTATATACTATGTGGGCCTTGTTATATACTACGTGGGCTGTGTTATATAATATGTGGCTGTGCTATATACTATATGGGCTGTTATATGCTACGTGGGCTGGGCTATATACTACGTGGCTGTGTTATATGCTACGTAGGCTGTTATATACTACATGGCTGTGTTATATGCTACGTGGCTGTGTTGTATACTACATGGCTAGTGTATGTGCGATCATGAATCATGGTATGTGTAAAAGGGGGGGGGCCCACTGAGACTCTTTTGCCCGGGGCCCTCAAAAACCTGGAGCCCGCCCTGGAAGTCGGGGAAAATAGTGGGGAATGTGCTCTGGAAGCGATCAGCTATAGATAACTGTGTTATTTTCTGCAGAGACAAGTCCTGGCTGGAAGAAGTGATGGCGGTCTGAACTTGATGAAGATGAAAGACTTCAACTACAGACATCATTGGTGAGTTAGTGTGTTACTTTTACACTTAGATTATATACTGTATACTGTGTACAGAGCTCCTCTGTATAATGTCACTGGTGATCGCTGTTATATCTGTACACTATAAACTATATTCAGAGCTCCTGTGTATAATGTAACCAGTGATCACTGTATTACCTGTACACTGACACTATATACAGAGATCATGTGTATAATGTCACTGGTGATGACTATATTACCTGTACACTATATACAGAGCTCCTGTGTATAATGTCACTGGTGATCACTGTATTACCTGATGTCAGGACTCTGAACATTTTTATTACCTTTTGTGCATTACTGCCCTATTCCAAGATGGCTTCTTTGGTCTCATGTCCACTGTGTCTTCCTGCTATAAAACTCCACTCCAGCCTTCACTCTGTACTAGAGTATTCTGCCTTGCATCCAACTCCTGACTCTGGTGACTCCCTAGCTATATACCTGCTCCTGTGAACCTGTGTGGTGATCCTGCTACTCTGCTCTGAGTTCCTGCTGCATATACCAGTTTCCAGTAATCCTCCTTCATCTGCTGCTCGTGTTTACTTCCATCTGCATTTGCTGGACATGTAAGCTGTTGCTGCTCTGCTTAAACCTGAGATTATCACCCAGGCCTTCCTGGTTGAGATAAGATATTGCTTGAACTGCCTTATAAGCATATCTATCTGTGTTTGGACTAAAACAAGAACTTACTCGTGTCAAGTATCCTCAAGAATAACTGTGCTTCATAGACTTTCTGCGTGATTGCATTTTCCTCTGAAGTTCCCTATAGACTGCTAAGCTGCGTTTAATATTTACACCAAGTGTTGTGTACTTGAGTTTCTCTCTGCACCGGTTTGAATCACCGTGTGATAATATAGACTTTACCACTTATAAAACTGTGTCCTGTAGTTGTCTTGTTCCACGCAAAGAGTCTCCAAGTTATTCCCTATAATTATTACAGGATACTCTAGCCAGAAAAGAGGAGTCTGCTGGAACAAGGACTGCAGAAAGCAGATTAGAGCAGGTGTTTTCCATAATTAGATCACTGCAGAAAGATGTGGAAGGTCTGCAAAAGAAGTTTGGAAGCATTGAACACAATCAACAAGTGTTTGGACAAACTTTGCAGAACTTAAGCACCCGCTTGGCAGCCCAGGAAAACAAACTTGCTGGCATAGAGTCTCAGTATGGACGGGCTTTTCAGCAACTTTACCCTCTGGGCAACCGCCACCAGCTAGCCCACCTAAGTTGCCCCCATTCAGATTTAATGGTGATCGCGACAAATTTCGTGGCTTTGTGAATCAATGTATGCTATATCTTGATGTGCATGCTGACCGTTTTCCTACTGATAGATCCAAAGTATTGTGTGCAATAATGCTGCTGACCTCACGAGCACTCGCCTGGGCGATTCCGATGATTGAGTCTCGTGACCCACGGTTAAATAACTTGGATGATTTCTTGGCCGCTATGGCATTAATGTTTGATGATCCTAATCGCCGTGCAACCACTGAATCTGCTTTATTGTCTTTACGCCAGGCTAAACGTTCTATTATTGAGTATGCCACTGAATTCAGGAGATTAGTGGTAGATACCAATTGGGACAGTTATGCACAATTGCCTATTCTTAAAAGGGGTCTGTCTAGTATTGTAAAAGATGAACTAGCTCGCTCTGAGTCACCACAGGAGCTAGAGACATTTATACAGCATTGTGTGCGCATAGACATTCGCCTTACTGAGCGTAGGCAGGAGAAGTTTGCTGCATATAACCGTATTTCTCACTTTTCCCTTCCTTCCAAAGAGCCTGCAGGTAAAACCTCTCGGGAGGTGGAGGAGGTGCCCATGCAAATTGATTCCGTTCAGAGACGTGAGATTAATGAGCGCCGGGAGCATCAACTTCGTCAAAGTCTTTGTTTCTACTGCGGTCTTTTGAATCAACTGTCCCAAGTGTCCCAAGCGGCCTAACAAGGTGCCAATAGCGATAGGAGAATATGACAACTGTGATGATGAATCTGACATCTCTGAATGTAGCCTGCCTTTAAACGCTGTATTCCATTCACTTTCTATGACTTTACCCCCCAAGGAGCTGAAGGAGAAGAACTCTCACTGTTCTCTCCCTATTAAGATCCTGTGTTCGGGACAGTGAATTTCCAGTGCAGCTATGAATGACTCTGGTGCAGGTGGCAATTTCATGGATATCGCATTTGCCAAGGAACATGGTATTGAAATTCAGCAAAGAGCCTCTCCAATTACCATGGAAATAGTGGATGGGTCACCTTTAATCTCTGGGTCTGTGGATCAGGAGACCGTACCCCTTGAAATTTTGTTGGAGCCTAATCATCAGGAGCAACTTTCTTTCTTGCTAATTTCTTCTCCTCATTTTCCTGTGATTTTAGGCATTCCTTGGTTGCGTTCTCAGAACCCAATTATCAACTGGGAGACCAAGAAGATTATCTTTCCAACAAGGAGCAACTCAGCGTTAACAGAAGCTGTCCCTGAGTCCACGGCTACGGAACCACATGTACAGGTATTTACTTTACCTTCAGCATATAAAGAGTTCTCTGACATCTGTGTCAAGAAGAATGCAGATCAGCTTCCTCCACACAGGCATTATGACTGTCCCATTGAGTTGCTTCCTGGGGCAGCTATTCCTTTTGGTAACGTATACCCTTTGGCGGCACCTGAGCTTCAAGCCTTAAAGGAGTATATTGATGAAAATCTGGCCAAAGGCTTCATACGTCCTTCTTCCTCACCAGCAGGGGCACCTATATTTTTTGTAAAAAAGAAGGATGGGACCCTGAGACCCTGTGTTGACTATCGGGAACTTAATAAGGTAACCATACGAAACCATTACCCTTTGCCTCTGATTCCCGAATTACTGGAAAGAGTCCGCCATGCTAAGGTGTTCTCTATACTGGATCTTCGTGGGGCTTATAACTTGGTGCGTATTCGTCCAGGGGATGAGTGGAAGACTGCATTCAGATGCCGGTATGGACACTTTGAATATCTTGTGATGCCCTTCGGGCTTTGTAACGCCCCTGCAATGTTTCAACACCTTGCTAATGACATTTTCAGAGATTTGTTGGACCAGTTTGTGGTGATCTATTTGGACGATATACTAATCTTTTCTGACTCTCTACAGGAACATGAAGAACATGTCAAAACTGTTTTAAGACGTCTGAAAGAGAACCATCTGTATATTAAGCCGGAGAAATGCGAGTTCCATCATTCTGAGATACAGTTCTTAGGTTATATCATCTCTCCCCAGGGGCTGAACATGGAATCTGGTAAGATTCAGGCTATCCTTGACTGGCCGGTACCCAAGAACGTTAAGGAGGTCCAACGTTTTATTGGTTTTGCAAATTTTGTACTGACGCTTCATTCGAAATTTTTCTGATATTGTCCGTCCCATTACTTCCTTGACAAAGAAGGAAAAGCCCTTTAAGTGGTCATCACAGACTCAAGAAGCTTTTGATCGGTTTAAGATCTGTTTTACCTCAGCACCGCTGTTCATACACCCAGATCCAACACTTTCTTTCATTGTGGAGGTGGATGCTTCTGATAATGCTTTGGGGGCTATTCTCTCCCAAAGAACTGGAGAGAAGGGTCTGCTACATCCTTGTGCTTTCTTTTCCCGTAGACTAACCTCAGCAGAAAAGAATTACGACGTGGGAGACAAGGAATTGCTGGCTATTATTGCGGCTTTCAAAGAATGGAGGCATCATCTGCAAGGAGCTGCACAACAGATCATAGTGCTAACTGACCATCGCAATTTAGAGTTCCTTAGATCCGCTAGATGTCTTTCTCCTCATCAGGCTCGTTGGAACTTATTTTTAAATCAATTTAACTGTGTTATCTCGTACCGTCCAGGTTCTCCTAATGGGAAGGCTGATGCTTTATCCCGAATCCATGCTGCAGATTCCGTACCTGGAGCCCCATCCAAGACCATTCTATCTGATGCCAATTTCATCGGAGTTATCCACGATCAGGACTTGTGGAAGGAGTGCAGGGAGGCTTATGACGGTGATGTATTTCTGGCCAACCCACCTGTGGATATTAATCTTGTCTTTAAGGGTGGCATGTAGTTCAGAGATCGATGTATCTACGTCCTGGAGGTCGTCCGTCTGCAGATCCTCAAGTTGGTACATGACTCCAAGTTGGCTGGTCACAGGGGGGTACAGAAGACACAAGAGTTCCTGAGCCGATTCTTCTGGTGGCCAACTTGCCTGAAGGATACCAAGGACTATATTCTCTCTTGCGAGGTATGTGCTCGTTACAAGACTCCTCATGTGGCACCTACGGGTCTTCTACAACCATTACCTGTTCCATCCCGCCCTTGGGGGTCTATATCAATGGACTTTATTGTGGAGCTGCCTACATTGGAGGGCATGAATACAATCATGGTGGTAGTTGATCGCCTGACTAAAGCTGCTCATTTTGTTCCGTGCACCGGCCTCCCTTCAGCTAAAGATACAGTGAACTTGGTTATACAGAATGTCTTTCGGTTGCATGGGGTCCCGAATGAGATCATCTCTGACCGTGGAGTACAGTTCACTTCAAGATTCTGGAAGGGGTTTTGCTCATCACTCAATATTAATGTCTGTCTCTCTTCCGCTTACCATCCCCAGACAAATGGTCAGACTGAGCGGACCAACCAGACGCTGTAACAATATCTAAGATGCTATGTCAGCCATCTCCAGGATGATTGGTTGGAGTTGCTGCCGTTAGCCGAATTTTCATATAACAATTTTCAGAGCGCCTCCACTAAATTTACACCTTTCTTTGCCAATCTTTGTAATCATCCGTGTATCTTACCTAGGTCTCCAATTAATTCTCCGGTTCCGGCAGAGGAGGAAAGGCTGACTGCGATGAGGCAAAATCTGGAGGTTCTGAAGGAATCCCTGACCACAGCTCAAGAACGTTATAAGAGATCGGCTGATAGATTCCGTAAACCTGCACCCATGTTCAAGGTAGGAGATTCCGTGTGATTAGCAACTAAGAATCTGAAGTTAAACGTTCCTTCACAAAAACTTGGACAGAAATTAATTGGCCCTTTCAAGATCAACGGTATTGTGAGCTCTGTGGCCTGCCGGCTGAAGCTGCCTAGGACTATGAAGGTACACCCAGTTTTTCATGTATCTTTACTAAAGCCTGTATCTCCTAATACCTTCCAGGGACGTGTTGTGCCACCTCCGCAGTCTGTGGTGATTGATGGGCAAGAACAATTTGTGGTGGACGAAATTATTGATTCCAGGATTCGCAGGAATCGGCTCCAATATCTGATAAGATGGCAGGGATATCCCCCTGAGGAAGACTCTTGGGAACCTGTGGAAAACATCAATGCCCAACAGAAGATTTCTCGTTTTCATCAGAGATTCCCTGAGAAACCAGGTCCAGGATCGTCCTGAGGCCGCTTCTAAGGAGGGAGTAATGTCAGGACTCTGAACATTTTTATTACCTTTTGTGCATTACTGCCCTTTTCCAAGATGGCGTCTTTGGTCTCATGTGCACTGTGTCTTCCTGCTATAAAACTCCACCCCAGCCTTCAGTCTGTGCTAGAGTATTCTGCCTTGCATCCAGCTCCTGACTCTGGTGACTCCGTGGCTATATACCTGCTCCTGTGAACCTGTGTGGTGATCCGGCTACTCTGCTCTGAGTTCCTGCTGCATACAACAGTTTCCAGTAATCCTCCTTCATCTGCTGCTCGTGTTTACTTCCATCTGCATTTGCTGGACATGTAAGCTGTTGCTGCTCTGCTTAAACCTGAGATTATCACCCAGGCCTTCCTGGTTGAGATAAGACATTGCTTGAACTGCCTTATAAGCATATATATCTGTGTTTGGACTAAAACAAGGACTTATTTGTGTCAAGTATCCTCAAGAATAACTGCGCTTCATAGACTTTCTGCGTGATTGCATTTTCCTCTGAAGTTCCCTATAGACTGCTAAGCTGCGTTTAATATTTACACCAAGTGTTGTGGACTTGAGTTTCTCTCTGCACTTGTTTAAATCACCGTGTGATAATATAGACTTTACCACTTATAAAACTGTGTCCTGTAGTTGTCTTGTTCCACGCAAAGAGTCTCCTGAGTTATCCCCTATAATTATTACACCTGTACACTATATACAGAGCTCCTGTGTATAATGTCACTAGTGATCACTACATTAGGCTGGTTTCATACTTGTGTAGGGCAGAGCTGCAGAGGGCTGCGTAGTTCCTCCGTTAAGCCCCGCCCACTGCCGCACTGCTTCCATTCAGCTCCACCTACATCGGCATTCGTCCTGCGTACCTATCTTTAACATTGGGTATGCAGGCCATGCGAATGTATGCGGATGCCTCTGCATGCGTTGTTTTGACGCTGCGCCGACCGCAACAAAATGCAACATGTTGCGTTCGGCGCAGCGTCAAAATGACGCATGAAGAGGCATCCGCATATATTCGCATGGCCTGCGTACCCAATGTTAAAGATAGGTACGCAGGACGCATGCCGACGTAGGCGAAGCTGAATGGAAGACGTGCGGCAGTGGGTGGGGCTTAACAGAGGAACTACGCAGCCCTCCGCAGCTCAGCCCTACACAAGTGTGAAACCAGCCTTACCTGTACACTGACACTATATACAGAGCTCATGTGTATAATGGCACTGGTGATCCCTGTATGACCTTTACACTGACACTATATGCAGAGCTCATGTGTATAATGTCAGTGGTGATCACTGTATTACCTGTACACTGCCACTATATGCAGAGCTCATATGTATTTCACCAGTGATCACATTACCTGTACACTATACACTATTTACAGAGCTCCTGTGTATAATGTCACTGGTGTCCACTGTATTACCTGTACACTGTACACTATATACAGAGCTCCTGTGTATAATGTCACTGTTGATCACTGTATTACCTGTACACTGACACTATATACAGAGCTCCTGTGTATAATGTTACCAGTGGTAATCACCTATCCTAAGGCCATGTTCCTACATTCAGTGTTTGGTCAGTAGTTTGTCTAAGTATTTGTAATCCAAAACCAGGAGTGGGTGATAAATACAGAAGTGGTGACATGTCTCTATAATATTTTTCCTCTGATTGTTCCTGGATAGGACCTGTGCACAGTATATACCGTATGGGAATAAACATGCTAGAAATAGGAGGAAACCAATATGGCTAAATAGAGCTGTAAGGGACGCAATAAGTGACAAAAAGAAAGCATTTAGAGAATTAAAGGAAGTGGCTAGTGAGGAGGCATTAAATAAATACAAAAAAATTAAATAAATTCTGTAAAAAGCAAATCAAGGCAGCAAAGATTGAGACAGAGAGACTCATTGCCAGAGAGAGTAAAAATAATCCCAAAATATTCTTTAACTACATAAATAGTAAGAAACTAAAAAATTATAGTGTTGGCCCCCTTAAAAATAGTCTGGGTGAAATGGTGGATGAGGATGAGGAAAAAGCCAATATGCTAAATGACTTTTTTTCATCAGTATTTACAAAAGAAAATCCCATGGCAGACAAAATGACTAGTGATAAAAATTCCCAATTAAATGTCACCTGATTAACCCAGCAGAAAGTACGGCGGCGTCTAAAAATCACTAAAATTGACAAATCTCCGGGCCCAGATGGGATACACCCTCGAGTACTGCAGGAATTAAGTAAAGTCATTGATAGACACTTATTTTTGATCTTTAAAGACTCCATAATAACGGGTCTGTACCACAGGCATGGCGTATAGCAAATGTGGTGCCAATATTCAAAAAGGGGACAAAAACTGAACTCGGTAATTATAGGCCAGTAAGCTTAACCTCTACTGTGGGTAAAATCCTGGAGGGCATTCTAAGGGATACTATACTGAAGTATCTGAAGAGGAATAACCTCATGACCCAGTATCAGCACGGGCTTACTAGGGACCGTTCATGTCAGACTAATTTGATCAGCTTCTATGAAGAGGTAAGTTCCGGACTGGACCAAGGGAGCCCAGTGGATGTAGTGTATATGGACTTTTCAAAAGCTTTTGATACGGTGCCACACAAAAGGTTGATACATAAAATGAGAATAATGGGGATAGGGGAAAATATGTGTAAGTGGGTTGAGAGCTGACTCAGGGATAGGAAACAAAGGGTGGTTATTAATGGAGCACACTCGGACTGGGTCGCGGTTAGCAGTGGGGTACCACAGGGATCAGTATTGGGCCCTCTTCTTTTTAACATATTTATTAATGACCTTGTAGGGGGCATTCAGAGTAGAATTTCAATATTTGCAGATGACACTAAACTCTGCAGGGTACTCAATACAGGGGAGGACAATTTTATATTACAGGATGATTTATGTAAACTAGAAGCTTGGGCTGATAACTGGCAAATGAGCTTTAATGGGGATAAATGTAAGGTCATGCACTTGGGTAGAAGTAATAAGATGTATAACTATGTGCTTAATTCTAAAACTTTGGGCAAAACCGTCAATGAAAATGACCTGGGTGTATGGGTGGATGACAAACTCATATTCAGTGGCCAGTGTCAGGCAGTTGCTACAAAGGCAAATAAAATAATGGGATGCATTAAAAGAGGCATAGATGCTCATGAGGAGAACATAATTTTACCTCTATACAAGTCACTAGTTCGACCACACTTAGAATACTGTGCACAGTTCTGGTCTCCGGTGTATAAGAAAGACATGGCTGAACTGGAGCGAGTGTAGAGAAGAGCGACCAAGGTTATTAGAGGACTGGGGGTCTGCAATACCAAGATAGGTTATTACACTTGGGGCTATTTAGTTTGGAAAAACGAAGGCTAAGGGGTGATCTTATGTTAATGTATAAATATATGAGGGGACAGTACAAAGACCTTTCTGATGATCTTTTTAATCATAGACCGGTGACAGGGACAAGGGGGCATCCTCTACGTCTGGAGGAAAGAAGGTTTAAGCATAATAACAGATGCGGATTCTTTACTGTAAGAGCAGTGAGACTATGGAACTCTCTGCCGTATGATGTTGTAATGAGTGATTCATTACTTAAATTTAAGAGGGGACTGGATACCTTTCTGGAAAAGTATAATGTTACAGAGTATATACACTAGATTCCTTGATAGGGCGTTGATCCAGGGAACTAGTCTGACTGCCGTATGTGGAGTCGGGAAGGAATTTTTTTCCCCAAGGTGGAGCTTAGTCTTTGCCACATGGTTTTTTTTTTGCCTTCCTCTGGATCAACATGTTAGGGCATGTTAGGTTAGGCTATGGGTTGAACTAGATGGACTTAAAGTCTTCCTTCAACCTTAATAACTATATAACTATGTTCCACTCCAGGTTTTGCTTTACAAATACTGATGTCAAATACTGACCAAATACTGAACATGATAACCTAGCCAAAGGATAAGTGATAAGTTATAGATTGGTGGGGGTCTGATTGCTGGGACCTGCACCGATCTGCAGAATGTGAACTCTTATCCCTATAAGTATGGAGCGGCATCTACAACTCGACCACTATTCATTCTCTAAGGGGCTGCACTAGGCTTTTTCTGGAAGCCCCCAAAGAGGATGAATGGAGCTGCGGTCAGACTAGGGCCGGCGTTAGGGGCAGACAGACCAGGCAGCTGCCTGGGGCCCCCGCTCCCCCAGGGGCCCCCAGCTAGCGGCAAATCACGCAGCCGCTATGGGGCCCCTGTGAGGCAGGGGGGCCCGCCTGCGGCCAGCGCCGACTCCCCCGCCGCATTGAACTATACCGGCGTCTGCTGGTACAGTTCAAAGCAATGATGGAGGAGAGAGCGTCACGCTCCCTCTCCCATCATTCCCCGCTCTGACACAGCGGGTGCGCGTCATCGCGCACTCACTGTGTGCCAGGCAGTGCGGCGGCAGCCGCCGACACAGGAGCAGGGAGCAGCGCGGGCTCGGGGAGAGGTGGGGAGCTTGTGTTTTTTTTTTTGTTTTTTTTTACTGGACTGTGGGGCCATTCTCGAGAGGAGGGGAGGGAAGGGGGGATGTGGGCAGTGCTGTATACTACTGTGGGCAGTGTTGTATACTACTGTGGGCAGTGCTGTATAATACTATGGGCTGTGCTGTATACTCCTGTGGATTGTGCTGTATACTCCTGTGGGCTGTGCTGTATACTCCTGTGGGCTGTGCTGTATACTCCTGTGGGCTGTGCTGTATACTACTGTGGGCTGTGCTGTATACTCCTGTGGGCTGTGCTGTATACTCCTGTGGGCTGTGCTGTATACTACTGTGGGCTCTGCTGTATGCTACTGTGGGCTCTGCTGTATGCTACTGTGGGCTCTGCTGCATACTACTGTGTGGGCTGTGCTGTATACTCCTGTGGGCTGTGCTGTATACTACTGTGGGCTGTGCTGTATACTACTGTGGACAGTGCTGTATACTACTGTGGGCTGTGCTGTATACTACTGTGGACAGTGCTGTTTACTACTGTGGACAGTGCTATATACTACTGTGGACAGTGCTATATACTACTGTGGGCTGTGCTGTATACTACTGTGGACAGTGCTGTATACTACTGTGGACAGTGCTGTATACTACTGTGGACAGTGCTATATACTACTGTGGGCTGTGCTGTATACTACTGTGGGCTGTGCTGTATACTACTGTGGACAGTGCTGTATACTACTGTGGGCTGTGCTGTATACTACTGTGGGCTGTGCTGTATACTACTGTGTGGGCTGTGCTGTATACTACGTGGCTTTGCTATATACTACTATGTGGGCTGTGCTATATACTATGGGGGTATATTATATTCTATGGGGGAGGCTGTGTTATATACTATGTGGCTGTGTTATATATTTGGGGGGTACATTATATTCTATAGAGGGGGCTGCATTATATTCTGTGGGGGGCTTTATTAGATTTTATGAGGGATGATTGCATCATACCCTTTGATGGGGCTACATTATATTCTATGGGGGGGAGCTGTATTATATCCTGTTCGGGGCTACATTATATTCTATGGGGGGGCTGTATTATAATAATATTCTATGAGGGGTGATTGCATCATACTCTATGAGGGGGCTACATTATACTATATGGGGGCCTGCATTATATTCTATGGGGAGGTTACATTATACTCTGTGGGGGGTTACATTATACTCTGGGGTGGCTGCATTATACTCTGTGGGGTGCTGGCTGCACTATACTGGGCTGAATCGAGGACTATGGGGAATATGTTATACTATATGAAGAACTATGGGGTGCATTATACTATGGGAAGTGAATTGTACTACATGGATGACTATGGCGGTGCATTATACTATATGGAGCACTGAGGAGTGTATTATGCTATATGGAGGTCTGAGGAGTATATTTTAATATATGGAGGACTATGAGGAGTATATTATACTATATGGAGGACTATGGGAAGTGTATAATACTATATGGAGGACTATGAGGAGTGTATTATACTATATGGAGGACTATGGGGCACATTATATTATATGGAGGACTATGGGGTGTATTATACTAAACAAGCAAAATGCTGCATATTCATTGGGTGATTGGATTGTTTATGCCGGAATAAAAATAATTGTTCTCAGCAGCACATCGCCGGTGTAAACTGTAGATGTGCTGCTGATAACATGATACTGTATCGTGATCTGTTAGTGATCTATTAGTGATCATTCTGTCCCATCATTATTCCTCAGCTGGTGGAAAGAGGCCGGGAAGCAAGCGTCCAACGACTTCAGTATTGTCGAACACACTCGTTTAGCGGCCTGAGATCAGCACATGTAAATACAGCAGAAATGCTTCTGTGTGATGTGCAATATGTTAGCATTTGGGGCCCCAATTTAAACTTTGCCTAGGGCCCCACTTTGCCTAAAACCGACCCTGGGTCAGACATCCCATCTTCAGCTCCATTTTAAAATGGAGATAAAAGTGTCCTGTCATGGATAAAAGTTCCACATTCTTCCAATTGGTGTGGTTTCCAATGGTCGGATTCCACTGATCAATAAGTTATCACCTACCTAACCTGTCGATCGGTGCTAACTTGCTTTCATCAAAGCACCCTTTAATGCAAACTACCGTAATTGTACATATCAGTTATGGTGTGCGCACAGTAGATGTGCAGGAGCCACCTGTGTTTTACATCCGACGCTCCACTATATCGGGTATAATGGATAAGTTATTTGCATATAGCTATAGGGTGGGCCCCTAGGGTCAATTCCCCCTGTGGGCCCCAGACACCCCAGTCCGACCCTGCCTCCACCCTTCCCGATCTAGAAGTTATCGTGTATTCTGTGGATAGGTGACACCTTCTAACTAGAAGGGTCCTTAGTATAGTAAGCTAGCTGTGCCACCATTCCGGCCAACTAGAAGGGTCCTTACAGTATAGTAAGCTAGCTGTGCCACCATTCCGGCCAACTAGAAGGGTCCTTAGAATAGTAAGCTAGCTGTGCCACCATTCCGGCCAACTAGAAGGGTCCTTAGTATAGTAAGCTAGCTGTGCCACCATTCCGGCCAACTAGAAGGGTCCTTAGTATAGTAAGCTAGCTGTGCCACCATTCCGGCCAACTAGAAGGGTCCTTAGTATAGTAAGCTAGCTGTGCCACCATTCCGGCCAACTAGAAGGGTCCCTAGAATAGTAAGCTATCTGTGCCACCATTCCGGCATGTACCAGGCATGCATCATTTATAATGCTGGGGTCTCTTTATGTTATGCTATTCACTTCAGCGTGAAACGGCCCGTCATCCTCGCACCCCACTGCCTTCCCTCCAGCTGAAGATGTAATTTTACAAGTTTGTCTAATAAAGCATGGATTTTATCTGGTGAGTGCCACCTTTTTCACTTTTTTGGATACCCCCTAAAGTTCCACCCTTGCTTCCCCCATAGGGTAAATGGAGGGTGATACCCAAACGCTGCCCCTTGCAGGCAGGTAGTTCTCTACTTTTACAGCACCGCAATACAGGTTGTATGAGGAAACATTACTCTCCCACTTATTCCCTCGAGTGCTGCCATCAGGGCCGGCGTTAGGGGCAGGCAGACCAGGCAGCTGCCTGGGGCCCCCACTCCCCCAGGGGCCCCCAGCTAGCGGCAAATCACGCAGCCGCTATGGGGCCCCGGGCCCCTGTGAGGCAGGGGGCCCGCCTGCCGCCAGCGCTGACTCCCCCGCCGCATTGAACTGTACCGGCATCTGCCGGTACAGTTCAAAGCAATGATGGAGGAGAGAGCGTCACCTGACGCCCCCTCTCCCATCATTCCCCGCTCTGCCTCTGACACAGCGGGTGCGCGCGCACTCACTGTGTCCCAGGCAGAGCAGCTGCAGCCGCCGACACAGGAGCAGCGCGGGCACGTGTGGAGAGGTGAGGAGCTTGTGTTTTTTTTTTTTCTTTTTACTGGACGGGGAGAGGAGAGGGGAGGAGGGGAGAGGAGAGGAGAGGGGGGGATGTGAGCTGTGGTGTACACCACTGGGGGCTCTGCTGTATACCCCTGGGGGCTCTGCTGTATATTACTGGGGGCTGTGCTGTATACTACTGGGGGCTCTGCTGTATACCCCTGGGGGCTCTGCTGTATACCCCTGGGGGCTCTGCTGTATACCCCTGTGGGCTCTGCTGTATACCCCTGTGGGCTCTGCTGTATACCCCTGTGGGCTCTGCTGTATATCCCTGTGGGCTCTGCTGTATACTACTGTGGGCTCTGCTGTATACTATATGGAGGACTATGGCGTGTGCATTTTAATATATGGAGGACTATGAAGAGTGTATTATACTATATGGAGGACTGTGGAGCACATTATATTATATGGAGGACTATGGGGTGTATTTTACTAAACAAGTAAAATGCTGCATATTCATTGGGTGATTGGATTGTTTATGCCGGAATAAAAATCATTGTTCTCAGCAGCACATCACCCTATGTAAACTGTAGATGTGCTGCTGATAACATGATACTGTATGGTGATCTGTTAGTGATCTATTAGTGATGGTTCTGTCCCATCATTCTTTCTCAGATGGTGGAAAGAGGCCGGGAAACAAGCGTCCAACGACTTCAGTATTGTCGATCACACTCGTTTAGCGGCCTGAGATCAGCGCAGGTAAATACAACCGAAATGCTTCTGTGTGACGTGCAATATGTTAGCATTTGGGGCCCCATTTTAAACTTTGCCTAGGGCCCCACTTTGCCTAAAACCGGCCCTGGCTGCCATTTATGGATTGTTTACATCAAGCATTTTCAGTGTACAAGTTTTAATGACTAATGGCTCCAAGAATGTCCCTGTCATGGTGAATGCATGACTGATTCATTCACTAACTGTGTCATGAGGGCATGCTGCCAGACATAAAAAGGCAGCAATATACTGAGGCACGGGCGACTGTGGAGGAGGAGGAGGAAGCTGCTGACTTGTGTCAGTACCAGTCCCTCATAACAAGCACCGTGCACTCGTGCAGACCACAGACGGTGCATGAGAGGAATGTGTGTGAGGTGCAGGAGGCAGCTGAGGTAGAGGGCGGGAACGGGGCGGCTGAGGGCGGGAACCAGGCGGGCACCACTTACTCCTCCAACACTCACTTCCACCAGCCCCAAACATCCCACACTGTTATCACGGGAGGGAAGACATAATAATATCTGAGAGACAAGCTGCAGCCTGGACTTGTCGTGTACACGAGGAAGCGCCTGGAAGGAGCTGCAGGTCAGGTGCTGCCGGCAGAACATGGCTGGTCACCTTCCCCAGGAGAGTGATTCCCACTGGTGTCCTCCATCTCCAGTGCTGATAGCACGTCTTCCATGATGGGACCTGTATGTCTGCACTAGATATTACTGGGAGAAGTCATCCAGTTCCAGGCATATGCTCCTATGTACCAGTGACCATGGAGGCTCTGCTCTCACTGCTCACACTGCTCGCAGCTTCTGCACTGGCTACAGGTTGGTGTCCTCATACTTCATGTGCATGTCTGTAATTGTAGCTTCCACTATTGCAGAACACAGCTCACAACACAGGGATAAATGGTGTGGGAGATTCAGTGCCAACATGGAAGATTGGGAAATGATGGGGCTTCATAAAGCAGTCAGTCAGGGGGCTGTGAGAAATGCAGGACTCTGCTGGAGATGGACAGTTCTTCCTCTGGTTTCTTGCTTGTCAGTCACGTTCCTAATACATTTGCCAACATAAACCATTTTATCGGAAGGGTAAAGGCTATTATAGCAGTAAAGGATCAGGTATGGGCTGCCGTTACATAGAAAGGTTGCGGCCACATCTAGCATCATGGCTTTCTTCACAGTTACGGTATTATTGGCACCAGGAGTATCTATGTAGACATCCATAGTCGGCTTCAATAATACTGTTACCAGTGATGGAAAGGGAAGCATAGTGGCTCAGAAGTGATGGGATGGATCAGCAACCAGTATACATTATACAGCTTCCTATGCCACTTAGCCGTCACCAGTACTCCAGATGGATGAATCGTTCCAATGTATCAATCTCTAAACACAGTCCGGAGGTGTATCATGTAGTTGCACCAAAGCCGACTTGCGCCTCAGTAGTCAGACATCAGTGATTTAACCAAATTAGTGATTTGGATCAGTGTCATTAGTGATGAGAAAAGATAAAAAAACATTTTCTCTACCTACGCCATTCTGTCAGCCCATGAAAAACACAGTACATGGAGAAAGCATCTGAGCGCTGTCCGATTATATATTCCCCACGGGCACATAGAATTTTATTGCCGAATTTGATTCAACACTCAAATCAATATCGCACATGTCTCTTTGATTTTGCATGGACCACTTGATCCAACCACAAAAAATCACTGACATTTGAACACCCCCATAGAGTGTCATAGGTTCATGTGCTGTGAAAAACTCGGGACTCGAACATGAAAAACCGACCTGTGAATGTGCCTCAAGGCTACATCAACATATAAAAGTCTGTTTTTACATCCATGTAAAATGAAACAATTTTCCCTAATGTTTCATCTGTTTTGCTTCCATTTTTAAAACTGAAGTAAGTGAACTGTCTGAACTTCTTTTTTAACCATTGAGACAATTCAATGGATAAAAAAAAAAGATGGAGCACTGAAGTAAAAAGGATGTCTTCCGGTTTTCACCTGTGTTTAAAGGGAATCCCTCTCCCCCTTGGATGTGCCTAACCTATTGATATGGGCATACAGGTTCTAGAATACTTAACGGTACCTAACCTATTGATATGGGCATACAGGTACTAGAATACTTAACAACTTGTCATTGGGTCATCGGACCGGACCGTAGCGGGACCACCCCTGGGTGAGTATAATCTAACCTCTTTTTCTCATCTTTCAGGATACATCGGGGGCTTATCTACAGCATTACAGAATGCTGTAGATAAGCCCCTGATGCCGGTGGGCTTAGCTCATCTTTGATTTTGGGGGTGACAGGTTCCCTTTAAAATAATCATAGCTGTATGCCTCATATCTGCTGTCTTGTGGAGAAATCATCTTTTAATCCGTTATGTTAATGCATTCTTCCAGGCTGTCTTCATTAGTGTAGCGTACTGGTCAGCTCCCATCAGTGTCACAGGGCCTGTGACATCTAGTGGTTGTCCTGCGCCTGCAGCTCACGATTGCGATATTCTACGTTACCTTTCTGCCTTTTTATGGGCATTGGATTCTTGTTTCTTCTGCGCAGGTCCCGACACATACAAATACTGAGTTATAAGACTGACCAAATACAGAACATGTGAATGTACCACTTAACAAACGGACACCACACTGGATGTGTGAATGCAGCCTAAGGCCATTTTCTCACATTCAACATTCATGGTCTGAGTATGGACCTCGATATCCGCACTACCCATGGATGTTGAGTTTGGGTTAGGAGACCTGCAGCCAGTCTGGATATAGCATGTTAAAATGGCTTCACAGAATGGACCACGGAGGGGATGAAGCTGCTCATCAGTATCTTTAGAATACCTCCTTTAATGCACCCTAATATGTTCTGCTGCCAACAGGTGAATGCCCTGTGTCCCCAGTTCTTATAAAGACCAACTTAGTTATTCTCATTAAAGACACGGCGACATGCCTAGGTGATGCCTTACCTTGGTTTTCATAGCCTAGCCCTCTATAGTTCAAATAGTTGTTGGTTCTCAACATCAGTAAGTTTAGATAAAAGCTTATTTTTCTTTTTCAGTAGCGCATTTTTAAAGTGTATGACTAATACATAAGCCATTGTGTTTGTTCATGTGCAGATGCTGCTTGTTCAGCTAGGACGTGCATTACATAATGTTACATAGCTGAACACTTTCCCAGTTTGCAATTGTTACTCATACAGTTTGCTAGTTTAACACTTTCTCGCCTACCATATTTGATACATGGATTTTCAAATGAGAATCGTTCTCACACTGGGGCTCCTCATGACCAGAAGTTCTAGCATCTTGAAAGTAAGCGTGTGACATGTCTCTGCATCCAAGAATCTGACAGAAGAGAAGGGCTGATGTCTGCTAGAGCCTGTGCTGGAGGATCGTTGCATGTCAGGCAAGCCTCACACAGTTTGATGGCAATTTCCATTTGTAGTAATTTGGTAGAGATTGAAAAGCATATAAATAGTGTTTGGGCTTGCTCACATGAGCGTATACATCGGTAGCACTTGGACCAATGTTGTTATTCAGTAGGACAGCGCTGATGAGCGTTTTTTTTCTTCTCATGCCAACTTAGAATGAGAAAAAAATCGCAGCATGCTGCAAGTGGCTCCGCAAATCGGATCACATGTACCCATTCAAGTCTTTGTGTGCGTGGAAAACATCGGACTGCACTCCAATGTTTTCAATGCCAAGGGTGGAGCAAAGTGCTGTAATGCACATGCGTGGGGAAATGGCAAAGAGCGCTGTCGTATGCGCTCTGCAATACTTTGCCCTTGGCAGGGCCGAGAGAAGTACGTCGGCACAGGACCACAATGGAGGACACTGTGTCAATGACATAGGACTCGTTACCCACATGAAACAAGGAGGTCGGCAATTGCAAACAGAGAGCACACACTGGACCAAGACTAGCAACGCCCATTAGACCGCATTGAAGGTGAGTATAATAAAAGCATTTTTTTTGTGTGTTACGCAAAGCGCATCGGGGTTTATATACATCTTTCTAGAATTCTGTATATTAGGGCGTACAGGTGCTGGCCCTACGTTATATGGGAAAAACCTGGTGCAGGTTCCCTTTAAATGAAAGTAGTTGCCCATTGACAACTGATTGTCATCCCAATGATTGAAAACAGACTATTTACTCGGACTCCCATGACAGCACGACGAGAGAGGGGATCCGCCCATTAGGAACAGGAAACCTACAGATACAAAAGGGCGGCACCTCTCCCCTGCATCAGTTGGTTTCCTGTTCCTAAAGGGATGGGTGCCCACAGATGAATCTTATGGAGCCCAGGCCGGCCGGCCGATTCCGGTAGCGAGGGGGTCTCCTACCTCGGCCGGTGCGGAGATCCCTGGAGACGCCACGGTGGTCCTTGCTGGACTGCACGTCGGTGGCGTTCGCAGCAGGGAGCAGAGTCCAGAGGATTTCTCGCCTCCATCAACGTCAGCGCCGGTAAGTATTTCCCATTGGCGGTGCAGCGGTGGCGTACTTGCGGGGTGCCGGCGTCAGGACTATGTGGCTGGAGCGCTGCGATCCGTCCCCGGCGTCCTGCACCGCTCTCAGCGTGTGCTGGAGCGTTTCCGGGTGCGGTGACGTGGGGGGGCGGAGTTAGTAGCCGCTTCCGGGTCGCCGGAGGTCTGCGCATGCGCAGTCGATCCAAAATGGCGGCGCCCATGTATCCTGATTACCGGTATTCTCCCACATGAATCCTATCCTCCCTGCGGTATCCTGGGCCAATGGGAATGGCACTGACCTATCTGCTGACCGGATCCAAGGGGGATTTAAGCAGGTGACGATTCAGGAACCCTGCTTTTGGTCGCAATTCGTCATGGAGAGTGGTGGTGAGCAGCAGCAGCTGCTTGATTATGTGCGTCAGAAGCCCAAGGAGAAAGACAGAAGCGACCAGTCCAGTCGTAAAAGCTCATCCGGGCAGGGATCAAGAGCTTCGACTAGGAAAGAACCCCCTCGCATTCCGGTACTTTACTTTGGCGCACGGGTAAGTGATCTACGTAAAAGTTCACTCTGTGACGCGGGCCCCTTATACTTTATCATTCTAGGGAAGGAAGAGTGACAAGTCAAAACATAAGGAGTGTGCCCTCTGTGGAGTCCCCTTACCAGACTCTTGTCCTAAGAAATTATGTGCCCCCTGTATACAACAGACGGTGAGGTCTACAGGTGTGGTGGGGTGGAAGCGACATTAGGTCAGATAGTAGTTATCACCTATACTGTCCCCCCCCCAGGTAGCAGAAGAGTCTGTGAGTGCGGCAAACCTGAAGGAGATGATACGTTTGGAAGTGAGGGAATCTCTACGGTCCCTATCCCAAACGGGAGGTTCAAAACATAGAACCCCCCTGGACTCTAATTCTTCGGAGGAAGAAAGAGAAGAGGGTGCCTATCACTCTAGTCCTTCCTCCTCTTCATCAGATGAGGAGTCTGGACGATTTTGTCTGCCCCTGGATAAGATTGACAAAGTGGTCAAGTCAGTTAGGGGCACAATGGGCATAGAAGAAACCAAGCCGCAGCCCTCAAAGCAAGAGATGATGTTCAGCGGACTGGATCGTAAAAAACACAGATCTTTTCCAGTGAACGAAAAGATTCAAGACTTAATCCTCCGGGAATGGAAGAAGCCGGAAAAGAAGGGTTCCTTACCGCCAGCTTTAAAACGCAGGTACCCCTTTGATGATCCGGTTGTAGAGACATGGGACAAAGCCCCTAAGTTGGATGTGGCGGTGGCAAAAGCATCCAAGAGAGCCTCGTTGCCATTTGAGGATATGGGGACCCTCAAGGACCCCCTTGATAGGAAAGCGGACATTTTCCTTAAAGGTACCTGGGAAACAGCGGCAGGATCTCTCAGACCAGCGGTTGCCGCGACATGTACAGCCAGATCTTTAATGGTCTGGCTGGATCAGTTAGAGACCCAGCTTAAGGACGGCGCTTCCAGAGATTCTATTCTGAAGGCCTTACCAACAATTCAAAATGCTGCGGCCTTTCTATCAGACGCTTCGGTGGACTCAGTCAGGATGGCGGCTAGAGCGGCAGGGCTCTCCAACACGGCTCGTAGAGCCTTATGGTTGAAGTGCTGGTCAGGCGACATACAATCCAGAGCTAAGCTCTGCGCAATCCCGTGTAAGGGAGAATATCTCTTTGGTCCAACTCTGGATGAGTTGCTGGAGAAAGCGGGGGATGACAAGAAGAAATTTCCTAATCCTTCTTCAGCATCCTACCGTCGGCCCTTCAACAGAAGAAGATTTGGTCGCGGAAAGAAACGCGGGTCCTCACCCTCTAGAGAGAGTTTTAGATGGGAGGACAGACGCGGAAGAGGTACGGGCTATATGTTTCGCCGTTCCTCAAAAGAACAGAAAAAGCCGGACCAATGACTAGCAATCCCCGTGGGGGGTAGACTGTCAACATTCTCTTCAGCATGGTTTGACATTTCGAACAGTAAATGGGTCCGAGGCATTATAGCAAAAGGCCTAAAGCTTGACTTTAGTCATTGGCCTCGGGATAAATTTAAGTTAACCCCTTTACGCTCCTCCCCCCTTGAACAAGCAGCCCTGGAAGCAGAGGTCATGAACTTATGCTCCAAGAGAGTTTTGATCGAAATCCCAGGATCAGAAAGAGGGAGGGGATTTTACTCTCCTCTTTTTCTGATCAAGAAGCCAGACGGATCGTTTAGAACGATCATAAATCTCAAAAGCCTTAATGAATTCCTGGTCAATGAATCATTTAAAATGGAAACAGTCAGTACAGCAATAAAAATGTTGTTTAAACACTGCTTCATGGTAGTTGTGGATTTAAAGGACGCATACTATCATGTTCCAATACATGAAGACTTCCAGAGATTCCTGAGAGTAGCTGTGACAATGGGGGGTCAGGTTCGTCACTTCCAGTTCAGAGCTCTTCCCTTTGGCCTATCAGCGGCCCCTAGGGTATTTACAAAGTTAGTGGCCGAAGTCATGGCGCACTTGCGAGAATCTGACATCCTGATTGTCCCCTATTTGGATGACTTCCTTATAGTGGGAAGTTCGGCAGACCATTGCCTCTCACAACTAGAGACAACCACAACCAAACTTGAACATCTGGGGTGGATCATAAATTATGAAAAATCCCGGTTACAGCCCCAAATGATACAGAGATTCTTAGGGCTGTTGTTAAATTCAGAAACCCAACAGTGTTGTCTTCCGCCTGACAAGTTGTTACACATCCAACAACAAGTATCTAAAGCAATTGATAAACCATCCATGACCCTTAGACAGGCTATGTCACTGTTAGGATCTCTAACCTCATGCATTCCCGCTGTCCGTTGGGCCCAATTTCATACCAGACCTTTACAATCCGAGGTACTGGTTAATGATAGAATTTTGCAGGGGTCTTTGCAGAGTCAGATTACCTTGGGTCCAAAAGCCCTTACTTCTCTTAGATGGTGGCTAAACAGTGACAATTTATCGGCGGGAGTTCCCTGGGTAACACGGGTGACACGTATTGTAACAACGGACGCTAGCCCTTCAGGTTGGGGAGCACACATGGATGACATGATAGTTCAGGGTCTATGGGACCCCTTAACATCAGCCTCCTCTAACCACAGAGAGTTAATGGCAATTGAACTTTCAGTTAAAAAATTCCTCATATGTCTGCAGGGTCACCACGTCAAGATCCTCTCGGACAACCAGGTGGCGGTCGCATACATAAATCACCAGGGTGGAACTCATTCCGAATCTCTGATGAGAGTGGCGGACCGGTTATTCCAGACAGCGGAGAACAATTTTCTATCTTTAACCGCACTGCACATAAGAGGAAAAGAAAATGTGAAAGCGGACTTTCTAAGCCGCAACACCCTGAGACAAGGGGAATGGTCTCTAAACGATCTCGTGTTCAACCAGATTGTCCAAAAATGGGGACATCCAGAGGTGGATTTATTTGCCACCAGGGACAACTGAAAGACAATAAAATTCTGTTCCCTAAATCCCAGGGAGAATCCTCTGGCGGTAGACGCCTTTCTGATCAACTGGGACTTTCGGTTGGCTTATGCGTTCCCCCCCGCTGGGCCTGATACCTCTGGTAATCAGGAAAATAAGAGAAGATCGGGCAAGAGTTATATTGATTGCCCCATTCTGGCCCAGAAGGGCCTGGTTCACCTGGCTCAGGGTCATGTCAGTGGAGGACCCCTGGGTGCTTCCGGACATCCCAGATTTGCTCCACCAGGGTCCGATCAGCCATCCTCAAGTAAAGAGTCTCCATTTGACGGCATGGAGTTTGAGAGGGCGTTACTGAAAAACAAAGGGTTCTCCCCAAATTTGATTGAAACCCTTATGAAAAGTAGGAAGCAGATTACAACAACAATCTACGCTAGAACCTGGCGGAAATTCCTGGCCTCTTCTGACTTTAATTTAGAAGAGGGAATACCTATAAAACAGATCTTAGAATTCCTGCAAAGGGGCTTAGAGCTAGATCTATCCACTAGTACCCTAAAAGTACAAGTCTCGGCCCTAGGGGCCTTGTTTTCATGTAACGTCGCCAATAATTATTGGATCTCAAGGTTCAATAAAGCCTCTAGTAGGGCTAGACCCATACATAGGGATAGATCTATGCCTTGGGATCTTAACCTAGTCCTGTCAGCATTGACTAGAGAGCCATTTGAACCATTACAATCAGCTTCAATTAAGGCATTATCCCTTAAAACAGCATTTCTGGTAGCAATAACATCTGCCCGTAGGGTAGGAGATATACAAGCTCTCTCCAGAATTTCCCCTTATACAGAGTTTCTGCCAGATAGGGTAGTCCTCAGACCAGACCCGGCCTATTTACCAAAAGTATCATCTCGGTTTCACAGGTCTCAGGAGATAGTATTACCATCTTTCATTCCCAATCCCTCCAACCCTAAAGAAGAGCTACGCCATACACTAGACGTTAGGAGATGCCTGTTAGAATACATCTCTGTTACTGATACATGGAAGAAAGATAATGCCTTATTTTTATCTTTCCAAAATCCCAGAAAGGGACTCAGGGTATCAAAGTACACACTAGCAAAGTGGATTAGGGAGGCTATCTCTTTGGCTTATACTGCAGATGGGGGTCCGACTCCGCAGAATCTGAGGGCGCATTCCACCAGGGCCATGGCTACATCCTGGGCGGAGAAATCTGGAGTATCAATCGACCAGATATGTAAGGCGGCCACATGGTCATCCCCGTCCACCTTCTTTAAGCACTATAGGTTGGATTTAGGGGCCTCCTCTGATCTCACCTTCGGGTTAAGGGTGCTGCAGGCTATAGTCCCTCCCTAAGGTAGTGTTACATCTCTGTAAATCTCTCGTCGTGCTGTCATGGGAGTCCGAGTAAAGCATTAAGCTACTTACGGTAGCGGCATTTCTCGGAGGCCCATGACAGCACCCTTAGTTCCCTCCCTATTTCACGTGGGGGTTGCACCTCCTATAATGTATATATCTCACGTGTATATGCCCAGTTCCAATATATGGGTTAAAATTTTGTATATAAACTGTATATAATGTGTATTTTTGTATGCTACTAACCGCGGTAGTCCTCTCAAGGCTCTGAAATACAACTGATGCAGGGGAGAGGTGCCGCCCTTTTGTATCTGTAGGTTTCCTGTTCCTAATGGGCGGATCCCCTCTCTCGTCGTGCTGTCATGGGCCTCCGAGAAATGCCGCTACCGTAAGTAGCTTAATGCTTTTTCGCCATCAAATTATCTGCTAATGCTAAGGGCTCATTCAGATGTCGCATTTTCCCATGCAAGTGGTATCCATGATTTTCACGGATAACACACTGTGATAGCCTACGTGGCATTCACATATCCATGATTTTTCGTTGATCGACTGGTCCACAGAAAATCATGGAGACATGACCTACTTTAATTCAAGGGTCATATCAAAATCATCAATGCAAGTCTATTGGTCTGTGAAAAAATTGGACAGCACTCAGATGATATCCGAGTGTGGTCTGATTTTCACAGACTGTTGCATAGAAGAAGGTGGTTTACATTTTTCATATATAAAATTGATGATACTTGAATTATTATTATTATTAATTATAGCGTCATTTATTCCATGGCGCTTTACATGTGATGAGGGGTACGGTATACATAATAAAAACAAGTACAGTAATCTTAAACAATACAAGTCACAACTGGTACAGGAGGAGAGAGGACCCTGCCCGCGAGGGCTCACAATCTACAAGTGTTGGGTGAGGACACAGTAGGTGAGGGTAGAGCTGGTCGTGCAGCGGTTTGGTTGGTTTGGTCGATCGGCGGTTACTGCAGGTTGTAGGCTTGTCGGAAGAGGTGGGTCTTCAGGTTCTATCACACTCTGATCAAAGTCTGATGAAAATAATGGTTCCTTTTTTCTCATAGGTGAGCAAATTGGACGTATGAATCAAGCCTAAAGGTTCACATAATTTTGACACTCACAGACGTGTCTTCCTCAATAAAAACTTTAAGGACTTTTGTGGAAATCTAATGTAATTACAGGTCAAATTTATGTAGAAATATGGACATTTTTTTAAAACACTAATATATATGTGTACAAGCAAGAGAATCCATCCCTCCCAGATTTGCAATAAAAATTATTCAACACCCCATTGCAAATTAGGTTTATTGGTAAAATATACACAATAAACCAATCAAATAAGAAAACTGTAAATAGGTCGCCACAACTAATATAACAAGTGAATTCTCCAACATGTCCCTTTCTTCTCATTTGTTTGGTTTATTGTAAAAGAAAAAAAGTTTGTAGCAATAGTGAGCTGAATAATTTTGATTGAAACTGTACTTGGTGCCTGCTGAATAGAAGTTATTAATATACAGTGCCCCTGAATATAATTTATTTATGGTATCTCAACACCCCCCCCACTAAAAAAAAAAATAGAAATTTATACATGCTGTCCCATGATAATAAGTAATTTATACAAAATGCCTCTGATGAAAATTATGGCCTGTGTCCCCTGAAAATGAATAATTCATACATGGTGTCCCTTGAAATAAATAATGCATGTTTAATGCCAATGGCTCCTTTAAAACTTCTCAGTCAGGAACTGAATATTCAGTTGAGTGATTGAAATTATATCACATTACATTGTATTACCGTATGTTATATTATATTACATTATCGTATATAATGTCAATAATGAGAACTTTAATGTACACGATACCAGATATCACACTCTTAATGTGTCAGGCGATGAATAATATGATTTTTATTGTAATATCCAAAAGTATTAGCACACATTATTTGGAAACAAGAGGACTAAGGGTACTGTCACACAGTGCAATTTTGATCGCTACGATGGCACGATTCGTGACGTCGCAGCGTCGTATGATTATCGCTCCAGCGTCGTAGACTGCGGTCACACGTTGCAATCACGGCGCTGGAGCGATGCCGAAGTCCCCGGGTAACCAGGGTAAACATCGGGTTACTAAGCGCAGGGCCGCGCTTAGTAACCCGATGTTTACCGTGGTTACCAGCGTAAAAGTAAAAAAAAACAAACCGTACATGCCCACCATCTGATGTCCGTCAGGTCCCTTGCCGTCCGCTTCCTGCTCTGACTGAGATTCGGCCGTACAGTGAGAGCAGAGCACAGCGGTGACGTCACCGCTGTGATCTGCTCTCACTTTCCGGCCGGCAGACAGTCAGAGCGGGAAGCGGACGGCAAGGGACCGGACGGACATCAGATGGTGAGCATGTACGTTTTTTTTTTTTTTACTTTTACGCTGGTAACCACGGTAAACATCGGGTTACTAAGCGCGGCCCTGCGCTTAGTTACCCGATGTTTACCCTGGTTACCAGCGAACGCATCGCTGGATCGCTGTCACACACAACGATCCAGCGATGACAGCGGGAGATCCAGCGACGAAAGAAAGTTTCAAACGATCTGCTACGACGTACGATTCTCAGCAGGGTCCCTGATCGCAGTAGCGTGTCAGACACTGCGAGATCGTAACGATATCGCTAGAACGTCACGAATCGTGCCGTCCTAGCGATCAAAATTGCACTGTGTGACAGTACCCTAAGTGTTTGAATTAGAAGAATCAGAAGATGTGTAATAAACAGACCTTTATAAAACAGCAGAATGTGCTTAGAGAGTAAATCTTTAGTTAGCTAACATATTAGCAGAATCAGCTTATCTGCTAATGTCCACCTCAAAGAAAAGTTGCTTTAATTGGCTTGAGATAAAAATAGATGCAACATACTAATAGATTTTCATTAAGAAAGCTGCCCAGATGTCTCACTGTCTGCTTCGGTACAGGCACCTCTGCTTCCTAATTGATACTGACACAGAATGCTTCTTTGCTTTCGTGTTTTCGTAACCTGTTTACAGAGGTCTGGGCTGTTAGGAGATGTTAGGATCAGTGCAATAGGAATAGTCCACTTCCTTCAGATCACAGCTGATGTGGGGACAAAGATAAGGGCTTCCTAACGTGAATAGCAACATAGACTGGGTACATGTTCTACACCTGAAGAACGAGAATCAAACAAGTACATGAAAAAAAATACATATGTGAATGAGGCCTAATACAGGAGAAGTAACTGTGTTTCTCCAATATGGCTGCCCCATGATAAAATTGTCATTAATAGTTCTATATATTTAAAGGAGTTCTTTGAACTTACAAATTGATGGAGTATACTTAGGTTAGCCACCAAAATCATACCTCTGTGGATTCAACTCTTTTTCTCTTTAACCCCTTTTCGACATCGGGCATACATTTACTCCCTCCTTTTGATGTGGACTCCAGCGCTGAGCCCACATCTTTCCCAGGCATGCCAGCTGTTTTGAACAGCTGACATGAACCCGCAATAGCCGTGGGTGGAATCGCGATCCACCCGTGGCTATTAACTAGTTAAATGCCGCTGTCAAACTCTGACAGCGGCATTTAACAAGCGCTTCCGGCAATCGCGCTGGAAATACGCACACCCGTGACCCCGTCACGTGATCGCGGGTCACCGGTGTGTTGGCATGACAAACAGAGGTCTCCTGGAGACCTCTATGTTTGTCAGTGCCGACTTGCTGTGAGCGCCACACAGTAGTCGGCGCTCATAGCAAGTGAGTAATTCTGCTATATAGAGGCAATCTGATCATCGCCTCTATGTAGCAGAGCCGATTGGGTTGTGGCAGCTTCTAATCTCCCATGGAGACTATTGAAGCATGCCAAAAGTAAAAAAAAATGTTTTTAAAAATATTAAAAAAATAAGAAAAGTATAAAAGTTCAAATCACCCCCCTTTCGCCCCATTCAAAATAAAACAATAAAAAAAATATATATATTTGGTATCGCCGCGTTCAGAATCGCCTGACCTATCAATAAAAAGAAAAGGATTAACCTGATTGCTAAACGGCGTAGCGAGAAAAAAAGTCAAAACGCCAGAATTATGTTTTTTTTGGTTGCTGCAACATTGCATTAAAATGCAATAACAGGCGATCAAATGATCGTATCTTCACCAAAATGGTATCATTAAAAACGACAGCTCAGTGCATGAAAAATAATCCCTCACCCAACCTGAGATCACGAAAAATGGACACGCTAAATGTATGAATTTTTTTTTTCACCCTTAGATAAAAAAAAGAACCTAGACATGTTTGGTGTCTATGAACTCGTAGTGACCTGGAGAATCATAATGGCAGGTCAGTTTTAGCATTTAGTGAACATAGTATAAAAGCCAAACAAAAAACAAGTGCGGGATTGCACTTTTTTTTCTTTTCAATTTCACCGCACTTGGATTTTTTTTCCCGTTTTCTAGTACACGCCTTGGTAAAACCAATGATGCCGTTGAAAAGTACAACTCGTCCCAGAAAAAACAAGCCTTCACATAGGCATATTGACAGAAAAATAAAAAAGTTATGGCTCTGAGAAGGGGAGAAAAAAACAAAAAACGCAAAAACGATAAAAGCTCCGGGATTTAAGGGGCTAAGCTGGTTGAAAAACTTGTGCACTAATGAGAAAGGGGTTGTCCGGACAAAAACGATAAGTCTGTTGTCGCTCTGTGTTACTGCAGACTTATGAATCCCCCCAGTGCACGCCCTGTATGCTGCGGGGATTCGCCGGATTCAGACCCATGAACGGAGGGTGTGTATGAGTTAGGCCAGGGACACACACAACGTATAAAAAAAGGTCCGTTTTTCACGGACGAGAATCGCACAAATGTTTCCAAAACAGTGATCCGTGTGCAGTGCGAAGATGCGATTTCCTCGCATCAAATGATCCATTTGACATCCGTGTGACATCCGTATGGCATCCGTATGCCGAGATTTTCTTGCAGGCTTGCAAAACCGACATCTAATGGATGTTATGTGCTCAAATGTTCATTAAAACATATCTACAGTATGTATGTATATATATATATATATATATATATGTGTGTCATTGAGACACACATATATATATATTCTGTATTTATATTCAGTTCAGCGCGACATATGTGAAAAGCCGGTAATTCAATTGCCGGCTTCTCATTTCTCCTTCACAAACCCGACAGGATATGAGACATGGTTTACATACAGTAAACCATCTCATATCCCTTTTGTTTTTGCATATTCCACACTACTAATGTTAGTAGTGTGTATTTGCAAAATTTGGGCGCTGTAGCTGCTAAAATAAAGGGTTAAATGGCGGAAAAAATTGGCGTGGGCTCCCGCGCAATTTTCTCCACCAGAGTGGTAAAGCCAGTGACTGAGGGCAGATATTAATTGCCTAGAGAGGGTCCATGGTTATTGGCCCCCCCTGGCTACAAACATCTACCCCCAGCCACCCCAGAAAAGGCACATCTGGAAGATGCGCCTATTCTGGCACTTGGCCACTCTATTCCCACTCCCGTGTAGCGGTGGGATATGGGGTAATGAAGGGTTAATGTCACCTTGCTATTGTAAGGTGACATTAAGCCAGA
This sequence comes from Ranitomeya variabilis, assembly GCF_051348905.1. NCBI lineage: Eukaryota > Metazoa > Chordata > Amphibia > Anura > Dendrobatidae > Ranitomeya > Ranitomeya variabilis. Next base: position 411,521,593 of record NC_135236.1, on the reverse strand, counting down.
TTAATAATGGAGAGGCGTCAATTATGACACCTATCCATTATTAATCCAATTGTATGAAATGGTTAATAAAACACACACACATTATTAAAAATTATTTTAATGAAATAAACACACAGGTTGTTTTAATATTTTATTGCTCTCTCAATCCACCTGAAGACCCTCGCTTGGCAAAATAATAAACCCACAATATACATACCTTCAGATGAACTGTCACGTCCCACGAAGTAAATCCATCTGAAGGGGTTAAATCATTTTACAGCCAGGAGCTGCGCTAAAGCACTCGCTCGTACCTGTAAACCCCCCGTGCTGAAAGGAAAGCTGGGTGATCTGTACTTACATTGAGTCGCGGTGAGGCGCCCTCTGCAGGATGAACTCACATGAACTCGAGCGTGGGAACTTTTCCAAGGCTGCAGTTCATGAGAACATCCACCAGAGGGCGCCTTACCGCGACTCAATGTAAGTACAGATCACCCAGCTTTCCTTTCAGCACCCGGGGTTTACAGGTACGAGCGAGTGCTTTAGCGCAGCTCCTGCCTGTAAATTGATTTAACCCCTTCAGATGGATTTACTTCGTGGGACCTGACAGTTCATCGGAGGGTATGTATATTGTGGGTTTATTATTTTGCCAAGCGAGGGTCTTCAGGTGGATTGAGAGAGCAATAAAATATTAAAACAACCTGTGTGCTTATTTCATTAAAATAATTTTTAATAATGTGTGTGTGTTTTATTAACCATTTCATACAATTGGATTAATAATGGATAGGTGTCATAATTGACGCCTCTCCATTATTAATCTGGCTTAATGTCACCTTCCAATAGCAAGGTGGCATTAACCCTTCATTACCCCATGTCCCACCGCTACACGGGAGTGGGAAGAGAGTGGCCAAGTGCCAGAATAGGCGCATCTTCCAGATGTGCCTTTTCTGGGGTGGCTGGGGCAGATGTTTGTAGCCGGGGGGGGCCAATAACCATGGACCCTCTCTAGGCTATTAATATCTGCCCTCAGTCACTGGCTTTACCACTCTGGTGGAGAAAATTGCGCGGGAGCCCACGCCAATTTTTTCCGCAATTTAACCCTTTGTTTGACACACTACAGCGCCCACATTTTGCACATACACACTACTAACATTAGTAGTGTGGAATATGCAAAAAAAAGGGGATATGAGATGGTTTACTGTATGTAAACCATGTCTCATATCCTGTCGGGTTTGGGAAGGAGAAATGAAAAGCCGGCAATTGAATTGCTGGCTTTTCTCTAACACCGGTGCGTATTTCTCGCAATGCACACGCATGGTCCGTGTGTAATCCGATTTTTTCTCGCACCCATAGACTTGCATTGGCGAGTCTCGGCCGAGATACGGTGACAATCGCAGCATGCTGCGATTTCACTCGGATCCTGAATACGGTGGAGAAAATATCGGATGATGGGAGCTGCACCATAGATTAACATTGGGCCGAGTGCTATGCGATTTTTTTATCGCATAGCACTCGTCCGTATTACGGTCTAGTGTGACCCCGGCCTTATATATACTCCTAGCCCATGGGTGTGGCCTCGCTCCATACACTTGTATAGAGCCGAGGCTGTACCCAGAACAGTGACATGGCTGGCCGACTAGAGAGCGTGGTCTCGCTCCACACAGGTATATGTACAGTGAGGCCACGCCCATTTTACCCGTGTCTGAAACCGGCAAGTACCCGCAGTGCACAATGCGCTGGAGGGGATTCATTAGTCTGTAGTGTGAGATATGTGAAAATGATAATTACTTGATATCATTTTCCGATCTGATGGAATCCCCTTTTAGATTCAGTTTGACCCAAAATACTTAAGGTACCTTCACACTAAGCGACTTTGCAGAGAGAACAACGACGATCCGTGACGTTGCAGCGTACTGGATAGCGATCTCGTTGTGTTTGACACGCAGCAGCGATCTGGATCCCGCTGTGATATCGCTGGTTGGAGCTAGAAGTCCAGAACTTTATTTAGTCGCTGATCACCCGCTGTCCATCGCTGGATCGGCGTGTGTGACACCAATCCAGCGATGTGTTCACTTGTAACCAGGGTAAACATCGGGTTACTAAGCGCATGGCCGCGCTTAGTAACCCGATATTTACCCTGGTTACCATTGTAAAAGTAAAAAAAAAAACAGTACATACTCACCTTCTGATGTCTGTCACGTCCCCCGGCGTCCACAGGGTTACGCGCAGCTGCTCAGAGCTTCCTGCACTGAATGTGTCAGTGCCGGCAGTAACAGCGGTGACGTCATAAGGGGCAGCGCCTCATAACTCATACCTATAAGGGGGGCCTTTCCGGTGACTATTATGCTGTCAATAATGTCAGCTTGCAGTACAAAAAGACAAGCCCTAATACAGCTCAATCGCTGCAAAAATAGAAAAAAAATTTGATTCTTAGCAAATGGCAACACAAACAACACTATTTTTACATACGTTTTCATTTTTTTCACAAATAAAATGATAAAAAAATCTTTAATTTGGTACTTTTACCACACAACCAAGATAGTAGAAAAAAACAAGACCCAAAAAACAATCTCGAAAGCTGCTCATTTTTATGTTTATGTTTAGTTTAATGTTTTTACTTTATTTTTATTTTTTTGCTTAACTCTTCTATGGGACTTCAACTTTTATTTCTCTGTGTATTAGACCTGTCAGCCTTATACTGGCATAATGTCTGTTAGATCCTGCTTCTGGATGGATCTAACAGGGCACCCAGTTGGCAGACCCAGAGGTCATCATGTGACCTACAGCTGCCATGACTACCCTTTGCTCCTCGCAATTGAATTGCAGGGGTGGCGATAGAGTGAGATAGGAAGACCAGTCCCTCTTACAACCTACTAAATGCCACAATTGCTATTGATCGCTGGGTCAAGAAGGTAAGACAGCCGGGAGCTGGCTTACACAGGGATAGCATCATCATCTAGAGGTCAGGGAGAATTTGAGATGCAGTGACCATAACATGGTAAGTTTCAATGTAATTTTCAATCAAACATTCAAAAGGGGAATGGCCAAAACCTGAAACTTTAGGAAAGCTGATTTAAAAAAATTAATGGAAGAGCTTAATCATTTAGACTGGGACCACGTAATGGCAAACGGGGATACCGAACATAAATACTACTAGAATCCTGCAGAAAACTTATACCCTCTGGTTATAAAATGTCAAGGAATTCAAAGAAACCATTATGGATAAATAAGACAGTACAAAGTTTAATAAGACAAAAACAAAGGGCTTTCAAACTATTGAAAGCCGAGAATACTGAAATAGCATTTCAGGAGTATAAAGACCTAAATAAGAAATGTGAAAAAGAAATCAAGCTAGCAAAGTTATCTACAGAGAAACAAATCGCCAACAACATTAAAATAAATCCCCAAATTTTTTATAAATACATCAATGCCAAAAAGAAAAAAACAGATGGAATGGGCCCCTTAAAAGACAAAATTATAGAGGACAAAGAAAAGGTTGAGATATTAAACAGACACCTTTCATCTGTGTTCACCAATGAACTGTCTGTTACAGTTATCATTCAATAAGGCAAAAATCAAAGGTCACAACCTGATATTACTAGTTTAACACAACACAAAAAGTACACCTTCATCTGAGCAATTTAAACATTGACAAACTCCCTGACCCAGATGGCATTCATCCATGTATACTGAGGGAATTGAGCTCAATAATTGACAGACCACTGTATCTCATGTTCTTAGACTCTCTTGTAACTGGGGTGGTACCACAGGACTGTAGGACGGCTCATGTGATACCCATATTTAAGAAAGGTAAGAAGGTGGATCCTGGTGACCACCAAGCCAGACATCAGTAGTGTGCAAAATTTTTGAGGGGAATATAAGAGATGACTTGTAGAGATATATTGCAGAGAATAGCATAATAACTGACAACCAGCACAAATTCATGAAAGAATAAGTCATGTCTAACTAACATGTTGGGTTTCTATAAGGAGGTAACGGCAAATCTGTTGTTGGTAATGCGGCTGATGTGATTTATCTTGACTTTGCAAAGGCATTTGATACTGTTCCACATAGCAATCTTATACTGATGCTAAGGAAGCAAGGACTGTGGGAACTATATGCAAATGGGTAAGGAATTGGCTAAATTACAGGAAACAAAGATTTGTCATAAATGATATGTTTTCTAAATGGGATATAGTTTGCACTTGGGTACAGCAGGGATCTGTGCCACAAAGGATTCTTTTAACCTCTTTATTAATGACCTTGTGGATAGGATTTAGAGTAAAGTGTCGACGACACCAAACTATGTACGATATTATTATTATTTATTATTATAGCGCCATTTATTCCATGTGCTTTACATGTGAGGAGGGGTGTACATAATAAAAAACAAGTACAGTAATCTTAACAATACAAGTCACGACTAGTACATGAGGAGAGAGGACCCTGCCCGCGAGGGCTCACAATCTGCAATATTAAAATTTGACCTTGATATTACAATATTGCAAAATGATCTAAATAAGATGAGTGAATGGGCAAATACTCGGCAAATGAGATATAATGTAGATAAATGTAGAGTAATGCACCTAGGACAGAGTAATCCAATTGCTGCATATTCATTAAATGGGAGTATACTTGGGACTACAGAACAGGAGAAGGACTTGCATATTCTCATTACAAGTAAGCTGAGCAGTAGTATTCAATGTCAAGCAGCAGCCACAAAAGCAAACAAGATTTTAGGACGTATAAAAAGAGATAAAGTCCTGCAATCCCAACTTATTTTTTTTCCTTTAGAAATCACTGGTGAGGCCACATCTAGAATAAGGGTTCCAGTTTTGGGCTCCACATTTTAAAAAGGATATTCAGAAGTTAGAGTCAGTTCAAAGATGGGCAACTAGATTATTAAAAGGGATGAAAGGCCTCTGATATGATGAAAGGTTGGAAAAGTTGGGCTTGTTTAGCTTAGAAAAAAGTCTCCTCAGAGGAGATCTCATTTATATGTATAAATATATGTGTGGCCAGTACAAAACACTGGCACATGACTTATTCCTTTCAAAGACCGTACTGAGGACTAGGGGGCACTCATTATGGGTGGAAGAAAGGTGATTCCGAGAGCTAAATAGGAAAGGGTTCTTTACAGTAAGAGCAGTCAAAATTTGGTATGCCCTACCACATGAGGTAGTAATGGCAGACACTATAACAGCTTTTAAAAAACGGCTGGATGATTTCACATGATATGATACACATAACATTAGGGGTTATAGTTAAATTAGTGACGAAATGTTCAATTGGTGGAGAAAGGTTGAACTTAATGGACCTAGGTCTTTTTTTCAACCTATGTAAATATGACCTGAGCCAATCAGGTCCCAATGATGTTACCTGTCCGAGGCAGTGTTTAGCACTGGAATCCCAGAGCTAAACCCTGCATGACCACCCACTATAAATTTACAGGGTGCTGCACAAAGCCCAGCAAACTTTGACGTATATTTACCATTGGCGGTTGTGAAGCATTAAATAAATGTACTAAAATATGTGTTTAGAGTCTATAAACAATAGCTTCACTTCAAATAGTGAATGTTCCAGCATTGTTAAAATACAGCTAATTTCGTGAGATAGTGTACATGAAAAAGACACAAATAAACATCTCTACAGGCATGTTTCTTCAGATTAATTTTCTAGACTTTTCTTTATTCATTGGGTCTTTTGATCTTTCATTAGTCATACACTTAGGTTTCAAGTTTTACCTCATGGGATTTACTTCCCTTTACTTAAGGAATAAGTAGAAGGATAAAAAATAAAGTTTAAAGCGCTAAATATTAAAAATTCTGTGTTATGAAAAGTGAGCTGCTCAACATTAAGCATGTAACCAGAGAGTAGGAGCGAGTACTGTCATTTTATACAAATCATCAAAGAATCTACTGTTCAGAACTTGTAAAATTATTTTTCTTTTTTTCTGTAATAATAATCTTAAGGTTGAAAGAAAACAGTCCATTGAGTTTAACCATTAACTTAACATGCTGACCAATGGAAAGCTAAAATCCCATGAGGCAGATTCCAGGTACTTACAAACTCCACTAGTTCCCTGGATAACATCCCTTCATAGAATCTAGCACCCATAATCTGTAATATATGTTTTAACAAAGGAGTTTTTATTTATGGCAATAGAGTATTTTCTTTCACACAATAGTCTTCTATGCGACAGAGTGGATGTTCTCACGATCAGTGTTTGTTCAGGATTTCACACTGCTGAATTTCCACATGAATCCTGCACCTCAGCTCACTTGCGTTATTTCTTACGCTTTTGTATGCGTTTTGCCTAATTTTTGATGCATGTTTTTGTTTTTGTTTGGTATGTTATTAGATGTACAAAGATATAAATACCATATTTTTCAGACTATAAGACGCACTGTTTTCCTCCAAAAATTTGAAGTAAAATGTGGGGTGCGTCTTATAGTCCAGATGTACCTGCTGTGGATGGGGAGCTGGGGAAGCGGCAGCACGTCACAGGAGGCAGTAACCGGGTGCTGCGGCTGAGGGGGCCATGTATATCAGAATGGGGAAGAGGGAGCCATGTATATCAGAATGGGAAAGAGTGGACCATGTATACCAGGATGGGGAACTTTGTTTACCAGGATGATGATGAGGGGGCCATGTATACCTGGATTTGTGACATATATAGACCAGGATGGGGGATATTAGTACAGAATTGACCACATTTTTTGCTTCACTTTTTTTTTTCTATTTTTCCTCCTCTAAAACATAGGTGCATCTTATTGTCCAGTGCGTCTTATATTCCTAAAAATGCAGTAGATAGATATCTGTGAGATATATAATTAGTGCTGTTTTTGTAGTTTACTGTACATGGATTAACCTAATAAATAAATGAAAGAAACAATGTGGGGTCCTCTTATTTTTGATAACCAGCCAAGGTAAAGCAGATAGCGGCAGGCTTATATTATCAGGCTGGGAAGGTCCCTGGTTATTTGGCTCATCCCAGTCTAAAAATACAAGCCTGCAGCCATCCCAGAATGGGATGTGCCAATTCTGGCAGTTTGCCCGGCTCTACCTGATTGCCCTGGTGCAATGGCAATCGTGGTAATGGTAGTTGGAGTTGACAGCTGTGATTTGTCAAAATCACAGTTGACATCAACCCTTGGTGTTAGTAATGAAGAAGTGTCTATCAGACACCGCCATTACAAACTTGGTAATAAGAAATTAAACACATACACAGAAAAAAAAACATTTTTATTTGAATACAGACTCCCCACACTTTCCTTGTTTACCAATTTATTGAAAAAGGCAACCAAAAAAATACAGGTCCGAAGTAATCCAACAAATCCAAAGTAGTCCAGGAAAGGATACTTGAAAAATGTAAATAGACAAAAACAATAGACACTCCCTCTGTCACGGGGTTTCTGCAATAGAGAGGAACCAGAAGACCGCAGCGTCTGATTGCTCCTACTCCTGCGCTGAAAAGAAGCACTTCTCCTTTTTAAATGGTATTTATTTATTTTGGCAGAACAGGGGGTTAATCGGCCATGTTGGAAGCTTTGGGAATCTGAGCTCTCAGCTGAGCTCGGTTAGCTACTCCCATCCCCTTAATAATCAGGGCTTTGATTCAAACCCATGTCAGAGCTAGCTTATGCTGCATGGCTGGGTGGAGAGGTGTTATATGAAAAGTTTTGAAGGAGTTATCTGAGACTTGCATAGTTTGTAAGTGTGATAATTGCCTTCCCTCCACTTACTTTGGTTATTCCCCCATCCTCAATTCCCCGCTGCATTCCTCTATTATATGTGAGTGAATATTTACCCTTGATGTATTGCATTGTTCGTCAGGTTGGTGTACTGTGGTGCACAGTAGCGCCCTTCTTCCCTGGGTGGGGGAAGTGAACAGATGGAGGGCTGATTCAGGAGATAAGGCAAGGGTGGCGGCCCCAGCATCTTCAACTTCAGAAGTATCCCGAGGAATAGGATGAGCTAGGGTGCCCCTAGTGGTAGAGACAGGGAAGGAGCCCCTGTCCAGGGTCATCCGACGACTGAGTTGTGACACCCTCGTTCACAAATGTATTACTGAAATTGTAAAATGTTGAGACGAAGGTCCACAGTAGTACACTTTTCCTCGATGTCACCGGTGCCTGTGAATAGCCTGCTATTCACAATCTAATGTGATGTGCCAATTGTGGGGTGCCTGCGGGCTGGGATGGAACCAGGGACCATCCCAGTCTGATAATATAAGGCTGCAGCTGCTTTACCTTGGCTGGTTAGCAAAAATGGGACCCATATCAGTTTTTTTCAAAAAAAATGTATTTATTAAAACGAGGATATAAACACCTCCGTAAATGTACTTACAACACATGTTTTTTTTTAACTGTGGATTTACCGCATCTAATGTAACTATCCAACCACCAACATCCGTATCATAAAGCTGGCACTTCCTAATACATAATCACTACCTTCGGTCTAACCTAACAGACAGCCGAAACGAAGAGATCCAGAATACAATTAAAATAAAGCTTTATTATGGAACAAAGTTCTATCCAGTGCAATAGTGCACAAGCACCTTAACAAAAAATGGGAGGCCAAGTAGTATATATTACTAAAAGCATATGTTGCACGGTAGTAAGTACAAAATCATATACAGGTCCTTCTCAAAAAATTAGCATATAGTGTTAAATTTCATTATTTACCATAATGTAATGATTACAATTAAACTTTCATATATTATAGATTCATTATCCACCAACTGAAATTTGTCAGGTCTTTTATTGTTTTAATACTGATGATTTTGGCATACAACTCCTGATAACCCAAAAAACCTGTCTCAATAAATTAGCATATTTCACCCGGCCAATCAAATAAAAGTGTTTTTTAATAACAAACAAAAAAAACAACAAATAATAATGTTCAGTTATGCACTCAATACTTGGTCGGGAATCCTTTGGCAGAAATGACTGCTTCAATGCGGCGTGGCATGGAGGCAATCAGCCTGTGACACTGCTGAGATGTTATGGAGGCCCAGGATGCTTCAATAGCGGCCTTAAGCTCATCCAGAGTGTTGGGTCTTGCGTCTCTCAACTTTCTCTTCACAATATCCCACAGATTCTCTATGGGGTTCAGGTCAGGAGAGTTGGCAGGCCAATTGAGCACAGTAATACCATGGTCAGTAAACCATTTACCAGTGGTTTTGGCACTGTGAGCAGGTGCCAGGTCGTGCTGAAAAATGAAATCTTCATCTCCATAAAGCATTTCAGCCAATGGAAGCATGAAGTGCTCCAAAATCTCCTGATAGCTAGCTGCATTGACCCTGCCCTTGATGAAACACAGTGGACCAACACCAGCAGCTGACATGGCACCCCACACCATCACTGACTGTGGGTATTTGACACTGGACTTCAGGCATTTTGGCATTTCCTTCTCCCCAGTCTTCCTCCAGACTCTGGCACCTTGATTTCCGAATGACATGCAAAATTTGCTTTCATCAGAAAAAAGTACTTGGGACCACTTAGCAACAGTCCAGTGCTGCTTCTCTGTAGCCCAGGTCAGGCGCTTCTGCCGCTGTTTATGGTTCAAAAGTGGCTTTACCTGGGGAATGCGGCACCTGTAGCCCATTTCCTGCACACGCCTGTGCACGGTGGCTCTGGATGTTTCCACACCAGACTCAGTCCACTGCTTCCTCAGGTTCCCCAAGTTCTGGAATCGGTCCTTCTCCACAATCTTCCTCAGGGTCCGGTCACCTCTTCTCGTTGTACAGCGTTTTCTGCCACATTGTTTCCTTCCAACAGACTTACCATTGAGGTGCCTTGATACAGCACTCTGGGAACAGCCTATTTGTTGAGAAATTTCTTTCTGGGTCTTACCCTCTTGCTTGAGGGTGTCAATGATGGCTGTTATGACCCCAATGGCGAGGGTCTCAGAGGAACGTGGAAGTCTGCAGAATACAAAAATCCAGCTCATAGGGCAGTGGTAACTGGGTTGACCATATATCTACTCCTAACGCCAACACTAGAAGTAGCCGGGGATCATTCCTACGTTGATTCTAGATGACACGCGCCAGCCGGAGAATCTAGCTACCCCTAGTAGAGGAAAACAAAGACCTTTCTTGCCTCCAGAGAAGGGGACCCCAAAGCTGGATAGAAGCCCCCCACAAATAATGACGGTGAGGTAAGAGGAAATGACAAACACAGAAATGAACCAGGTTTAGCACAGAGAGGCCCGCTTACTGATAGCAGAATAAAGAAAGGTAACTTATATGGTCAACAAAAACCCTATCAAAATCCACACTGGAAATTCAAGAACCCCCGAACCGTCTAACGGTCCGGGGGGAGAACACCAGTCCCCTAGAGCTTCCAGCAAAGGTCAGGATATAGATTTGGAACAAGCTGGACAAAATTACAAAACCAAAACAAATAGCAAAAAGCAAAAGGCAGACTTAGCTGATATAACTGGAACCAGGATCAGTAGACAAGAGCACAGCAGACTAGCTCTGATAACTACGTTGCCAGGCATTGAACTGAAGGTCCAGGGAGCTTATATAGCAACACCCCTAACTAACGACCCAGGTGCGGATAAAAGGAATGACAGAAAAACCAGAGTCAAAAAACTAGTAACCACTAGAGGGAGCAAAAAGCAAATTCACAACAGTACCCCCCCCTTAGTGAGGGGTCACCGAACCCTCACCACGACCACCAGGGCGATCAGGATGAGCGGCATGAAAGGCACGAACTAAATCGGCCGCATGAACATCAGAGGCGACCACCCAGGAATTATCCTCCTGACCATAGCCCTTCCACTTGACCAGGTACTGAAGCCTCCGCCTGGAGAGGCGAGAATCCAAGATCTTCTCCACCACGTACTCCAACTCGCCCTCAACCAACACCGGAGCAGGAGGCTCAGCAGAAGGAACTACAGGCACAATGTACCGCCGCAACAAGGACCTATGAAATACATTGTGAATAGCAAACGACACAGGAAGATCCAGACGAAAAGATACAGGATTAAGGATTTCCAATATCTTGTAAGGCCCAATAAAACGAGGTTTAAATTTGGGAGAGGAGACCTTCATAGGAACAAAGCGGGAAGAAAGCCATACCAAATCCCCAACGCGTAGTCGGGGACCCACACCGCGGCGGCGGTTGGCAAAGCGCTGAGCCTTCTCCTGTGACAACTTCAAGTTGTCCACCACATGATTCCAGATCTGCTGCAACCTATCCACCACAGAATCCACCCCAGGACAGTCAGAAGGCTCCACATGACCCGAAGAAAAGCGAGGATGGAAACCAGAGTTGCAGAAAAAAGGCGAAACCAAGGTGGCGGAACTAGCCCGATTATTAAGGGCAAACTCAGCCAACGGCAAGAATGTCACCCAATCGTCCTGATCAGCAGAGACAAAACACCTCAAATAAGCCTCCAAGGTCTGATTGGTTCGCTCTGTCTGACCATTAGTCTGAGGATGGAAAGCAGACGAAAACGACAAATCAATGCCCATCCTACTACAAAAGGATCGCCAGAACCTGGAAACGAACTGGGATCCTCTGTCTGACACAATATTCTCAGGGATGCCGTGCAAACGAACCACGTTCTGGAAAAACACAGGAACCAGATCGGAAGAGGAAGGCAGCTTAGGCAAAGGAACCAAATGGACCATCTTGGAGAAGCGATCACATATCACCCAGATAACGGACATGCCCTGAGATAGCGGAAGATCAGAAATGAAATCCATGGAGATATGTGTCCAAGGTCTCTTCGGGACAGGCAAGGGCAAGAGCAAACCGCTGGCACGAGAACAGCAAGGCTTAGCTCGAGCACAAGTCCCACAGGACTGCACAAATGACCGCACATCCCTTGACAAGGAAGGCCACCAAAAGGACCTGGCCACCAGATCTCTGGTGCCAAAAATTCCCGGGTGACCTGCCAACACCGAGGAATGAACCTCGGAAATGACTCTGCTGGTCCACTTATCCGGGACAAACAGTCTGTCAGGTGGACAAGACTCAGGCCTATCAGCCTGAAATCTCTGCAACACACATCGCAGATCCGGAGAAATAGCTGACAAGATAACTCCATCTTTAAGAATACCAACATGATCAGCGACTCCAGGAGCATCAGGCACAAAGCTCCTAGAAAGAGCATCGGCCTTCACATTCTTTGAACCTGGTAAATACGAGACAACAAAATCAAAGCGGGAGAAAAACAATGACCAGTGGGCCTGTCTCGGATTAAGGCGTTTAGCAGACTCGAGATACATCAGATTTTTGTGATCAGTCAAGACCACCACACGATGCTTAGCACCCTCGAGCCAATGACGCCACTCCTCAAATGCCCATTTCATGGCCAACAACTCCCGATTGCCCACATCATAATTTCGCTCGGCAGGCGAAAACTTCCTAGAGAAAAAGGCACAAGGTTTCATAACAGAGCAACCAGGGCCTCTCTGCGACAAAACGGCCCCTGCCCCAATCTCCGAAGCATCCACCTCAACCTGAAAGGGAAGTGAGACGTCAGGCTGGCACAAAACAGGCGCCGAAGTAAACCGGCGTTTCAACTCCTGGAAAGCCTCCACGGCAGCAGGAGCCCAGTTAGCTACATCAGAGCCCTTCTTGGTCATATCCGTCAAAGGTTTCACAATGCTAGAAAAATTAGCGATAAAACGACGGTAGAAGTTAGCGAAGCCCAAGAACTTCTGAAGACTCTTAACTGACGAGGGCTGAGTCCAATCAAGAATAGCTCGGACCTTGACTGGGTCCATCTCCACAGCAGAAGGGGAAAAAATGAACCCCAAAAAGGGAACCTTCTGTACACCAAAGAGACACTTTGAGCCCTTGACAAACAAAGAATTTTCACGCAAAATTTTAAAGACCAACCTGACCTGCTCCACATGCGAATCCCAATTATCAGAAAAAACCAAAATATCATCCAGATAAACAATCAAAAATTTATCCAGATACTTCCGGAAAATGTCATGCATAAAGGACTGAAAAACTGAAGGCGCATTGGAGAGCCCAAAAGGCATCACCAAGTACTCAAAATGACCTTCGGGCGTATTGAATGCGGTTTTCCATTCATCACCTTGCTTAATGCGCACAAGGTTGTACGCACCACGAAGGTCTATCTTGGTGAACCACTTGGCACCCTTAATCCGGGCAAACAAGTCAGACAACAGCGGTAAAGGATACTGAAATTTGACAGTGATCTTATGTAAAAGCCGATAATCAATACAAGGTCTCAAAGATCCGTCCTTTTTTGCCACAAAAAAGAATCCCGCACCAAGAGGGGAAGAAGACGGACGAATATGTCCTTTCTCCAGAGACTCCTTGATATATGAACGCATAGCGGTATGTTCAGGTACCGACAGATTAAACAGTCTTCCCTTAGGAAATTTACTGCCTGGGATCAAATCTATAGCACAGTCACAGTCCCTATGAGGAGGCAGTGCACTGGACTCAGACTCACTGAAGACATCCTGATAATCAGACAAATACTCCGGAACTTCCGAAGGCGTAGAAGAAGCAATAGACACAGGCAGGGAATCCCCATGAATACCACGACAGCCCCAACTTGAGACTGACATAGCCTTCCAGTCCAGGACTGGATTATGGGTCTGTAACCATGGCAGCCCTAAAACAACCAAATCATGCATCTTATGTAAAACCAGGAAACGTATCACCTCGCGGTGTTCAGGAGTCATGCACATGGTAACCTGTGTCCAATACTGCGGTTTATTTGCTGCCAATGGTGTAGCATCAATACCCCTAAGAGGAATAGGATTTTCTAATGGTTCAAGAGTAAAACCACAGCGCTTAGCAAATGAGAGATCCATGAGACTCAGGGCAGCACCTGAATCTACAAACGCCATGACAGGATAAGATGACAGTGAGCAAATCAAAGTTACAGACAGAATAAATTTAGGTTGCAAATTACCAACGGTGACAGGACTAACAACCTTAGCTATACGTTTAGAGCATGCTGAGATAACATGTGTAGAATCACCACAGTAGTAGCACAAGCCATTCCGGCGTCTATGAATTTTCCGCTCATTTCTAGTCAGGATTCTATCACATTGCATTAAATCAGGTGTCTGTTCAGACAACACCATGAGGGAATTTGCGGTTTTTCTATCACATTGCACCGAATTAGGTGTCTGTTCAGACAACACCATGAGGGAATTTGCGGTTTTGCGCTCCCGCAACCGCCGGTCAATTTGAATAGCCAGTGCCATAGTATCATTCAGACCTGTGGGAATGGGAAAACCCACCATAACATTCTTAATGGCTTCAGAAAGGCCATTTCTAAAATTAGCGGCCAGTGCACACTCGTTCCAATGTGTCAGCACGGACCATTTCCGAAATTTTTGGCAATACACTTCAGCCTCGTCCTGCCCCTGAGACATAGCCAGCAAGGCCTTTTCTGCCTGAATCTCAAGATTGGGTTCCTCATAAAGTAAACCGAGCGCCAGAAAAAACGCATCAAGATCAGCCAATGCCGGATCTCCTGGCGCCAGCGAAAAAGCCCAATCCTGAGGGTCGCCCCGTAAGAACGAAATAACAATTTTTACTTGCTGAGCAGAATCTCCAGATGAACAGGGTCTCAGGGACAAAAACAATTTACAATTATTCACGAAATTCCTAAACTTAAACCTGTCTCCGGAAAACAGTTCAGGAATCGGTATTTTAGGTTCTGACCTAGGATTTCTGATAACATAGTCTTGTATGCCCTGCACACGAGTAGCCAGCTGGTCCACACTTGTAATCAAGGTCTGGACATTCATGTCTGCAGCAAGCATAGCCACTCTGAGGTAAAGGGGAAGAAGAAAAAAAAAACTCAGAATCTTCTTTCTTATAATCCCTCTTCTGCAATGCATTAAACATTTAATACTGGCCTGGCAAACTGTTATGACCCCAATGGCGAGGGTCTCAGAGGAACGTGGAAGTCTGCAGAATACAAAAATCCAGCTCATAGGGCAGTGGTAACTGGGTTGACCATATATCTACTCCTAACGCCAACACTAGAAGTAGCCGGGGATCATTCCTACGTTGATTCTAGATGACACGCGCCAGCCGGAGAATCTAGCTACCCCTAGTAGAGGAAAACAAAGACCTTTCTTGCCTCCAGAGAAGGGGACCCCAAAGCTGGATAGAAGCCCCCCACAAATAATGACGGTGAGGTAAGAGGAAATGACAAACACAGAAATGAACCAGGTTTAGCACAGAGAGGCCCGCTTACTGATAGCAGAATAAAGAAAGGTAACTTATATGGTCAACAAAAACCCTATCAAAATCCACACTGGAAATTCAAGAACCCCCGAACCGTCTAACGGTCCGGGGGGAGAACACCAGTCCCCTAGAGCTTCCAGCAAAGGTCAGGATATAGATTTGGAACAAGCTGGACAAAATTACAAAACCAAAACAAATAGCAAAAAGCAAAAGGCAGACTTAGCTGATATAACTGGAACCAGGATCAGTAGACAAGAGCACAGCAGACTAGCTCTGATAACTACGTTGCCAGGCATTGAACTGAAGGTCCAGGGAGCTTATATAGCAACACCCCTAACTAACGACCCAGGTGCGGATAAAAGGAATGACAGAAAAACCAGAGTCAAAAAACTAGTAACCACTAGAGGGAGCAAAAAGCAAATTCACAACAGATGGCCTTCTTGACATCTGTCAGGTCGCTAGTCTTACCCATGATGGGGGTTTTGAGTAATGAACCAGGCAGGGAATTTTTAAAAGCCTCAGGTATCTTTTGCATGTGTTTAGAGTTAATTAGTTGATTCATAAGATTAGGGTAATAGGTCGTTTAGAGAACCTTTTCTTGATATGCTAATTTATTGAGACAGGTTTTTTGGGTTATCAGGAGTTGTATGCCAAAATCATCAGTATTAAAACAATAAAAGACCTGACAAATTTCAGTTGGTGGATAATGAATCTATAATATATGAAAGTTTAATTGTAATCATTACATTATGGTAAATAATGAAATTTAACACTATATGCTAATTTTTTGAGAAGGACCTGTATTAATCTGGTACCACATTAGCTGGTTGCCCCAGAAGAAGCTGGTTGCGAAACGCACGTTGGGGTGAGGTGGGACGCTGGGTCAGCTGCAGGTAGATATTGTAATGGTTTCTGTTCCAACATATGTCTGTATTGTCTACACTATATGCATGCTTAGGCAGCTAATGTGGTACCAGATTAATATATGATTTTGTACTTACTACCGTGCAACATATGCTTTTAGTAATATATACTACTTGGCCTCCCATTTCTTGTTAAGGTGCTTGTGCACTATTGCACTGGATAGAACTTTGTTCCATAATAAAGCTTTATTTTAATTGTATTCTGGATCTCTTCGTTTCGGCTGTCTGTTAGGTTAGACCGAAGGTAGTGATTATTACGCATCTAATGTAAGTCTATAGGGAAATTCCGCACAGAAGACTGAACATTCCCTCAAGAGAAATTTACATACTACGACTCGGAAACCTGCACCGCAGGGTATGCAGCGTAAAAAGAAGTACAGTGGATATGGGATCTCTATTAATACCGCCCACTGTGCTTGTATTGTACAACGCAGTGTTTTGGATTGCAGTGAAAATACACTGCGTCCAGAGCGCTAGTATTACTGATCGTAGGCATACAGTCTACGGTTGTGTTCACACTATGCGATTTTGATGTTTTTTTTCCGCAGGCAAAGCCATCTCTCTTGGCAATAAAGAAGCTGCTTAAAAAAGAGATTTAGCTGAGTTTTCGCTGCTCTTTAACCCCTTCCCGACCTGTGACACAGCGTATGCGTCATGAAAGTCTGTGCCAATCCGACCTGTGACGCATATGCTGTGTCACAGAATGATCGCGTCCCTGCAAGTTGGGTGAAAGGGTTAACTGTAATTTCACCCAACCTACAGGGACAGGGGGAGTGGTACTTCAGCCCAGGGGGGGTGGCTTCGCCCCCCCGTGACTACGATCGCTCTGATTGGCTGTTGAAAGTGAAACAGCCAATCAGAGCAATTTGTAATATTTCACCTATGAAACGTAGTGAAATATTACAATCCAGCCATCACCGATGCTGCAATATCATCGGCCATGGCTGGAAACCCTGATGTTCCCCCGCCACCGCCACGATCTCCTCCCCAGTCCTCCGTCCTGTAATGTGCTTCGCTCCCCTCCGTCCTCCTGTCCGCTCCCCCCAGGCTCCGATCCCACCCCCCCATACTTACCGAGCTCCGGTGTCCGTCCGTCTTCTCCATGGGCGCCGCCATCTTCCAAAATGGCGGGCGCATGTGCGGCCGGCAGATTCATTCCAGGTACATTTTGATCACTGTGATAAAACCTATCACAGTGATCAAAATAAAAAATAGTAAATGAACCCCCCCTTTATCACCCCCATAGGTAGGGACAATAATAAAATAAAGAAAATATATTTACTTTTATTTTTCCACTAGGGTTAGGGTTAGGGCTAGAACTAGGGTTAGGGTTAGAATTAAGGTTAGAACTAGGGTTAGGGTTAGAATTAGGGTTAGAACTAGGGTTAGGGTTAGAACTAGGGTTAGAACTAGGGTTAGGGTTTGAACTAGGGTTAGAACTAGGGTTAGGGTTTGAACTAGGGTTAGGGTTAGAAGTAGGGTTAGGGCTAGAACTAGGGTTAGAACTAGGGTTAGGTTTAGAATTAGGCTATGTGCACACGGTGCGGATTTGGCTACGGATCCGCAGCGGATTGGCCACTGTGGATTCGTAGCAGTTTTCCATCAGGTTTACAGTACCATGTAAACCTATGGAAAACCAAATCCACTGTGCCCATGGTGCGGAAAATACCGCGCGGAAACGCGTTGTATTTTCCGCAGCATGTCAGTTCTTTGTGCAGATTCCGCAGCGTTTTACACCTGTTCCTCAATAGAAATCCGCAGGTGAAATCCGCACAAAAAACACTGGAAATCCACGGTAAATCCACAGGCAAAATGCAGTGCCTTTTACCTGACGATTTTTCAAAAATGGTGCGGAAAAATCTCACGAATCCGCAACGTGGGCACATAGCCTTAGGGTTAGGGTTGGAATTAGAGTTAGGGTTGGAATTAGGGTTAGGGTTGGAAATAGGGTTAAGATTAGGCTTGTGGTTGGGGTTATGGTTAGGATTAGGGTTAGGGTTGTGTTGGGGTTAGGGTTGTGGTTAGGGTTGGGATTAGGGTTAGGGTTGGGATTAGGGTTAGGGGTGTGTTGGGGTTAGGGTTGTGGTTAGGGGTGTGTTGGGGTTAGGGTTGTGATTAGGGTTATGGCTAGAGTTGGGATTAGGATTAGGGGTATGTTGGGGTTAGTGTTGGAGTTAGAATTGAGGGTTTTCCACTGTTTAAGCACATCAGGGGTCTCCAAACGCAACATGGCGCCACCATTGATTCCAGCCAATCTTGCATTCAAAAAGTCAAATGGTGCTCCCTCCCTTCCAAGCCCCGACGTGTGCCCAAACAGTGGTTTACCCAAACATATGAGGTATCAGCGTACTCCAAAAAAATTGCACAACAACTTTGGGGGTCTAATTTCTCCTGTTACCCTTGGGAAAATAACAAAATGGGGGCTAAAAAATGATTTTTGTGGGAAAAAAATGATTTTTTATTTTCACGGCTCTACGTTATAAACTTCTGTGAAGCACTTGGGGGTTGAAAGTGCTCACCACACATCTAGATAAGTTCCTTGGGGGGTCTAGTTTCCAAAATGGGGTCACTTGGGGGGGGTTTCAACTGTTTAGGCACATCAGGGGCTCTGCAAACGCAACGTGATGCCCGCAGACCATTCCATCAAAGTCTGCATTTCAAAACTACACTATTTCCCTTCCGAGCCCCAACATGTGCCCAAACAGTGGTTTACACCCACATATGGGGTATCAGCGTACTCAGGACAAACTGGGCAACAACTATTGTGGTCCAATTTTTCCTGTTACCCTTGTGAAAATAAAAAATTGCTTGCTAAAACATAATTTTTGAGGAAAGAAATGCGTTGTAAACTTCTGTGAAGCACTTGGGGGTTCAAAGTGCTCACCACATATCTAGATAAGTTCGTTGGGGGGTCTAGTTTCCAAAATGGGGTCACTTGTGGGGGGTTTCTACTGTTTAGGCACATCAGGGGCTCTGCAAACGTAACATGATGCCCACAGACCATTCCATCAAAGTCTGCATTCCAAAACGTCACTACTTCCCTTCCGAGCTCTGCCATGCGCCCAAACAGTGGTTCCCCCCACATATGGGGTATCAGCGTACTCAGGAGAAACTGGACAACAACTTTTGGGGTCCAATTTCTCCTGTTACTCTTGTGAAAATAAAAAATTGCGGGCTAAAAAATAATTTTTGAGGAAAGAAAAATTATTTTTTATTTTCACGGCTCTGAGTTATAAACTTCTGTGAAGCACTTGGGGGTTTAAAGTGGTCATCGCACATCTAGATAATCTCCTTGGGGGGTCTAGTTTCCAAAATGGGGTCACTTTTGGGGGAGCTACAATGTTTAGGCACACAGTGGTTTGTGACCACATATGAGGTATCGGTGTACTCAGGAGAAATTGCCCAACATATTTTAGGATCCATTTTATCCTGTTGCCCATGTGAAAATGAAAAAATTGAGGCTAAAACTATTTTTATGTGAAAAAAAGTACTTTTTCATTTTTACGGATCCATTTGTAAAGCACCTGGGGGTTCAAAGTGCTCACTATGCATCTAGATAAGCTCCTTGGGGGGTCTAGTTTCCAAAATGGGGTCACTTGTGGGGGAGCTCCAATGTTTAGGCACACAGGGACTCTCCAAACGCGACATGGTGTCCGCTAAATATTGGAGCCAATTTTTCATTGAAATAGTCAAATGCGCTCCTTCCCTTCCGAGCCCTGTCGTGCGCCCAAACAGTGGTTCCCCCCCACATATGAGGTATCAGCATACTCAGGACAAATTGTAAAATAACTTTTGGGTCCAGTTTCTCCTTTTACCCTTGGGAAAATAAAAAAAATTGTTGCTAAAAGATCATTTTTGTGACTAAAAAGGTTAAATGTTCATTTTTTCTTTCCATGTTGCTTCTGCTGCTGTGAAGCACCTGAAGGGGTAATAAACTTCTTGAATGTGGTTTTGAGCACCTTGAGGGGTGCAGTTTTTAGAATGGTGTCACTTTTGGGTATTTTCAGCCATATAGAACCCTCAAACTGACTTCAAATGTGAGGTGGTCCCTAAAAAAATGGTTTTGTAAATTTCGTTGTAAAAATGAGAAATCACTGGTCAAATTTTAACCCTTATAACTTCCTAGCAAAAAAAAATTTTGTTTCCAAAATTGTGCTGATGTAAAGTAGACATGTGGGAAATGTTATTTATTAACCATTTTGTGTCACATAACTCTCTCATTTAACAGAATAAATATTCAAAATTTGAAAATTGCGACATTTTCAAAATTTTTGCCAAATTTCCATTTTTTTCACAAATAAACGCAAAAATTATCAACCTAAATTTACCACTAACATGAAGCCCAATATGTCACGAAAAAGCAAACTCAGAACCACTAGGATCCATTGAAGCGTTCCTGAGTTATTTCCTAATAAAGGGACACTGGTCAGAATTGTAAAAAACGGCCAGGTCATTAGGGTCAAAATAGGCTGGGTCATGTAGTAGTAAATATTTGCATTTTTCTTGTGTCTTGTGCATGTTGATAAAGTTTAGTGCCCCCCAAAAAGCATGATTTAACTTCCTTAGATTTTTGAACCAAAAACACAGCAAAAACTCATACCTGCATTTTTTGCTGCAGTTTGCTGCATTTTTGCAGTTACCCATTGTTTCCTATGTGTGAAAAAACGCTGCAATTACTTGCAGTTTGCAACAAACGGAACAGTTTTCCAAATCAGTCAGGAAAATAAGCCAATGTGTGTGCATGCGTCTTCTGAAATCTCATAGACTTTGCTGGTACTGTAAAATGCAGCATAAAATTTGCTGGAAAAAAATCCAGCAAAAATGCAACATGTGACTATAGCCTAAGAGCATTATTGGCAGAATTCAAATGCAACATTGGGGTTTAAATTTCCATCTTTTGCTGTAATATTCATAGCATGGTGGGAAAATTAAATTATTTTCTTATCATGTAACATTGAGGAATCACTTTTTTTGGTATGGTCGTTATATCAAAGATATGATAATGCCCTGCCAATGTGATGACTATACCATGCTTAAAGGGAACCTGTCACCTGAATTTGGCGGGACTGGTTTGCGGTCATATGGGCGGGGTTTTCGGGTGTTTGATTCACCCTTTCCTTACCCGCTGGCTGCATGCTGGCCGCAATATTGGATTGAAGTTCATGCTGTGTCCTCCATAGTACACGCCTGTGCAAGGCAATCTTGCCTTGCGCACGCGCAGTATGCTTTGCCCAACTGCGGGCAAAGCCGAAAAGCATTAGTGCGCATGCGCCGGCGCACTATGTCCCGGAACACAGCGAAATACTTCCGAGACATAGTGCGCAGGCGTGTACTACGGAGGACACAGCATGAACTTTAATCCAATATTGCGGCCAGCATGCAGCCAGCGGGTAAGGAAAGGGTGAATCAAGCACCCGAAAACCCCGCCTATATGACCGCAAACCTGTCCCGCCAAATTCAGGTGACATGTTCCCTTTAATTGAATTATTACATAATTGTTACAGTGAGCTAGAACTGTATAAAAAATACATGGACCTCACATCCAGAAATCATACATTGAACTAATGCCTCTCGGCAAAAATTTACTATACTGAACATGATGTTTAGTTTAACATGCTGATCAGACTGTATGAAGCCCACTACCACGTCCTGGAGAGCCTCTTAGTGGGTCCGTAACTTATTAAAGCCTTAAGGCAATGTTCACACTTTGCGTTTTTGTCAGGGTACAAAAAGCAGGTTTAGCTTAATTTTTGCTGCTTTTTTATTGTTGCGTTTTTGTCAGGGTACATTTGTCTCTTGTGCATGCTGATAAAGTTTAGTGCGCACAAACAATAATCTGATTCAATTTCTTCAGGTTTTGGCCCCCAAAATGCAGCAAAATGTAATATTAGCCTTCCTGCAGCGTTTTTCACACATAGAAAGCAAAAGGTGGTGCAAAAACGCTGCAAAAACTCTGAATGAAGTGACAGGCTGCATTTTACAAAAACGCTGCTCTTCGGCAAAACAGTCAGGAAAAAAAATTATGTGCACGAAGTTTCTGAAGTGTCATAGATTTTGCTGGTACTGTGAAACGCAGCTGAAAATTTGCATTAAAAAAATGCAGCAAAAAAGAGCTGCAAAAATGCAAGGTGTGAACAAAGCCAAAAGGTGCGGCAACCACCTCCACATTGACAATGCACCAGATGGGTGGGCGACCTTCATAGCACCCGTGTTGCTAGACTGAGTCACCATAACTACAAACTACAGCAGCAATGGCCGCCATATGGCACCAACACTAAGGAGAAAAAACTCACCTTACAGTCATTGCAATATGTTGGAACAATAGAAAAAAGACATGAATTTTTGCCTAGTGGTATTAGATCAATGTATGATTTTGATTTTTCAATGTGCCATCCATGTCTTTTTTTCTACAGTTCAGCATATTGCATGGTCTATCCCCTCTGTTTTGCGTAGACTGTAACTCCTCCCATTTGGCTCAGGCGTTTTTAATTAGCAGGAGACTGCAAGAGTGGTTTTACCTATTTTTCTCTCAGTTCACAGTCTTGAGAATTTGAAGAACGTGAGTTTTCTGTGCCTTTAACTTTGTGTTGGTACTGTGTGGCGGCCATTATTGCTGTGGTTTTGTGCCCTGGGCGCAGTGAAGGCACCAGGCCGCCCGCTCTGCTGGTGTATTGTCACTACAGCTGTAGTTGGTGCATGGCACTTCTAGCTTCATTGGATCAGCTTATGGTTTTGCATGTATGGTCTGTCTTTATTTTTTTTCAACAGTTCCTGCACACTGAATATATCAGTGATAATTACACATTATGAGGTATGTGAGAAGAGGTTTTTTTTGGGATAGTCATATAAAATTGGATGCTCATACTGGTAGAATCACTACCACCACCTTTTAGAAACCAATAGCAGGAAACACTTTGCTACATGCCTAGTCGTGATTCCCAAAATGCATTAAAAAAGTTAAAGGGAACCTGTCACCCCGTTTTTTCCGTATGAGATAAAAATACCGTTAAATAGGGCCTGAGCTGTGCATTACAATAGTGTATTTTGTGGACCCTGATTCCCCACCTATGCTGCCGAAATACGTTACCAAAGTAGCCGTTTTCGCCTGTCAATCAGGCTGGTCTGGTCGGATGGGCGTGGTGACATCGCTGTGTCTTCCCTTAGATCTTGCTTATTTTTCCGTTGGTGGCGTAGTGGTTTGCGCATGCCCAAGTGCCGAATCCACTGCATAGGTGAGGAAAAAGAGCGCGATCTGCGCTATTACCCTGGTGATCGGTGGGGGCGGCCATCTTCCTGTGGCCGCGCGTGCGCAGATGGAGCGCTCTGCTGCCCGGGGCTTCAGGAAAATGGCCGCGGGATGCCGCACGTGCGCAGATGGAGATCGCGGCGGCCATTTTCCTGAAGCCGAGATGCGAACTCTGCTCTGTTATTAAAGGGAATCTGTCTGTGAGTTCGCTCCACCTAAGACGTCTATATGGGCATACACGTCTTAGAAAGTAGAATATAGTGATAACTTGACGTCTTATACCAGATAAATTCACATTTTTTTATGTGTAAATGAGCTGTTAAAGACTATGGGCCACACACTGATCTGCATGAGAATCGACCTCCAGAACTTATTGTAAATGAAAGGGGGTGTTACCAGTGTGATGTGTAATGGCCGCTCTCTTCTCTCCTGATCTCTCTGCAGAGCTGTGTGTGATTATATCTGACACATCTGCAGGTTCCTCTCAGCTTCCATCTCACAGGCAGTCAGTGTTGCAATACAGCAGAGCTGTCAGGGTTTGTGCACACGTTACAGATTTTCTGTGCAGATTGTGCATCTCTTGGCAGAAAACGCAAGTAAAAAACAGTGCGGATTTGATGAGTTTTTGATGCGGATTTTCATGCAGATTTCTGTGCGTTTTTGTAAGCTAAATAAAGATCTATTATTTAACAAAAAAAAAGAATTGTGATGTCATTTCTTGTCCAACCTCTTCATTTACATACTCCATTAACCCCTTACTGACCTCGGACGGGATAGTACGTCCGAGGTCAGCTCCCCTGCTTTGATGCAGGGCTCCGCGGTGAGCCCGCATCAAAGCCGGAACATGTCAGCTGTTCAAAACACGCAATAGCGGCGGGTGAAATCGCGATTTACTCGCTGCTATTAACTAGTTAAATGCTGCTGTCAAACGCAGAAAGCGGCATTTAACTACCGCATCCGGCCGGGCGGCCGGATATGAGCGCATCGCCGACCCCCGTCACATGATTGGAGGTCGGCGATGCCTCTCCATTGTAACCATAGAGGTCCTTGAGACCACTATGGTTACTGATCCCCGGCAGCTGTGAGCGCCACCCTGTGGTCGGCGCTCACAGCACACCTGATTTTCTACTACATAGCAGCGAACAGCAGATCGCTGCTATGTAGCAGAGGCGATCGTGCTGTCCCTGCTTCTAGCCTCCCATGGAGGCTATTGAAGCATGGCAAAAGTTAAAAAAAAAAAAGTAAAAAAAAATGTCAAAAAAATAAAAAAATATAAAAGTTTAAATCACCCCCCTTTCGCCCCAATCAAAATAAATCAATAAAAAAAAAAATCAAACCTACACATATTTGGTATCGCCACGTTCAGAATCGCCTGATCTATCAATAAAAAAAAAAGCATTAACCTGATCGCTAAACGGCGTAACGAGAAAAAAAATCGAAACGCCAGAATTACGTTTTTTGGGTCGCCGCGACATTGCATTAAAATGCAATAACGGGCGATCAAAAGAACGTATCTGCACCGAAATGGTATCATTAAAAACGCCAGCTCGGCACGCAAAAAATAAGCCCTCAACCGACCCCAGATCATGAAAAATGGAGACGCTACGAGTATTGGAAAATGGCGCAATTTTTTTTTTTTAATTTGTTTTTTTAGCAAAGTTTGGAATTATTTTTCACCACTTAGTTAAAAAATAACCTAGTCATGTTAGGTGTCTATGAACTCGTAGTGCCCTGGCGAATCATAATGGCAGGTTAGTTTTAGCATTTAGTGAACCTAGCAAAAAAGCCAAGCAAAAAACAAGTGTGGGATTGCACTTTTTTTGCAATTTCACCGCACTTGGAATTTTTTTCCCGTTTTCTAGTGCACGACATGGTAAAACCAATGATGTCGTTCAAAAGTACAACTCGTCCCGCAAAAAATAAGCCCTCACGTGGCCAAATTGATGGAAAAATAAAAAAGTTATGGCTCTGGGAAGGAGGGGAGTGAAAAACGAACACGGAAAAACGAAAAATCCCAAGGTCATGAAGGGGTTAAAGAATAATGTTTACACACACTGAAAGATAGATATATAGATAGATAAATCTACAGATAATAGATAGATCTGTACATAGATGATAGATAGATATGGAATAGATAGCACTTAGCCTCTCTCTTCCCACTGCCCTGTAGCGTTGGCAAATGGGGTAATAGTTGGGGGTTGATGCCACCTTTGAATTGTATGGTGACATCAAGCCGGCTTAGCAATGGAGAGGCGTCAATAAGATACTTATCCATTACTAATCCTATAGTTGTGAAAGGGTTAAATAAACAAAGACACAGCCAGAATAAAGTATTTTAATAATAAAATAAAACACACCAATGTTTTGCCATCTTTATTGTTCTGCCAATCCATGCGACGACCTCGATCTCCTGGAAGAAAAAAATTTAAATACCGTATATACTCGAGTATAAGCCGAGATTTTCAGCCCAAATTTTTGGGCTGAAAGTGCCCCTCTCGGCTTATACTCGAGTCATGATCGGTGGTGGGGTCGGCGGGTGAGGACTGTGATATACTCACCTAGTTCCGGCGTTCCTGTCGCTCCCCCTGCCCGTCCCACGGTCTCCGGGTGCCGCAGCTCTTCCCGTGAGCGGTCACATGGGACCGCTCATTAGAGAAATGAATAGGCTGCTCCACCTCCCATAGGGGCGGAGCCGCCTATTCATTTCTCTAATGAAGCGGTGCCGGTGACCGCTGATAGAGGAGGAGGCTGCAGCACCGAAGACCAGCTGTCTGGGGGAAGGAGCGGGACGCCGGGAGCAGGTAAGTATGTCATATTTACCTTCCCTCGTTCCACACGCCAGGCGCCGCGCCATCTTCCCGGCTTCTCTCTCTCCGCACTGACTGTGCAGGTCAGAGGGCGCGATGACGCATATAGTGTGCGCGCCGCCCTCTGCCTGATCAGTCAGTGCAGAGAGACGCCGGGACGGGACGCTGAGGAGCTGCAAGCAAGAGAGGTGAGTATGTGTTTTTTTTTTTTTTATTGCAGCAGCAGCAATGGCACAGATTTATGTGGAGCATCTATGGGGCAATAATGAACGGTGCAGAGCACTATATGGCAGAGCTATGGGGCAATAATGAATGGTGCAGAGCACTATATGGCAGAGCTATGGGGCAACGGTGCAGAGCACTATATGGCACAGCTATGGGGCAACGGTGCAGAGCAATATATATATGGCACAGCTATGGGGCAACGGTGCAGAGCATTATATATATGGCACAGCTATGGGGCAACGGTGCAGAGCATTATATATATGGCACAGCTATGGGGCAACGGTGCAGAGCATTATATATATATATGGCACAGCTATGGGGCAACGGTGCAGAGCATAATATGGCAGAGCTATGGGGCAATAATGAATGGTGCAGAGCACTATATGGCAGAGCTATGGGGCAACGGTGCAGAGCACTATATGGCAGAGCTATGGGGCAATAATGAACGTTGCAGAGCACTATATGGCAGAGCTATGGGGCAACGGTGCAGAGCACTATATGGCACAGCTATGGGGCAATGGTGCAGAGCACTATATATATGGCACAGCTATGGGGCAATGGTGCAGAGCATTATATATATGGCACAGCTATGGGGCAACGGTGCAGAGCACTATATGGCACAGCTATGGGGCAATGGTGCAGAGCACTATATGGCACAGCTATGGGGCAACGGTGCAGAGCATTATATATATGGCACAGCTATGGGGCAACGGTGCAGAGCACTATATGGCACAGCTATGGGGCAACGGTGCAGAGCACTATATATATGGCACAGCTATGGGGCAATGGTGCAGAGCATTATATATATGGCACAGCTATGGGGCAACGGTGCAGAGCACTATATGGCACAGCTATGGGGCAATGGTGCAGAGCATTATATATATATATGGCACAGCTATGGGGCAACGGTGCAGAGCATTATATATATGGCACAGCTATCTATGGTTCAACGGTGCAGAGCATTGTATATATGGCACAGCTTTATGTGGAGCATCTATGGGGCCATAATGAACGGTGCAGAGCATTATATGTGGCACAGCTTTATGTGGAGCATCTATGGGGCCATAATGAACGGTATGGAGTATCTATTTTTAATTTTCAAATTCACCGGTACCTGCTGCATTTTCCACCCTAGGCTTATACTCGAGTCAATAAGTTTTCCCAGTTTTTTGTGGCAAAATTAGGGGGGTCGGCTTATACTCGGGTCGGCTTATACTCGAGTATATACGGTAATAAACCAACACAAATACTCCCTGTTCCGACGCAGTCCATTTAGTAACGAGTGTCCCACGACGATCTCCCCTATAGAGCAGTCACATCAGGATATGTGACTGCTTTATAGGCCTCCCTCGATGCACTGACAGGAAACAATGGCTCCTGCAGTGCATCACTGAAGAGCTTACCTGAGTTCAGGCTCTCACTTTACGGCAACACTGCATGATAATTGTCCCACGCAGCGGTGCCGCAAGTGACAGCGACCTCTGACGGCGGAGTGATACAGTGTGGAGGATAACCTCCTGTCACTGTATCACCGGAGCCCCAGTAGAGCGGTCGCATCTGCCAATGTGACAGCTCTCCATGGGAGATCATCGTGGGACACTCGTTATTAAATGGATTATATCGGACCAGTGAGTATACTGTTGTTTTTTTATTTTATCTTTTACAGGTGATCGAGGGCTTCGGGGACTAGGTGTTTGGTGAGTATATACTGTATGTTGTATGCACTGTATGTCTGTATGTGTGTATGTGTTTGTTTTTTGCTACACTTGAACACAGTAGCCGGATGATGGGACTACTACTGTCCCATCATCCAGCTAGCTGTCACTGTAGCAGGCATAGCCGGATGGGACTAGTAGTCCCATCGGACGATGCCTGCCTACAAACAGCCGCGATATAATAAATTGGCCTGCACTCTGTCCAAATGCGAGGTGCTGGTGGAATCCAAATGAACAGAATTCACCGCACACTCTATCCGTAAGGTGATGCAAAAAAGGAAATTTATTTATGTGGTCACACACAATATTCATAGAGCAGAGAAGAAAAAAACTTATTTGAGCGACTCTATTCGACGTTTTTCGACCGATCTCCGGTCTTATTCAGTATGCCGCCTTATGCTGAGAAATGCTTGAGTGGTCCTGTGAAGTGGACCTTATGGGCAGCGCTCCAGCGCTTTGCCCCCTTAAACAGTGTGCTTAGGCTGTGTCTGCTCTCTGATGCTCTATGTGCTGCATGTCAGTGCCTGCGTTGTAATATATGGGTATGTGGTGCCCTGGCCGGAAGTGTATCACAGGAAGTCATGCGGGGCGCCCTTAGTGAGACATCACATCCTGTGACGCATACTGCCAGCACTCTGAACTGGCCTCACTAAGGGCGCCCCGCATCACTTCCTGTTTTTTCCCCAGCATGTGCACAACAATTCTCAATTTCACATTGACTAACATTGCTTGTGCACTACACTGCGGATTTGATGCAATTCCACACATCCAAAAACGCTGCGGATCCGCATCAAGATCCGCAACGTGTGCACATAGCCTAAGGGTACCGTCACACATTGAAATTTTCATCGCTGCGACGGCACGATTCGTGACGTCGCAGCGTCGTATAATCATTGCTCCAGCGTCGTAGACTGCGGTCACACGTTGCAATCACGGCGCTGGAGCGATGCCGAAGTCCCCGGGTAACCAGGGTAAACATCGGGTAACTAAGCGCAGGGCCGCGCTTAGTAACCCGATGTTTACCCTGGTTACCAGCGTAAACGTAAAAAAACAAACAGTACATACTCACCCGTCGGTGTCCTTCAGGTCCCTTGCTGTCTGCTTCCTGCTCTGAGTGCAGCCGTACAGTGAGAGCAGAGCGCATGGGCTGAAATTCTCGGCTTATACTCGAGTATATACGGTAGATTTTTATTTTAGTGGTAAAAATAAAAATCAGAAGTTTGCAAAAAACATTCTTGGGGTTGTGTAGCCATTTTCCGTGGCCTGTAGCGTTTTCATTTTTCAGTCGATAGAGCTGTCTGAATACTTATTTTTTTGCAGGGTGAGACATTTTTGATCGCTTGTTGCAGCATTTTATGTGGTATTGCAGCGACCAAACCACCCCCATAATTTTGGCATTCTTGAATTTCTTTTTTGTTCACAGTGTTTACCAATTGGGTTAACGATTCAGACTCATTCTGTTACATTTGTGGTGAATACACACTGCCAAAACATTTCTGTGCAGTGCAAGTGCAAGGATTCAATAAGCATAAGAAACGAAAATGGGAGTAACATGGAATCTGCAAGAAGGCCTGTCCCTCATTGTGAAGATGTGCCTGTACCTGTGTTTCCCATAAATAACAGTCATCATGATGATTTTTTGGCTCTCTCCACACCATTGGAACACCAAATTTGAAGCTTTTTCTTTGTCCTTTGCTCCATTTTCGTAATAATTCGATACATGCTTTGCACACTATGTGTGGTGCCCAAAACTTGTCTTGGTCCCCAAGCATAACCCCAAAATAGGCAAAATACACTTTTTTTACGAAGTCTGTTATGTTTCTTCTATGTTTTGGCAGTGTGTATTCACCACAAATGTAACAGAATGAGTCTGGATCGTTAAGACAACTTCTTCTTGATGAGTTCATGCTTTTCACTGGAAAACAGACAACAACATAAAGTTAGTGCAAAAATCAAGCTATGAACAAACTTTTAGAACACTAATTAACACAAAACTATATTGAGAACTGCTCAGTTCAAGTACTAATCCAAAGAAATTAATGAGATGATGCGTCGCATTTACCAACAAGTGCTATAAATAAGATACCAAAAATCTCAAAAACTTGAGCCAATGTGGCAAAACTGATGACATATTCAGAATCAGCACCCCAAAAATACCCTAAATTCGATGAAATATCTTTGGCACCAAAAATGCTGTTGA
The DNA here is from genome assembly GCF_051348905.1 of Ranitomeya variabilis. NCBI lineage: Eukaryota > Metazoa > Chordata > Amphibia > Anura > Dendrobatidae > Ranitomeya > Ranitomeya variabilis. The sequence goes on along the minus strand of NC_135236.1, from coordinate 411,491,292 downwards.
CCAGTGTTATCTTTATTTTTAACAATAGAAAAGGGGACAATTTGAACTTTTAGGTTTTTTTTTAACTTTTCACTGTACTTATTAGGTTTTATTAGGGGACTTGAAGTTGCAATTGTCTAATTGCTTGATCTATATACAGCAATGCTTCAGCATTGCTGTATATCGTAAAAATCACGGTCTGCTTTGAAGCCTGTGCACAAGCACAGTTTCAAAGGAGCTCCATAATGACAAGCACGGAGGTCTTCAACAGACGCCCTGTTGTCATATCAACCCATCGGCGAAACACGATCACATCTTGGATGCGCCGATGGGCGCATGGAGTGATGCGTTTAAGGGAATGAGTGAACTGCAGTACCAAGAAAGGTTATTGGGATTATTTAGTTTGGAAAATCTAAGACTTAGGGACCCAGTCTTATTACGATGTACAAACATATGAAGGGACAGTACAGAAATCTTACTAATGATTTTTTTTTTACACCTAAGCCTACAACAACAATAAGAGGGCATCCTCTACATGTAGAAGAACGAACATTTGTCCATTATAAGGAGCGAATCTTTACTGTAATAGCACTGAGAGTATGGTTGATTCACAAAAAAAGTTCATGGACATCCTGAATACCTTTCTTGTAAAGCCATAACAGGAACGCAAAGCATTACGGTGTTTTCCTGAAGTGGTTTCTTCCGGTAACATTTGCCAGATGCATCGGCGTCTAAATGACGCCATGTTTAAATACTCTGTTTGCTTTTTTTAATCACTTCCAATTTATTTTAATAAACTTCCTTATATCTTCTGAATTGTAATAATGTCATACTGCATAAACTGCTGTGGAGATCAGGGGCCGTTGGAAGGTGAGAATAACTATATTTTGTATTTTTTGAATTATTTTTAAGATTCTATCTTTTACTATTGATGCTGTATAGGCAGCATCAATAGTAAAAAGTTGGTCACACTTGTCAAGCACTATGCTTGACAAGTGTGACCAACCTGTCAATCACTTTTCCGAGCGATGCTTCAAATCGCTTGGAAAAGCGCAAGCATTCTGCAAGCTAAAAACCCTTGCAAAACGCTTGTGTTTTGCGGGAAAACCGAATTCCGCATGCGTTTTACCCGCGGCAGGGAGTTGCGGAAATGCTGCGGACATTTCCGCAACGTGGGCACATAGCCTTATGGTATGTCCCAGAACCAGTTTCATCGTAACTATATTCTGGAAATGCTCAGCACTTTCTAGTGTATTTTAAATTATTCTATTTAGGTACGCTAAAACAGACAGGCTTGTAATAGGTTAGCTTTACATTGACAGTAAATTACATTTTCAAACTTTTGAAGGTAAAGAAATTATGTCTGAAGTGAAGGATTATAACAGATTTAGGATTTGTCAGGGATTATATAATCAGAACTGTCATAATTGTAATTGACATAAATGGTAATATTTAAAGGCATAGCATTTAGTAATTCTCTAAAGATCAAAGAAAATTAAAGACTGTCTTTTTTTAGATTCACTTTCTGTGTAGTGATCCACCACATAAAAGCTTTGCTCATAACATATGTCTACACTATATGATGCAGCTTTCTATAAGGCACACCGAAGATGTAGATAACAAAAATTGAAAAACTTTTCCTTACTAGTTAAAAATCCATTCACTCATCCACTCACCTATCCCAGTAGGCTGACAATGAGCAAAGTGCACCCCACAACAAGTTTACACATTGTTACACTTCTTCCTACCACAACTCACCGTTTTGATAGGCCAGTTAGACATCTGCCCTGGGTGACACACCAATACAAAACAAACCCTACTTTCCCAAAAATCTAATAGGTAATTTTCTTGAACTCTGGCATAAATAGGGTAACACTACCAGGCTATACTTTCCCTCTTTGAGGTTGTCAGTGTTACATTTAATATACAAAAACAGTACAGGGCTTACAAAAATGATGATGAAATAATAAAAAGACATACAAGGCAAAATCAGTACAAAAATAAAAGGACTAAATACAGAAGTGTCTTATGGATGGAATTTGTGAAACCTTCTGGCAGAGGAGATCACTGCAGAAATTTGGACAGATCTACAATTCATATCTCCTGCGTCTGACCATGAGTTTCTATGGATGAGATATTGTAAAGGGTCTCATCCGCTCTCCTCACCCTTCCTCCTGGTCAGTTGAGAGAAGAATGGCTAATTGTAATCAAGGAATATGGGTGAAAATACTTAATTACTGAATTCTAATTTGTCTTATTTTCCCACAGGAACCTCCCAGGGGAAGAAATATGATCTCCATGTTTCCAAGCATACTTTTACCACCCTAGACACACCAAACACAACAATACCCATCCCTTGTAGATTGTGAGCCCCTGCTGGCAGGGTCCTCTCTCCTCCTGTACCAGCCGTGACTTGTATTGATTAAGATTATTGTACTTGTTTTTATTATGTATACCCCTCCTCACTTGTAAAGCACCATGGAATAAATGGTGCTATAATAATAATAATTATGTATGCATAATGTGGATTATCACATTTCTGTGGTTCCCAAGCCTGAAAATCATGGCACTTGAACCAACAAAAGAAATTATGTCCCCTGATCAGATTTGTTATCAGTGGATGGTTTTGACATCAAATTATTATAGATATGACATGGAAATATTGCATTTCCATTTTACAATAAGATAATAGAGACATACCATCTATCACCTCTAAGGTAGCTGCTCTGTGCTAATGAGGAGGTACACAGTAAAAGTCTGCTCTGGAAAAAAATGTCAGCTATTCGTTAATTTATCTACACGTAGAAGATGCTGCCAGGTGTCCACTGATATGGACTGAGTTGTGGATTAGATAAATAAATCCAATAACACCTATATTAGTAATTGCAATATATCTGAAAACATTAGATGCAATACAGTTCACGTGTGTAGGATGCAGGATTTTTTTATTTGTTTTATTGTACACTTAATGATTTACATAAGCGAGTCTCATCCGAAATATGCAAGAGAGTAGTGCATGCTGCATTTTTCTTTCACATGGACAATTTGTGTGAAAAATTTTTCGTAGCCTTTTTGGATAACAGTTGTTCACGTTATGTCTGTGTGTTGTCCCATTCTATCTTGGACAGTATGCAGTGCCTTGCGAAAGTATTCGGCCCCCTGGAACTTTTCAACCTTTCCCACATATGCTTCTCACATAAAGATGCCAAATGTAAATTTTTGATGAAGAATCAACAACAATTGTGAAGTTGAACAAAATTTATTGGTTATTTTAAATTTTTGTGGAGATTCAAAAACTGAAAAGTGGGGCGTGCAATATTATTCTGCCCCTTTACTTTCAGTGCAGCAAACTCACTCCAGAAGTTCATTATGGATCTCTGAATGATCCAATGTTCTCCTAAATGCCTAATAATGATAAATATAATCCACCTATGTGTAATCAAGTTTCCATATAAATGCACCTGCTCTGTGATAGTCTCAGGGTTCTGTTTGAAGCACAGAGAACATCATGAAGACCAAGGAACACAACAGGCAGGTCCGTGATACTGTTGTGGAAAAGTTTAAAGCCGGATTTGGATACAAAATGATTTCCAAATCTTTAAACATCCCAAGGAGCAGTGTGCAAGCGATCATATTGAAATGGAAGGAGTATCATATCACTGCAAACCTACCAAGACCCGGCCACCCCTCTAAACTTTCATCTCAAACAAGGAGAAGACTGATCAGAGATGCAGCCAAGAGGCCCACGATCCCTCTGGATGAACTGCAGAGATTTACAGCTGAGGTGGGACAGTCTGTCAATAGGACAATAATCAGTCCTACACTGCACAAATCTGGCCTTTATGGAAAAGTGGCAAGAAGAAAGCCATTTCTCAAAGATATCCATAAAAAGTGTCATTTAAAGTTTACAACAAGCCACCTGGGAGACACACCAAACATGTGGAAGAAGGTGCTCTGGTCAGATGAAACCAAAATCGAACTTTTTGGCAACAATGCCAAACGATATGTTTGGCAAAAAGGCAACACAGCTCATCACCCTGAGCACACCATCCCCACTGTCAAACATGGTGGTGGCAGCATCATGGTTTGGGCCTGCTTTTCTTCAGCAGGGACAGGGAAGATGGTTAAAATTGATGGGAAGATGGATGGAGCCAAACACAGGACAATTCTTGAAGAAAACCTGTTGGAGTCTGCAGAAGACCTGAGACTGGGATGGAGATTTGTCTTCCAACAAGACATATGATCCCAAACATAAAGCAAAATCTACAATGGAATGGTTCACAAATAAACGTATCCAGGTGTTAGAATGGCCAAGTCAAAGTCCAGACCTCAATCCAATCGAGAATCTGTGGAAAGAGCTGAAAACTGCTGTTCACAAACGACCTCCATCAAACCTCACTGAGCTCGAGCTGTTTGCCAAGGAAGAATGGGCGAGAATTTCAGTCTCTTGATGTACAAAACTGATAGAGACATACCCCAAGCGACTTGCAGCTGTAATCGCAGCAAAAGGTGGCGCAACAAAGAATAAAGTTAAAGGGGCCGCATAATATTGCACGCTCCACTTTTCAGTTTTTGAATTTGCGCACAAATTTAAAATAACCAATAAATTTCGTTGAACTTTACAATTGTTCCACTTGTTGTTGATTCTTCACCAAAAATTTACATTTGGTATCTTTGTTTGAAGCATGATATGTGGGAAAAGGTTGAAAAGTTCCAGGGGGCCGAATACTTTCGCAAGGCACTGTACGTCTGTATAATATGCACTTCTGAACGAGTGTTAATAGTGACTTTTATATTTGCAACTTATTGATTTTTTTTTTTTATTTTTTTTTTATTTTGCAGCTTTCTTTAAGATAACTCGGTTTCCATCTGTTTTTTTGTTGTTTGACTTTGTAGGTATGGTTTTCCTTTTCCTGATGGCTTAGCCTAACTCTTCATTTGTGACGTTTTTAAATGTCTTAAAATTTTTCCTCATGACTAGTGTGAATGATTATGCGACTTTTTACTTTAAAAAAATTCAAAAATGGTAGACGACTAAAAAGCATCTTTGATTTTGTACAAAATTTAAAAACTGCAACAAATACCACAAGACCTAAAAACAAAAGTCACTTTAAAAAAATGCAAATGCTGAATCAAGGCCAAAGGATTTATTCACATGTTGCAGTATTTGTTGTGATTTTGGAAATTCGTAGCTAAAACTACTGCATGAATGCAGCAATTAACAGTAAATATGAGAATAAAAAAAATAAAAATAAACTTTGCTATTATCTGCATACATATCTGTGGGAAAAAATATTTTCTTTTAGCAGCCTACAGTGAAAATACAGGCAAATTTAGGTACGCAGGCTCTCAGGGCAAAAATTCAGTTTGGAAACCCTACCATACAGCCGAATCTTGACAAGGAGTACATTGCACACTGTTAGGATTCGGTATGCTACAGTGCTTAATTTTATAATTAATGCTCCTAACATAAATACAGATGTAAATATAGGAAAACTGACTGAACAGCAATCTAGTCTGAACTGGTGCATAACCAAAAAAGACATATAGCATATACATAGTTACATAGTTATTAAGGTTGAAGGAAGACTTTAAGTCCATCTAGTTCAACCCATAGCCTAACCTAACATGCCCTAACATGTTGATCCAGATCAATGGCTGCACTCAATTTTACTGTGCTAAAGCAAGGAAATGTGCGATACATGAAATGTGAATAGCATAATGGCTTGTGAAATCTTTGAAAAAACACATGAGATGCTTAGCACAAGATTTGGCCAAAAATTGTGAGCCCATCCACCAAACGTCAAGGTAATCTCAGATCGGATGGGTACCTGACCTGTCTGCCTAGTGTGAACACTTACCTATGGCTAATAACATGGTAAAGCCTGCATTTATAGGAAGGTCGGAACCAACTATGTTTGGATGTAATTAAAATCACAGCATGGTGAAAATACAGATGTAGTAATCCTTAACTTGTCAGACAGCACAATACTTTATTGACATGGTCATGTGTTACATTATCTGACAAGTTATATATTACATCCCCCATACTGTCCCTTGCCCTCTACAAGTGCTGGCAGTCAGAGTTTCAATTGCACTCTGAAAGTTGCAAGTACAATATCGGAAAGGTATGGGGGCACCAACTGAAAAGTAATTAGAATGCCTGCAAAGCATACAGAAATGTAATAAAAAAACGAAGCATGTGCAAAATGAAAACTGCACATTCAAAAACAAGGCTGTCTTACCAAGATGTCAAACAACTGTAGCACAGCAAATTAAAAAACAAAAACACCAAAAAGGTGTACAGAAATATATCAAAGCCCAAAATGATGGACAAGATAAACCACAGACCAAAATACTTGATCCAGATATAAATTGAAACTCGCAAATAACAAATTTATGCCACCAAAATAGGTCAATAATGTTGTGACATATGCATATAGTGAATAGCATATATATGAAGCGTGTTAACCAAACTAGGTAAATGTGATATAATATACTGAAATAAAAAGAAAATTTGCTTATTTTACTTTTTTCAAAGTAAATAGAAAGTAAAATTAGTAAATAAAAAATAATGTACAATTTGTAAAGAGCAAATAGTGCATAGTCATGAAAAAAACAACAAATAGATAATAAAATATGTTAAGAGATATGATGACTAATTTAAAGGAATTTATTGTACGTTATATGTAGAACTCCTGAAGTGGAAAATTAATAAAAATATTCAAGTAGTAAATATGATGTGTTGGAAAGCACCAAAAGATAGATATACGAACAATGGAAAAACCCTATGGAGTCTGATAAAAGATCTTCATTAATGAATGCTATGTGGGTTGACAGCTTGGAGTTAGAAAATTCTCCAGGATTAAATCTATAAAAATAGTGAATATGATGTGTCGGAAAGTACCAAAAGGTAGATATCAAAACCATGGAAAGAGCTTGTGAACTAAAAAGAAAAAAAATAGTATTAAAAAAATAAATAAAAAAAGAATATTAGTTTGTGTATACATACTAACATCTGATGAAATCCTGCAAACCTGTGAACAAAAGACCTTCGTCGATGCTATGTGACAGATTGGAATTCAAAAATCCATTTGGATTCTTTCTGTAAAACGAGAGAAGTTAGAAAACCGAACACTAACATTTCATAAAACTGTAAGAACAAATACCTGCATTCCTTGACATTGATCACCATGTTGGTGTAGAAAATGTGAGGCAATTGTGGTCAATCCCCCTTGTACTTGAGGCGATCATGAGGCCCCAGATTGATTGTAGAAATGTGTTTCTGAACACATATACACAGCTCTATTGAGTGCAAGACTTCTTAATATTTGTCTAAAAGAAAAGTACATCATCAATAACGAAACCGATGGGTAACATAGTGTAAGTAGATACTGTATCACATAACAGTCTTATTCTGAAGCTACAGAGGCAAGGACTTGGAGATACTATATGCAGATGGGTAGGGAATTGGCTAAATGACAGGAAACTAAGAGTCGTCATAAATGATATGTTCTCGAAATGGGATATAGTCAGCAGTGGGGTACTGCAGGGTTTCGTGCTAGAAAGGATTATTTTAACCTCTTTATTAATGACCTAGTGGATGGGATTGAGAGTTAAGTTTTAGTCTTTGCTGACAACACCAAACTATGTGGGATATTAACCCCTTCATGACCCAGCCTATTTTGACCTTAATGACCTGGCCGTTTTTTGCAATTCTGACCTGTGTTCCTTTATGAGGTAATAACTCAGGAATGCTTCAACGGATCCTAGCGGTTCTGAGGTTGTTTTTTAGTGACATATTGGGCTTCATGTTAGTGGTAAATTTAAGTCGATAATTTCCGAGTTTATTTGTGAAAAAAACAGAAATTTGGCGAAAATTTTGAAAATTTCGCAATTTTCACATTTTGAATTTTTATTCTGTTAAACCAGAGAGTTATGTGACACAAAATAGTTAATAAATAACATTTCCCACATGTCTACATCAGCACAGTTTTGGAAACATTTTTTTTGCTAGGAAGTTATAAGGGTTAAAATTTGACCAGTGATTCTCATTTTTACAACAAAATTTACAAAACCATTTTTTTTAGGGACCACCTCACATTTGAAGTCAGTTTGAGGGTTCTATATGGCTGAAAATACCCAAAAGTGACACCATTCTAAAAATTGCACCCCTCAAGGTGCTCAAAACCACATTCAAGAAGTTTATTAACCCTTCAGGTGTTTCACAGAAGCAGAAGCAACATGGAAGGAAAAAATGAACATTTAACTTTTTAGTCACAAAAATGATCTTTTAGCAACACTTTTTTATTTTCCCAAGGGTAAAAGGAGAAACTGGACCACGAACGTTGTTGCCCAATTTGTCCTGAGTACGCTGATAACTCATATGTGGGGGTAAACCACTGTTTGGGCGCACCGCAGGGCTCGGAAGGGAAGGAGCGCCATTTGACTTTTTGAATGAAAAATTGGCTCCAATCTTTAGCGGACACCATGTCGCGTTTGGAAAGCCCCTGTGTGCCTAAACATTGCAGCTCCCCCACAAGTGACCCCATTTTGGAAACTAGACCCCCCCAAGGAACTTATCTAAAAGCATAGTGAGCACTTTAAATCCTCATGCTTCACAAATTGATCCGTAAAAATGAAAAAGTACTTTTTTTTTCACACAAAATTTCTTTTAGCCTCAATTTTTTCATTTTCACATAGGCAACAGGATAAAATGGATCCTAAAATTTGTTGGGCAATTTCTCCTGAGTACGCTGATACCTTATATGTGGGGGTAAACCACTGTTTGGGTGCACGGCAAGGCTCGGAAGGGAAGGCGCGCCATTTGACTTTCTGAATGGAAAATTAGCTCCAATCTTTAGCGGGCACCATGTCGCGTTTGGAGAGCCCCAGTGTGCCTAAACATTGGAGCTCCCCTACAAGTTACCCCATTTTGGAAACTAGACCCCCCCCGCAGAGCCGTGAAAATAAAAAATGTGTTTTCTTTCCTCAAAAATTATTTTTAGCCCGGAATTTTTTATATTCCCAAGGGTAACAGGAGAAATTGGACCCCAAATGTTGTTGTCCAGTTTGTCCTGAGTACGATGATACCTAATATGTGGGGGTAAACCACTGTTTGGGCGCACGGCAGGGCTCGGAAGGGAAGGCACTCCATTTGGCTTTTTGACTGGAAAATTAGCTCCAAACATTAGCGGACACCATGTCGCTTTTGTAGAGCCCCTGTGTGCCTAAACATTGGAGCTCCCCCACAAGTGACCCCATTTTGGAAACTAGACCTCCCAAGGAACTAATCTAGATGTGTTGTGAGCACTTTGAACCCCCAATTGCTTAACAGAAGTTTATAACGCATAGCCGTGAAAATAATAAATGTGTTTTCTTTCCTCAAAAATATTTTTTTAGCCCAGAATTTTTTAATTTTCCCAACGGTAACAGGAGAAATTTGACCCCAAGAGTTGTTGTCCAGTTTCTCCTGAGTACGCTGATACCCCATATGTGGGGGTGAACCACTGTTTGGGCACATGCCGGGGCTCGGAAGGGAAGTAGTGACGTTTTGGAATGCAGACTTTGATGGAATGGTCTGCGGGCATCATGTTACGTTTGCAGAGCCCCTGATGTGCCTAAACAGTAGAAACCCCCCACAAGTGACCCCATTTTGGAAACTAGATCCCCCAAGGAACTTATCTAGATATGTGGTGAGCACTTTGAACCCCCAAGTGCTTCACAGAAGTTTACAACGCAGAGCCGTGAAAATAAAAAATCATTTTTCTTTCCTCAAAAATGATGTTTTAGCAAGCTATTTTTTATTTTCACAAGGGTAACAGGAGAAATTGTACCCCAATAGTTGTCCAGTTTGTTCTGAGTACGCTGGTATCCCATATGTGGGGTAATCCACTGTTTGGGCACACGTCGGGGCTCGGAAGGGAAGCAGTGACGTTTTGAAATGCAGATTTTGATGGAATGAATGGTCTGCGGGTGTCACGTTGCATTTGCAGAGCCCCTGATGTGCCTAAAGAGTAGAAACCCCCCACAAGTGACCCCTTTTTGGAAACTAGACCCCCCCAAGGAACTTATCTAGATGTGTGGTGAGCCCTTTGAACCCCCAAGTGCTTCACAGAATTTTATAACGTAGAGCCGTGAAAATAAAAAATAATTTTTCATTCCTCTAAAATTATGTTAAGCAATTTTTTATTTTCGCAAGGGTAACAGGAGAAATTGGACCCCAATAGTTGTTGCCCAGTTTGTCCTGAGTATGCTGGTACCCCATATGTGGGGGTAAACCACTGTTTGGGTGCACGTCGGGGCTCGGAAATGAGGGAGCACCATTTGACTTTTTGAACGCAAGATTGGCTGGAATCAATGGTGGCGCCATGTTGCGTTTGGAGCCCCCTGATGTGCCTAAACAGTGGAAACCCCTCAATTCTAACTCCAACACTAACCCCAAACCCTAATCCCAACTCTAGATATAACCCTAACCCCAACACACCCCTAACCCTAACCATAACCCTAACCACAAGCCTAATCTTAACCCTATTTCCAACCCTAGCCCTAATTCCAACCCTAACCCTAAGGCTATGTGCCCACATTGCGGATTCGTGTGAGATTTTTCCGCACCATTTTTGAAAAATCCACAGGTAAAAGGCACTGCGTTTTACCTGCGCATTTACCGCGGATTTCCAGTGTTTTTTGTGCGGATTTCACCTGCGGATTCCTATTGAGGAGCAGGTGTAAAACGGAATCCGCACAAAGAATTGTCATGCTGCGGAAAATACAACACAGCGTTTCCGCGTGGTATTTTCCGCACCATGGGCACAGTGGATTTGGTTTTCCATAGGTTTACATGGTACTGTAAACCTGATGGAAAACTGCTACGAATCCGCAGCGGCCAATCCGCTGCGGATCCACAGCCAAATCCGCACCATGTGTGCACATAGTCTAATCTAACCCCAACTCTAGTTCTAAACCTAGCCCTAACCTTAACCCTAGCCCTAACCCTAACCCTAGTGGGGGAAGAAAAAAATATATATATATTTTCTTTTTATTTTTGACCTTACCTATGGGGGTGAAAAAGGGGGGGTTCATTTACTAATTTTTTTATTTTGATCACTGTGATAGGTTTTATCACAGTGATCAAAATGTGCCTGGAACGAATCTGCCAGCCGGGAGATTCGGCAGGCGCACTGCGCATGCGCCCGCCATTTTGGAAGATGGCGGCACCCATGAAGAAGACGGACGGACACCGCGAGGCTCGGTAAGTATGTGGGGGGGAGGTCGGAGCACGGGGGGGATCGGAGCACGGGGGGAGCGGACAGGAGGACGGGGGAGCGGACAGGAGGATGGAGGGGAGCGCACCACAGTACGGGGCAGAAAGTAGGACTGGGGAGGCGATCGGTGGTGGTGGGGGGGCAGATCAGGGTTTCCAGCCACGGCCGATGATATTGCAGCATCGGCCATGGCTGGATTGTAATATTTCACCATTTTCATAGGTGAAATATTACAAATCGCTCTGATTGGCTGTTTCACTTTCAATAGCCAATCAGAGCGATCGTAGCCACGAGGGGGTGAAGCCAACCCCCCTGGGCTGAAGTACCACTCCCCCTGTCCCTGCAGATCTGGTGAAATTGGAGTCAACCCATTCACCCGATCTGCAGGGACGCGATCATTCCATGACGCCACATAGGCGTCACAGGTCGGATTGGCACCGACTTTCATGACGCCTACGTGGCGTCAAAGGTCGGGAAGGGGTTAAAATCTGACCTTGACATTACAATATCGCAAAACTATCTGGATAAGATGTCTGAATGGGCAAACACTTGGCAAATGAACTTTAAAGGGAACCTGTCACCCCCAAAATCGAGGGTGAGATAACCCCACCGTCATCAGGGGCTTATCTACAGCATTCTGGAATGGGAATGGAAATATGAAATATGAAATGGAATGGAAAGATGAAAAAAAGGTTAGATTATACTCATCCAGGGGTGGTTCCGCTGCTGGTCCGGTCCGATGGATGTCCGGTCCGGCGCCTCCTATCTTCATCAGATGACGTCCTCTTCTGGTCTTCACGCTGCAGCTCCGGCGCAGGCGTACTTTGTCTGCCCTGTTGAGGGCAGAGCAAAGTACTGCAGTGCGCAGGTGCTGGGTCTCTCTTACCTTTCCTGGCGCCTGCGCACTACAGTACTTTGCTCTGCTCTCAACAGGGCAGACAAAGTACACCTGCGCCAGAGCCGCAGCATGAAGACCAGAAGAGGACGTCGTCTGATGAAAATAGGAGGCGCCGGACCGGACCGTGACGCCCACCAGATCGGACCACCTTTCCAGGTGAGTATAATCTAACCTCTTTTTCTCATCTTTTAGGATACATCAGGGGCTTAGCTACAGCATTACAGAATGCTGTAGATAAGCCCCTGATGCCGGTGGGCTTAGCTCATCTTGGATTTTGGGGGTGACAGATTCCCTTTAATGTAGATAAACGTAGAGTAATGCACCTATGATGGAATAATCCTATTGCTGCATATACATTAAATGGGATTATACTCAGGACAACCGAACAGGAGAAGGACTTGGGTATTCTGGTTACAAGTAGGTAGAGCATCAGTACTCAATGTCAAGCAGCACCTGCAAAAGCAAACAAGATTTTATATATAGATAGATTTTTTAAGATGTATAAAAAGAGAGTTAAAATGCCGAGGTCCATATTTTCCTATTAGCCCTTATACAAAAATTAAATTTGAAGCTTAAACAATATTATAGTGGTAAAAATGTAATTATTCTTTCTTGACCACCCAATGATATCAAATTATGTGCAGTACATGGGGTGTCAACATGCTCGCTGAACCCTTAGATAAATTCAATGAGGTGTAGTTTGTAAAATAAAGTCACTTATGGGGGGTTTCTGCTGTTCGGACACCTCAGGGTCTCTGCCAATGTGACATGGCACCCTCAAACCATTTAAGCAAAATTTGAACTCCAATATGGCTCTTTGTCACTTCTGAGTTTTGCACTGTGCCTCCAAAGTAGTTTTCGACCACATATAAGGTATCAGTGTACTGAGGAGAAATTGCACAAGAAATTGTATGGTCCATTTTGCTCGGTTACCCTTATGAAAATGAAAAATGTGGGCAAAACCAACATTTTTTGGCCAGAAATTTGATTTTGTGCCGAAAAACTTGGCTTATACACGAGTATATATGGTATATTATTAAAAATAAAAAAAAGTTAATATATGTTTAATAATGTATTTTATTTAACTTTTTTGTGCATATTGTTATGTATTTATTGGATGCAACTGTTCATTGGTATAATTGGATTTAATCACGTTCTGAACTTGTGAACTTTGACACAGCACGCACACACTGTCATGTGTTGGTTTGGCTCTTTTATTTGAAAATAATTCCTTTAAAAACTGCGTTGTATGTCTGATACTTGTATGTGATCATTTCATGAGGAAGAAGTACTTGACGCTTTGAAATGCGTTGAATAGAATAAAAACCACATGATTGCATAAATCGCTGAGATTTGATGTCTTCCATACCTCAGTGTGGGAGACATCCACAAATTATTCCTATCTTCATACTTGTTGGTTTTATAACCCGTGGATCTGCAGCAGCTATACAAATTATTTAAAAATGCTTTTAAAATCTTAAATCAGGTTAATACAATCTAATTAAGAACTTTAAATGTATGTCAGATAAGACCAAATTTGCACTACTGTTTCCCTAGTATTTTATCTGATTTAAAGGCATAAAAATGTAAAGCTTAAAAATTGCAGAATTTTCATTTTTTTTGTCACATTTTCGATATTTTCATAAGTATACGCAAATCATATCGACCAAAATTCACCACTGACGTGAAATACAATATGTCACAAAAAAATTATCTCAGAATCAGTGGGATCCATTGAAGAGTTCCAGAGCTATAACCTCATAAAGTGACAGTGGTCAGGTTTAAAAAATTTGCCTGGTCAAAATTATCTCCATCACTAAACTGTTAATATAACATTATGTTATAGAATGACTAATTATCTTGTGCCCCTTGCAATAACAAGTTTCTATGCAAATGTATGAACTGACAGCAAGAAAAGATGATGGCATACTCAAATGGATGCCATATTGCAGAGGTATTCTTTCATAGAAGCATTGCTCCTTGCAGGGGATTTCTCACACCATTATTATTTATTTTATAACTATTCGTTTATATTGATATACAATGTTTGGCTACAATAGTACTATATTCCATTTTTAATAAAAATTATCTCAATAAATGATAACTTTAAGTAATATCTTATTTTTCTTATTCTAGGGATTAACACAATTACATTTGCTACAATTGCATCTCAACGAGAAAAAGCTTGTAATCCTAGGATGGGTAATTTAGCTATTGGCCGGAGTTTGTGGACAGACACAGTTTGTGGCACTAATAGCACAGAACTATATTGCACATATTCTGCATATCCTGACCAAACTTGCAAGGAACCAAAGTGTGAAAAATGCAATGCTGCAGTTCCCAGACTATCACATCCAGCATCTGCAATGGCAGATTCAACTTTCAAAATTCCACGCACGTGGTGGCAGTCAGCCCGGGACATTCAGAGGGAAATTATACAATTACACTTAGAAACTACATTTTACTTTACTCATCTGATTATGGTGTTTAAATCCCCAAGACCTGCAGCCATGATTCTTGAGGGTTCACAGGACTTTGGTGTCAGTTGGCGTCCATATAAGTATTTCTCCACAGACTGCACAGAGACTTTTCAGCTTGAGGATGATATTAATGTGAAAGGTGCTCCCTGCACATCTCGATACTCACAAGTATTACCTTGTAGTGGAGGAGAGGTAAGTGGTTTTTGCAGAATCATTGAAAAATGTGATAAACATTTTTAGATTATCTGCCTATACTTTTGGACTATTATTATTTATTATTATAGCGCTATTTATTCTGTGGCGCTTTACATGTGAAAAGGAGTATACATAATAAAAACGATTACAGTAATTTTAACAAATAGAAGTCACTAACTGGTACAGGAGGAGAGAGGACCCTGCCCGTGAGGGCTCGGAAACGACAAGGGATTGGTGAGGATACAGTAAATGAAGGTAGAGATGATCGTGATGGGGTTTGGTGGTTACTGCAGGTTGTAGGTTTGACGGAAGAGGTGAGTCTTCAGGTTCCTTATGAAGGTTTCCATGGCTATAGAATTGCTTTTTCCAATATGAGTAATTACAAACATTTGTAATGTTAATTGACTGGACTGAAGTAAATAAAATCCAACTATTTATGTTATTAATTATTTATGCAGAAAACTGTAAAACGTAACTCTACGTCGGTGATAAATTCATTGGTGTCATTAGGCTTCTCTTTTTTATGATGTTGACAGTGGCTCTAAAGACATGCTTACAGAGGCAGTTAGCATATTGTGCTTGATGTTCATTGATCATGCTGCCATAAAATTAAGATTATTATTGGCATGTTTATTTACTTTAAATATTATTCAATACAACATTTCCACAAGACATTTCTGAAGATCTGTAACTATACAATAATTCCCATTTAGTGAATATGCTTTGGATTTGCTGCACGATTGTGGAATAGATTGTTTTTCATTCACTTAACGGCTGAAAAATTCTGGAGTGTGCATTGATATACCATGTTTTTCAGATTATAAGACACACTTTATTCCCAAAAAAATTTTTTGGGGGGAAATGGGGGTGCATCTTATCTGAATGTAGCTTACCATCTGTGGTGCAGCGAGGTCCCAGGGTCACTGATGGAAGCTTATGACGGCCGCGGTAGCATGAATGGGGCGATGCTGCAGGTCCCAGGTTGGTAGGAGGGGTTGTTTGAGGGTGTGGGGGCTCTGGCGACATTTTGTGAAATCCAGGAGCCCCCGCACTTTCCATTCTTTTCAATGCGGTGGATTCTGGCAAAATGGCCGCCAGAGTCGACTCATGCGCAGATTGAGATATCAGCACCAAGATCTCGTCTCCCAATTATCTATATTGTGCATGCACCATTTTCTTGGAGGCCACTACATTGAAAAGCATGGATAGTACAGGGGTTCTGGGTTTTCATAAAATGTCGACAGAGCCCCAGCACTGCCGAACACCGCCTTCTACCAGCCTGGGACACGCAGCATCACCCCACTCCTACCTCTGCCGGACACCACCTTGTACCAGCCTGGGGCCTGCAGCATCCCCTGCTATCACTGCTGGCAGCTTCCTGTAGCAGCGACCCTGCCACCTGGGATTCTGCTCCACCGCCACCCAAAGGTAAGCTACTGTAAAAGCACACCACCATTTTTTTTTTTTTCCCCTATTTTCCTCCACAAAATTTGGAGTGCATCTTATAACCCAGTGTGTTCTATAGTCCGCAAAATATGGTACATGGTCAAATTTAAGATCTGCGGTATGTCAGTTTTTGCCAAGAAACCTGCAATAAATCCCACAACAAGAACCGTTATGGATAGGTACCTTGCAGATGTACTTAAGTGTATGTGCACACAGTTTTTTAAAGAGTTTGTATGGAGCAGGTGGGCTCTCTGACAAAGTCACTGGCAAAGTGTTGGAGGAGAGATATGTTTCGCTGAGGTTAATGGCTTCAGTGATGTAAAACCCAGGAGCTTTTCTTTCAGCACATTAAGTGTTGCAAGGGGCTAACAGCCAATTTATGTAAAGGCTGGGTTTTTGTAGAAAACCATAGAGCGGGTGAGAGGTTGTCCACCGTATTTCCACCCTGGGGTGTGGTCTGGGTTTAAATAGTTGTCCTCCAGTGGCATTCAGTGTTCGGTAGGCCTGGAGAGTGGAGCTCTAGTGCGTTATGTCCTGTGAACGAAAGCTGAACCTTTTGGATGCTGATTTCTCATAAGTAGGCAGATTTCTCGCAGATACATGAACTGTGTTACATCATTTTGTTTTGTTTTCCTGTTTTGCCCTAAGGGCCATGTTTATTTTTTGCACACCATGGTTTATGCCGCATGCATGTAATAAACCCGTGAAGGTCTGAAAAGAGACCTTTTTACTGTGCCTACTTCTGTGTCAGCTAAGTGACCCGCTCTACCATAGCTCCAAAACAGAAACTGCCTGCACAATTTGCTAAAAAATTCTGCAATGACTCTTAATATTCGTTTCTTTTGTAAAACCACTTTACTATTCATATGTTTAGTATTTTTATCATTTTTTTTTTCTGCTTGAAATTTTGAAAAATGTCTGGTAGAAAAATAATGCTTGTTACTTATTTTGAAGCATCTCTTGATGGAATGTGCTCCAAATTAAGTGTTATCCCATCAAAAATCTGCAAAAAAAATACTTCAGGAATAAAACACTCCATGAAATGGTACACCTAGAATTGTCAATCCTTGCCCTGTCTTTCTTGTAGTAGATTCTCCAAATCTGTCATTCTTTTGTTGATTTGGAGGTATGCTTAGGTTTGTTGTTGTGCTGAAAGGTGAAATTCATCTTCAGCTTCTTATCAGAGGCCAAAAGACAATGCTGCTCCCCCATGCTTCACAGTGGGTATGGTGTTCTTTTGCTGACATTTATTGTTGACTTTTGTGCCAAGCATACTTTTTGGAATTATAGCCAAAAAGTTCATCCTTTGTTTGCTTAGAAAGAAATCCGTTTTCCTATCTGTTTTTGACATAAATGTAGTGTTTGGCAGCACGGTGGATCAATGGTTAGCACTGTTGCTTTGCAACACTGGGGACCCAAGTTCAATTTCCACCAAGGACAATACCGCCAAGGGGTTATTATTATTATTATTATTATTTATATAGCACCATTGATTACATGGTGCTGTACATGAGAAAGTGTTACATCAAAATACAAATATCACTTACAGTAGATAAACTAACAATGGTAGACTGGAACAGAGGGAAGAGGACCCTGCCCTTGTGGGCTTACATTCTACAGGAGTGCATGTTCTCCCCGTGTTTGCGTGAGTTTCTTCCAGGTTCTCCGGTTTCCTCTCACATGACAAAGACATACTGAAAGGAATTTTATATTGTGAGCCCCATTTGGGACATCGATTATAATTTCTTTAAAGCGCTACGAAATATGATGGCGACATATAATCAAAACATAATAACAATCAGGCTTGGATGTTTATCTTTGTAAGAAAAGGTTTCCATCTTGCCATCCTACCCCACAGGTCAAACACATGAAGAATATAGGAGATTGTGTATTGCATGTGCCAAAAGCCAGTGCTTGCCATAAATTCATGCCACGCCTAATGTTGCTGTAGGCCTTTTAGCTGATTCCTGGACCAATTTTTTTTCTTGACTTTTTTCATCAATTTTTGAGGGAGGTTTAGTTCAAGGTAATGTTACTGTTGTGTCAAATTTAAGCCACTTCTTCATGAGTCTTCACAGTGTTCCATGGTATATCTAATGCCTTGGAAAAATGTTTGTGCCCTTCTCCTGACTGACAACTTTAAACAATGAGATGCCTATCCTGTGTTGTAAGGCTTTGGTTGTAAATTACAACTAAGAAAAGGTCAGGAAACTCTTACTAGAACCTAGAGCAACTAAGCTTTATATGGAGTTAATCAGAATCACTGTAAATGAGGACAGCTGTATAATTATAATTGAGTGTTTACTAGTGATTAGCGAGCACTAACATGCTTGGGTGCTCGTTGCTTGTGTCGAGCAATTTGTAATACTCGGGTATTCGGCCAGAACAACGAACCCAAAGTAAGTCTATGGGAAACCCAAGCATTTTTACTGTGATCCCCTCTGGGGGTCCTTTTAACCCCTTCATGACCCAGCCTATTTTGGCCTTAATGACCTGGCCGTTTTTTGCAATTCTGACCAGTGTCCCTTTATGAGGTAATAACTCAGGAACGCTTCAACGGATCCTAGCGATTCTGAGATTGTTTTTTCGTGACATATTGGGCTTCATGTTAGTGGTAAATTTAGGTCGATAATTTCTGAGTTTATTTGTGAAAAAAACGGAAATTTGGCAAAAATTTTGAAAATTTCGCAATTTTCACATTTTGAATTTTTATTCTGTTAAACCAGAGAGTTATGTGACACAAAATAGTTAATAAATAACATTTCCCACATGTCTACTTTACAACACCACAATTTTGGAAACCAATTTTTTTTTTTGCTAGGAAGTTTTTACAACAAAATTTACAAAACCATTTTTTTTAGGGACCACCTCACATTTGAAGTCAGTTTGAGGGGTCTATATGGCTGAAAATACCCAAAAGTGACACCATTCTAAAAACTGCACCCCTCAAGGTGCTCAAAACCACATTCAAGAAGTTTATTAACCCTTCAGGTGTTTCACAGCAGCAGAAGCAACATGGAAGGAAAAAATGAATATTTAACTTTTTAGTCACAAAAATGATCTTTTAGCAACAATTTTTTTATTTTCCCAAGGGTAAAAGGAGAAACTGGACCACGAACGTTGTTGTCCAATTTGTCTTGAGTACGCTGATACCTCATATGTGGGGGTAAACCACTGTTTGGGCGCACGGCAGAGCTCGGAAGGGAAGGAGCGCCATTTGACTTTTTGAATGAAAAATTGGCTCCAATCTTTAGCGGACCCCATGTCGCGTTTGGAGAGCCCCTGTGTGCCTAAACATTGGAGCTCCCCCACAAATGACCCCATTTTGGAAACTAGACCCCCCAAGGAACTTATCTAGAAGCATAGTGAGCACTTTAAACCCCCAGGTGCTTCACAAATTGATCCGTAAAAATGAAAAAGTACTTTTTTTTCACACAAAATTTCTTTTAGCCTCAATTTTTTCATTTTCACATGGGCAACAGGATAAAATGGATCCTAAAATGTGTTGGGCAATTTCTCCTGAGTACGCCGATACCTCATATGTGGGGGTAAACCACTGTTTGGGTGCACGGCAAGGCTCGGAAGGGAAGGCGCGCCATTTGACTTTTTGAATGGAAAATTAGCTCCAATCGTTAGCGGACACCATGTCGCGTTTGGAGAGCCCCTGTGTGCCTAAACAAGTGACCTACAAGTGACCCCATTTTGGAAACTGGACCCCCCAAGGAACTTATCTAGATGCATAGTGAGCACTTAAAACCCCCAGGTGCTTCACAGAAGTTTATAACGCAGAGCCGTGAAAATAAAAAATAATTTTTCTTTCCTCAAAAATGATTTTTAGCCTGGAATTTTTTATTTTCCCAAGGGTAGTAGGAGAAATTGGACCCCAAATGTTGTCCAGTTTGTCTTGAGTACGATGATACCCCATATGTGGGGGTAAACCACTGTTTGGGCGCACGGCAGGGCTCAGAAGGGAAGGCACGCCATTTGGCTTTTTGACTGGAAAATTAGCTCCAATCATTAGCGGATACCATGTCACGTTTGGAGAGCCCCTGTGTGCCTAAACATTGGAGCTCCCCCACAAGTGACCACATTTTGGAAACTAGACCTCCCAAGGAACTAATCTAGATGTGTGGTGAGCACTTTGAACCACCAAGTGCTTCACAGAAGTTTATAACGCAGAGCCGTGAAAATAATAAATGTGTTTTCTTTCCTCAAAAATATTTTTTTAGCCCAGAATTTTTTAATTTTCCCAACGGTAACAGGAGAAATTTGACTCCAAAAGTTGTTGTCCAGTTTCTCCTGAGTACGCTGATACCCCATATGTGGGGGTAAACCACTGTTTGGGCACATGCCGGGGCTTGGAAGGGAAGTAGTGATGTTTTGAAATGCAGACTTTGATGGAATGCTCTGCGGGCGTCACGTTGCATTTACAGAGCCCCTGATGTGCCTAATCAGTAGGAACTCCCCACAAGTGACCCCATTTTGGAAACTAGACCCCCCAAGGAACTTATCTAGATGTGTGGTGAGCACGTTCAACCCCCAAGTGCTTCACAGAAGTTTACAACGCAGAGCCGTGAAAATAAAAAATAATTGTTGTTTCCTCAAAAATTATGTTTTAGCAAGCAATTTTTTATTTTCGCAAGGGTAACAGGAGAAATTGGACCGCAATAGTTGTTGCCCAGTTTGTCCTGAGTTTGCTGGTACCCCATATATGGGGGTAAACCACTGTTTGTGCGCACGTCGGGGCTTGGAAGGGAGGAAGCACCATTTGACTTTTTGAACGCAAGATTGGCTGGAATCAATGGTGGCACCATGTTGCGTTTGGAGACCCCTGATGTGCCTAAACAGTGGAAACCCCTCAATTCTAACTTCAACACTAACCCCAACACACCCCTAACCCTAATCCCAACTGTAGCCATAACACTAATCACAACACTAACCACAACACACCCCTAACCACAACCCTAACCCCAACACACCCGTAACCCTAGTCCCAACCCTAATCCTAACCCTAATCCCAACCCTAACCCTAATTCCAACCCTAACCACAACTGTAACCCCAACACACCCCTAACCCTATCCGTAACCCTAACCACAAGCCTAATCTTAACCCTATTTCCAACCCTAGCCCTAATTCCAACCCTAACTCTAATTCCAACCCTAACCCTAAGGCTATGTGCCCACGTTGCGGATTCGTGTGAGATTTTTCCGCACAATTTTTGAAAAATCCGCAGGTAAAAGGCACTGCGTTTTACCTGCGGATTTACAGCGGATTTCCAGTGTTTTTTTGTGCGGATTTCACCTGCGGATTCCTATTGAGGAACAGGTGTAAAACGCTGCGGAATCCGCACAAAATTGACATGCTGCGGAAAATACAACACAGCGTTTCCGCACGGTATTTTCCGCACCATGGGCACAGCGGATTTGGTTTTCCATAGGTGTACATGGTACTGTAAACCTGATGGAAAACTGCTACGAATTCGCAGCTGCCAATCTGCTGCGGATCCGCAGCCAAATCCGCACTGTGTGCACATGCCCTAACCCTACCCCTAGCCCTAACCCTAGTTCTAACCCTAACCCTAGTGGAAAAAGAAAAAAAAATATTTTCTTTTTTTATTGTTGTCCCTACCTTTGGGGGTGATAAGGGGGGGTCATTTACTATTTTTTTTATTTTCTTTCAAATATTTTATTAGGATTTTAACTTTTGACAGGGAAGGAAAGGTTGGGAAGGGACGGGGGAGAAGGGGATGGGGTAGACATAAGGAAAGTAAGCCCCTATAACAATAGGGGAAGTAGGCGGTCACATAGTAGGTTAATATAAACATTTTTATTTTTTTTTCAAATATTTTATTAGTATATTTTTTTTATTTTGATCACTGTGATAGGTTATATCTCAGTGATCAAAATATACCTGGAACGAATCTGCCAGCCGGCAGATTCGGCGGGCGCACTGCGCATGCGCCCGCCATTTTGGAAGATGGCGGCACCCATGGATAAGACGGACGGACACCGGGAGGCTCGGTAAGTATGAGGGGGGGGGGATCTGAGCATGGGGGGTGGATCGGAGGACGGGGGGGGTGGCATCGGAGCACGGGGGAGCGGGCAGGAGGACAGGGGAGCGGACAGGACGACGGAGGTGAGCGGAGCACCGGACGGAGGACCGGGGAGGAGATCGGTGGTGGTGGTGGGGGGGGGGTACATAAGTGTTTCCAGCCATGGCCGATGATATTGCAGCATCGGCCATGGCTGGATTGTAATATTTCACCAGTTTTTTAGGTGAAATATTACAAATCGCTCTGAGATGAAGCACCACTCCCCCTGTCCCTGCAGATCGGGTGAAATTGGAGTTAACCCTTTAACCCGATCTGCAGGGACGCGATCATTCCATGACGCCACATAGGCGTCACAGGTCGGATTGGCACCGACTTTCATGACACCTACGTGGCGTCAAAGGTCGGGAAGGGGTTAAGGTCTAAAAACGTCTGACAATGATGGACACGGTGCTCAAATGACATGGGAACATCATGGGGAATGCCCCGGAAGCATTTCTGACTCCCAGGTCACAGCTTTGAGCAATGTTGTCAGAGTGTGACGACATTTTTACAGGCGCACCCAAAACATACAAAAACTAAACCAAAATGGATTTTCCTGAGAAATATGTTAATGAACATCCTTTCCAGGGTAATGAATTATATATAAGGCAAAATAACCCAAAACAAAAATGTTCCTCCACCACTTGGGATATGTTCACACCTAGCGTTTTTGATGTGTTTTTCAACTTAAGCATTGCTTTCAACCAATACAAATGCATTCACTGGGAAATGTCATTGTAACATTTAACAACCTTAGCTGGCCATGTGGCGTGTGTGACACATCATCAGACACATCTTGTTTCATTTATGAAGGAGGGACTCTTAAAGTCACAAAGCCTATTTTTATTGTGGCCTCAGGCGACCTTAATATTCTTAAAGGGCCATTGTTATACAGTAGGTCTCCTATACTGTTATTGCCTATGCAGTGAGTGGCTGGGCTGCCATTAATTACAAGGCCTGCCCTGCCCAAAGTAGCACGCACCCCAATAAGCCTTTGAGCCCACGTACTGGATGGCCACATGAAACCAAAGTCCCCATTTTTTTCATTTTGTACTGCCATACTGTTAGTTTATGCATTGCTTGCCCTGCACCAAAGTTACACGCACCACAACAACCCATTGAACAGACATCCTGGATGGCCACATGAAACCAAAGTTCCCATTTTTTTCATTTAGTACTGCCATACTGTTAGCCTATGCATTGCATGTAAGGCCTGCCCTGCACCAAAGTTGCACGCACCCCAACAACCCATTGAACAGACGTCCTGGATGGCCACATGAAACCAAAGTCCTCATTTTTTTCATTTTGTACTGCCATACTGTTAGCCTATGCATTGCTTGCCCTGCACCAAAGTTACACGCACCACAACAACCCATTGAACAGACATCCTGGATGGCCACATGAAACCCAAGTTCCCATTATTAGGAATTTGGTACTGCTATCCTGTTAGCGTATGCATTGAATGCAAGGAATGTCCTGCACAAAGTAACATGCACCCCAATAAGCCTTGGAAGAGACGTAGAGGTGGGTCTCCTGAAAACAATGTTCCTATTATTAGGAAGTGGGTTCCCATAGTGTTTGCCTATGCAGTGAATGCAAGGCCTGCAAAAAATTAGGGGGCACTCCAATGCCCCGTGAAAGAAATGTGGAGGAGGGCCTAAGAAAAAAATGTTCCTATTATAAAGGAGCAGGTCTTCTCTACTTGTAATGCCATACACTAAGTGTATGTGCTGACAAACATTTCCCCCTGGGGGGTACACTTTTTTTTTATTTAATTAGTTACGGGCATCATAAACACCCTTGCCAAAAAATAAAGTGACTTTGCATCTCGGAATACGTTCACCCTGGTGTTCTAGTGGTGGTGTCTGAAGAGACGTGGAGGATGTCCTAAGAATCTATTCCCAATTTAAAGGAGCGGGTCTCCTATATTTGGAATGGTGACAAACATTTCCCGCTGGGGGGTACACATTTTTTTTTTTAAATTATTTACCAGCATCATAAACACCCAAAAAAATCATCAAAAAAATAGAGTGGCTGTAGCTTCACAGAACACGTTGACCCTGTTGTTCTAGTTGTGGTGTCTGAAGAGACGGGGAGGATGTGCTCCTAAGTATCTATTCCCAATTTAAAGGAGCGGGTCTCCTATATTTGGAATGCCCATACACTAAGTGTATGGGCTGACAAACATTTCCCGCTGTGGGGGTACACATGTTTTTTTTTATTATTATTTACTGGCATCATAAACACCCTTGCAAAAAAATAGAGTGGCTGTAGCATCACGGAACACGTTGACCCTGGTGTTCTAGTGGTGGTGGATGATGAGGATGAGGAGAAGGAGGAGGATAACACCAAATAGCCAAAATCAGGAATCGTATACCCATGTGTGGGTGTGAAGAGGTGCATGGGAATTCACCTCCCAAAAAAAGACACTGTATTGGAGGTTATGTTTCGCTGTTATCATTCGGTAACAAGTCTGACGCCCAATCCAGCCCTTGTTCATTTTTATAAGAGTCAGCATGTCAGCGTTTTCAGTTGACAGGCGGATGTGCTTATCAGTTATAATTCCACCAGTGGCACTAAAAACCCGCTCTGACAAAACGCTAGCGGCAGGGCAGGCCAGGACCTCCAAGGTGTAGAGAGCCAGTTCATGCCATGTGTCCAGCTTGGATACCCAATAGTTAAAAGGCACAGAGGAGTCACGGAGGACGTTGGTACGGTCAGCAAGGTACTCAGCATCTTCCCAAACATTGCACTCCTTGTGACAGTACCCCTTGCCTCTATGCCAGGGCGATGGGAGGGTCTGAGAAGACTCTCTAAGAACTTTGCCAGTGTTCCCCTGCCTCTGCTGGATTGGAGTTGTGTCTCTCTCGCCTGTACTCCTTGGTTGTCCAACGAACCATGACGTCTGCCGCCAGCGTTCTCAGATGGGAATTTTTTTTAGTAATTCCGCAACAAGGGCCCTCTGGTACTGCACCATTTTAGTAGACCTGTCTGCCTCTGGAAGAAAAGATTGAAAGTTCTCCTTGTAGCGTTGGTCTAGAAGTGACATCAACCAGTAATGAGTGTCACAGAAAATTTTCATAATTAGAGGGTCACGGGAAAGGCAGTGCAACATGTCAGCCATGCTGCCAGACTTCTAACAGACAAGAGTTCTGTGTCCTCACCAACAGGATGACTAACTATGCTGTCATCTTCCTCCTCCTCCTCCTCCTCCTCTTCCTCCTACCTGTCCTCAGGCCATCCATGCTGAACAGACGGTATGACAGTTGTGCTTGTAGTACAGTCTATAGCGCATGAAAGTAGCTCCTATTCTTCCTCCTCCTCCCCGTCCTCATTGTCTACCAATCCACGTTGGGATGACATGAGGCTGGGCCGTGTTTAATCACTATGTTTAGTTCCTTGCTCCATGTCCTCGTGCTCCGCCTGCAATGCATCCTCTTTCATTGTGAGCAGAGAGCTTTTCAGAATGCAGAGAAGTGGGATGGTGATGCTAATTATGACGTCATCGCCGCTCACCATCTTGGTGGAGTCCTCAAAGTTTTGTGGGATGGTACATATGTCTGACATCCATGTCCACTCCTGAGGTCATGTGTGGATTCTGAACTGAATAACGATGGCCTTGTTGATGCTGGTAGTCAACAACTGCCCTCTTCTGCTCCCAAATCCTTTCCAACATATGCAGTGTAGAGTTCCAATGGGTGGGGACATCACACACCAGTCGATGAGCCAGGTGCTGCAAACGAAGCTGTAGCTGACTTTCTAAAATGGGCACACAGGCGGCATACTTTCACAAGCAGATCCGGCAGCTCTGGGTAGCTTTTGAGAAACCGTTGACTGATGAGGTTAAGCACATGGGCCAGGCATGGAACGTGTGTGAGCTCACCTCACCTCAGAGCCGCCACCAGGTTCTGGCCATTGTCACACACAACCATGCCTGGCTGTAGGTTCAGCGGTGTCAGCCACAAATCTGACTGCTCTTTCAGAGCTGTTCACAACTCTTCAGCATTGTGCGGTTTGTCACCTAAGCATATTAGCTTCAGCACAGCCTGTTGCTGCTTGGCTGAGGCAGTGCTACAGTGCTTCGAGCTTGTGACTGATGTGCTTATTTCAGAGATGGAGGATGAAGAGGAAGAGGAGGTGCAGGAGCTGTAGACTGTGGGGGCAACCCTGATTGACCTAGGGCCCGTAATCCTCAGCATCCGGAGGACAAGTTCCATCCCAAGGTCCGACTGGGTCCCGGCTTCCATTATGTTAACCCACTGTCCCGTCAGTGAGATGTACCATCCCTGCCCACAAGCATTTATCCATGTGTCCATGGTTAGGTGGACTTTCCCAGTAACAGCATTGTTGAGGGCACGGGTAATGTTGTGGGACATGTGCTGATGTAATGCCGGTACGGCACAACAGGAGAAATAGTGGCGGCTGGGGACCAAGTACCTTGGGATGGCCACTGCCATCAGGTTACGGAAAGCTTCCATCTCCATGAGCCTAAAAGGCAACATTTCGACTGCAAGCAGACGAGAAATGTGTGAATTTAGTACTGTGACCTGTGGGCTATTGGCTTCATATTTTCGCTTGCGTTCCAATGACTGGGGTATGGACAACTCAAGGCTGCACTGGGACAAGGGCGTGGACGTGCTTGATGATGGTGCTACTTGACTGTGGGCAACGACAGGTGCAGGGCACAAGGCATCTTCGCATGCACAGTGGACAGGGGATTGGCTTGCACGCAAAACAGTGGAAGAAGCAGTGGTGTCACCCGCAGACACTGTTCCTGGAGCCTGGGGTTCGGCCCACAAAGTCAGGTGATTTGCTTCTGCCTGTTGGGATGCTATTCCTTCTTCCCCATGTGAGCTGCTGTCCTCGCTCTGCATGTCCTCCTGCCAGGTTGGGTCAGTTACTATATCATCCACCACCTCGTCTTCCACATCCACACCCTGGTCCTCCTCCTGACTTTCTGGCAACTGTGTCTTATCATCGTCCACCTCTTGTGACACTTTCCCGCCATCGTCTTTGTGTGACTATGGCTGCTCAAATATTTGGGCATCGCTACATGCGATCTCATCTTGCCCCGCTTCAAGTGGACCGGACGAGAGGCCCGAATCTATAAATGGAAAAGTGAACAATTCTTTGGAGTGTCCAAGTGTGGGATCTGTTGTCTCCGGGAACACTGCATGGTGGGACGAAGGAGGATCATGGTAGACTCACGGCTACTCAGACTTGACTGTGTGGAAAACGTGGTGGTGGCAAAGTGACTGGAAGCATTATCCGCTATCCAACTAACAACCTTTTGACACTGCTCTGAGTTCAATAGTGGTGTGCTGTGGTCCCCTAGTAATTGGGACAGGAAGGTCGAGCGAGAAGATGTGGGTGTTTGTTGTGGCCCACTTTCAGCTTGTCCACGGCCTCGGCCTCTACATGCACCATCAGCGTCACATCCGCTTCCCCGTTACTTGCCACGTGCCTTGCCCATTTTAAATTGACTACTAAAATATTTTCCACGTTCACTACAAATGGCTGAATTTGGAGCAAACGTATATGTGATCAGTGTGCGTAAAAAACACAGTTTTAATTATCTGGAATGTAGGTACTTTTTTTTTTTTTTTTTTAAATGTTGTTAATAACTAGGGTAAGACACATGAATACCAGTTCAAAGGAGCCCTCAAATGCCACAAAGTTTAGCCCACAGATAGAGGAGGCGTTTGACAGAGATACCACACTGTTCAATATGTGACCTGTATATTTTTAATTTAAACAGAAAAAGACTGTATAGAACTAGGGTAACACACCGCCACAATAGTGAATGTAGGCCTGAAATGGCCAAATTTGTAGCCCACAGACAGATCAGGCGTCTGACAGAGAAACCACAATGTTCAATATGTGGCCTGTATTTTTAAATTTTTTTACCCCAAAGTAGTCTATTGAACTAGGGTAATAGACAGTAAAAAAGGGATTGTAGCCCTGAAATGCCACAATTTGTAGCCCACAGATAGATCAGGCGTCTGACTGAGATACCACACTGTTGAATATGTGGCCTGTATGTTTGTTTATTTTCCGAAAAATACTGTATACAATTACGGTAAGACACAGGCAAAAAAGGAGAAGGTAGTCCTGAAATGCCACAATTTGTAGGCCACAGATAAATAGAGATAGCACACTGTTAAATATGTGGCCTGTATTTTTTTTTTTTTTTTTTACCCCAAAATAGTACACTGCTATTAAATAATAAATAAATAATAAAGGGACCACTAAAATACCACATCCTAGATATCACTGAATGAAATATTTCAGTTGCAAATTATAGTAACATAGTAACATAGTTAAGGTTGAAGGAAGACTTTAAGTCCATCTAGTTAAACCCATAGCTAGTTAAACCTAACATGCCCTAACATGTTGATCCAGAGGAAGGCAAAAAAAACCAATGTGGCAAAGAGTAAGCTCCACATTGGGGGAAAAAAATTCCTTCCCGACTCCACATACAGCAATCAGACTAGTTCCCTGGATCAACGCCCTATCAAGGAATCTAGTGTATATACCCTGTAACATTATACTTTTCAAGAAAGGCATCCAGTCCCCTCTTAAATTTTAGTAATGAATCACTCATTACCACATCATATGGCAGAGAGTTCCATAGTCTCATTGCTGTTACAGTAAAGAATCCGCGTCTGTTGTTATGCTTAAACATTCTTTCCTCCAGACGTAGAAGATGCCCCCTTGCCCCTGTCTCAGGTCTATGATTAAAAAGATCACCAGAAAGGTCTTTATACTGTCCCCTCATATATTTATACATTAAAATAAGATCACCCCTTAAGGTACCTTCACATTAAGCGACGCTGCAGCGATAGCGACAACGATGCCGATCGCTGCAGCGTCGCTGTTTGATCGCTGGAGAGCTGTCACACAGACCGCTCTCCAGCGACCAACGATGCCGAGGTCCCCGGGTAACCAGGGTAAACATCGGGTTACTAAGCGCAGGGCCGCGCTTAGTAACCCGATGTTTACCCTGGTTACCAGCGTAAAATGTAAAAAAAACAAACGCTACATACTTACATTCGCGTCCCCCGGCGTCCGCTTCCTGCACTGACTGAGCGCCGGCCCTAACAGCAGAGCGGTGACGTCACCGCTGTGATGTACTTTCACTTTCACTTTACGGCGCTCAGTTAGTGTGGGAAGCGGACGCCGGGGGACGCGAAGGTGAGTATGTACTGTTTGTTTTTTTACATTTTACACTGGTAACCAGGGTAAACATCGGGTTACTAAGCACGGCCTTTGCGCTTAGTAACCCGATGTTTACCCTGGTTACCAGTGTAAAACATCGCTGGTATCGTTGCTTTTGGTGTCAAACACGACGATACACGGCGATCTGACGACCAAATAAAGTTCTGAACTTTGTTCAACGACCAGCGATATCACAGCAGGATCCTGATCGCTGCTGCGTGTCAAACTAAACAATATCGCTAGCCAGGACGCTGCAACGTCACGGATCGCTAGCGATATCGTTTAGTGTGAAGGTACCTTAAGCCTTCGTTTTTCCAAACTAAATAGCCCCAAGTGTAATAACCTATCTTGGTATTGCAGACCCCCAGTCCTCTAATAACCTTGGTCGCTCTTCTCTGCACCCGCTCTAGTTCAGCTATGTCTGTCTTAATGGGGAATTTTTGTTATCACTGATCATATTGTCTGCCATGGAATTTTCTTGTGTAAATACTAATGAAAAAAAGTAATTTAGCATATTGGCTTTTTCCTCATCCTTATCCACCATTTCACCCAGACTATTTTTAAGGGGGCCAACACTATCATTTTTTTAGTTTCTTGCTATTTACATAGTTAAAGAATATTTTGGGATTATTTTTACTCTCTCTGGCAATGAGTCTCTCTGTCTCAAATTTTGCTGCCTTGATTTGATTTTTACCGAATTTATTTATTTTTCTGTATTTAATGCCTCATCACTACCTACTTCCTTTAACCCCTTCGTGACATGCGCCGTACTAGTACGGCGCTGCCGGCACTGCATTAGTGCCAGCCGCAGTACTAGTACGGCGCCCCGATCACCGCGGTCTCACGCTGAGCGCCGCGGTGATCGGGTGCGGGTGTCAGCTGTATATGACAGCTGACACCCCGCAGCAATGCCCACGATCGGCGCTGTCGCCGATCGCGGGCATTTAACCCCTCTGATGCCGCTGTCAATAGTGACAGCGGCATAGAGGGGGATCGCGCAGGGACGGGGGCTCCCTGCGCTCTCCCACCGCAGCAGCGCGATGAGATCGCGCTGCTCCGGTGACCTGGAAGGAGTCCCCGGATCCAAGATGGCCGCGGGACTCCTTCCGGGTCATAAGATGACCCTGCTTGCCGGCGTCTGCTGAGAATCCTCATAGCAGGCGCCGGCAAGCCTCTGTTACGTGCCTGTCACATCGGTGATCAGACCGAGTGCTATGCACACGGTCTGATCACCGATCTGTGATGTCCCCTCCTGGGACAAAGTAAAAAAGTAAAAAAAAAATTTTTCCAAATGTGTAAAAAAAAAAAAAAAAAAAAAAATTCCTAAATAAAGAAAAAAAAAATAAATATATTCCCATAAATACATTTCTTTATCTAAATAAAAAAAACACCACACAATAAAAGTACACATATTTAGTATCGCCGCGTCCGTAACAACCCCACCTATAAAACTATATCACTAGTTAACCCCTTCAGTGAACACCGTAAAAAAAAAAAAAAAAAACGAGGCAAAAAACAACGCTTTATTCTCATACCGCCAAACAAAAAGTGGAATAACACGCGATCAAAAAGACGGATATAAATAACCATGGTACCGCTGAAAACGTCATCTTGTCCCGCAAAAAAAAAGCCGCCATACAGCATCATCAGCAGAAAAATAAAAAAGTTATAGCTCTCAGAATAAAGCGATGCAAAAACAATTATTTTTTTATATAAAATAGTTTTTATTGTGTAAAAGCGCCAAAACATAAAAAAATTACATAAATGAGGTATCGCTGTAATCGTACTGACCCGAAGAATAAAACTGCTTTATCCTTTTTACCAAACGCGGAACGGTATAAACGCCCCCCCTAAAAGAATTTCAGGAATTGCTGGTTTTTGTTCATTCCGCCTCCCAAAAATCGGAATAAAAAGCGATCAAAAAATGTCATGTACCCGAAAATGGTACCAGCAAAAACGTCAACTCGTCCCGCAAAAAACAAGATCTCACATGACTCTGTGGACCAAAATATGGAAAAATTATAGCTCTCAAAATGTGGTGATGCAAAAACTATTGTTTGCAATAAAAAGCGTCTTTTAGTGTGTGACGGCTGCCAACCATAAAAATCCGCCCAAAAAACGCTATATAAGTAAATCAAATCCCCCTTCATCACCCCCTTAGTTAGGAAAAATAATAAAATTTTAAAAAATATATTTATTTCCATTTTCCCGTTAGGCTACTTTCACACTAGCGTCGGTACGGGGCCGTCGCGCTGCGTCGGCCCGACATACCGACGCATACTGTGCAAGCGCCGCACAACGGGGGCAGCGGATGCTGTTTTTCCACGCATCCGCTGCCCCATTGTGAGGTGCGGGGAGGTGGGGGCGGAGTTCCAGCCGCGCATGCGCGGTCGGAAATGGTGGACCGTCGGCACAAAAAAAGTTACATGTAACGTTTGTTGCTGCCGGCTGTCCGCCACAACACGACGCAACCGTCGCACGACGCTTGCGACGTGTGTCAATACGTCGCTAATGTTAGTCTATGGGGAAAAAACGCATCCTGCAGATGACTTTGCAGGATGCGTTTTTTCGCCAAAACGACGCATTGCGACGTATGCAAAAAAACGCTAGTGTGAAAGTAGCGCTAGGGTTAGGACTAGGGTTAGGGTTGGGGTTAGGGTTTCAGTTAGAATTGGGGAGTTTTCACTGTTTAGGCACATCAGGGGCTCTCCAAACGCGACATGGCGTCCGATCTCAACGCGTTTGTTTGCGTTAAAAACGCATGCGTTTTTATAGAAAAAAAACAGAACACACTGAAAAGTCACCCACCACCATCAAGGTGATAAAGGGATCCAAACCCTAACCCTACCCCTAAACTCATCCCTAACCGTTTAATGAACATTTTCTGACAGTCATAGTGCCACGTATTTCAGTGCCACGTATTTCAGTGCCACGTATTTCAGTGCCACGTATTTCAGTGCCACGTATTTCAGTGCCACGATATTTCAGTGCCACGATATTTCAGTGCCACGATATTTAAGTGCCACGTATTTAAGTGCCACGGTATTTCAGTGAAATACGTGGCACTGAAATATCGTGGCATTTACGTGAAATACGTGGCACTTAAATACGTGGCACTTAAATACGTGGCACTTAAATACGTGGCACTTAAATACGTGGCACTTAAATACGTGGCACTTATATACGTGGCACTTATATACGTGGCACTTAAATATCGTGGCATGTACATGATATACGTGGCACTTATATACGTGGCACTTATATACGTGGCACTTATATACGTGGCACTTATATACGTGGCACTTATATACGTGGCCACTGAAATATCGTGGCACTTATATACGTATATACGTATATACGTATATAAACGTATTTCAGTGCCACGTATTTCAGTGCCACGTATTTCAGGTTAGGGGTAGGGGTAGGGTTAGGGGTAGGGTTAGGGTTTTTTGGTTTTTTCTTGTTTTCTTGTGTTTTTCTATAAAAACGCATGCGTCTAAAAAAACGCATGCGTTTTACCGCGATTACATGCGTTTTTTCACACATGCGTTTTTAAAAAAAACGCAAGTGTGAAACCAGCCTTATCCTTGGAAAAATAAAAACATGGGGGCTAAAATATAATTTTCGTGGAAAAAAATATATTTTTTATTTTCGCGGCTCTGCGTTATAAACTGTAGTGAAGCACTTGGGGGTTCAAAGTTCTCACAACACATCTAGATAAGTTCCGTGGGGGGTCTAGTTTCCAATATGGGGTCACTTGTGGGGGGTTTCTACTGTTTAGGTATATCAGGGGCTCTGCAAATGCAACATGACACCTGCAGACCAATCCATCTAAGTCTGCATTTCAAACGGCGCTCCTTCCCTTCCGAGCTCTGCCGTGCGCCCAAACAGTGGTTTATCCCCATATATGAAGTATCAGCGTACTCAGGACAAATTGGACAACAACTTTTGTTGTCCAATTTCTCCTGTTACCCTTGGGAAAATAAAAATGTGGGGGCTAAAATATAATTTTCGTGGAAAAAAAAAAATTTTTTATTTTCATGGCTCTGCGTGATAAACTGTAGTGAAACACTTGTTGGTTCAAAGTTCTCACAACACATCTAGATAAGTTCCGTGGGGGGTCTAGTTTCCAATATGGGGTCACTTGTGGGGGGTTTCTACTGTTTAGGTACATCAGGGGCTCTGCAAATGCAACATGACACCTGCAGACCAATCCATCTAAGTCTGCATTTCAAACGGCGCTCCTTCCCTTCCGAGCTCTGCCGTGCGCCCAAACAGTGGTTCCCCCCAATGTATGGGGTATCAGCGTACTCAGGACAAATTGGACAATAACTTTTGTGGTCCAATTTCTCCTGTTACCCTTGGGGGAAAAAAAATTGCGGGCTAAAACATCATTTTGTGGAAAGAAAAAATGATTTTTTGATTTTCACAGCGCTACATTCTAAACTTTAGTGAAACAACTGGGGGTTAAAAGTGCTCACCACACATCTAAATAAGTTCCTTAGGGGGTCTTCTTTCCAAAATGGTGTCACTTGTGGGGGTTTCCACTGTTTAGGCACGTCAGGGGCTCTCCAAACACGACATGGGTTCCGATCTCAATTCCAGCCAATTTTGCATTGAAAAGTCAAATGGCGCTCCTTCCCTTCCGAGCTCTGCCATGCGCCCAAACAGTGGTTTATCCCCATATATGAAGTATCAGCGTACTCAGGACAAATTGCACAACAACTTTTGGCATCCAATTTATCCTGCTACCCTTGGGAAAATAAAAAATTTGGGGCAAAAAGATCATTTTTTGTGAAAATTAATATTAATTTTTTTTTACGGCTCTACATTATAAACTTCTGTGAAGCACTTGGAGGTTCAAAGTGCTCACCACACATCTAGATAAGTTCCTTAGGGGGTCTTCTTTCCAAAATGGTGTCACTTGTGGGGGTTTCCACTGTTTAGGCACGTCAGGGGCTCTCCAAACACGACATGGGTTCCGATCTCAATTCCAGCCAATTTTGCATTGAAAAGTCAAATGGCGCTCCTTCCCTTCCGAGCTCTGCCATGCGCCCAAACAGTGGTTTACCCCCACATATGGGGTATCAGCGTACTCAGGACAAATTGCACAACAACTTTTGGGGTCCAATTTATCCTGCTACCCTTGGGAAAATAAAAAATTTGGGGCAAAAAGATCATTTTTTGTGAAAATTAATATTAATTTTTTTTACGGCTCTACATTATAAACTTCTGTGAAGCACTTGGAGGTTCAAAGTGCTCACCACACATCTAGATTAGTTCCTTAGAGGGTCTACTTTCCAAAATGGTGTCACTTGTGGGGGTTTCCACTGTTTAGGCACGTCAGGGGCTCTCCAATCGCGACATGGGCTCCGATCTCAATTCCAGCAAATCTTGCATTGAAAAGTCAAATGGCGCTCCTTCCCTTCCGAGCTCTGCCATGTGCCCAATCAATGGTTTACCCCAACATGTGGGGTATCGGCGTACTCAGGACAAATTGTACAACGACTTTTTTGGTCCAATTTCTCCTGTTACCCTTGGTAAAATAAAACAAATTGGATCTGAAGTAAAAATTTTGTGAAAAAAAAGTTAAATGTTCAATTTTTTTTAAACATTCCAAAAATTCCTGTGAAGCACCTGAAGGGTTAATAAACTTTTTGAATGTGGTTTAGAGTACCTTGAGGGGTGCAGTTTTTAGAATGGTGTCACTTTTGGACATTTTCTGTCATATAGACCCCTCAAAGTCACTTCAAGTGTGAGGTGGTCCGTAAAAAAAATGGTTTTGCAAATTTTGTTGCAAAAATGAGAAATCGCTGGTCAACTTTTAACCCTTATAACTCCCTAACAAAAAAAAATTATGTTTCCAAAATTGTGCTGATGTAAAGCAGACATGTGGGAAATGTTGTTTATTAACTATATTATGTGATATAACTCTCTAATTTAAGGGCATAAAAACGAAAAATTTAAAAATTGCTAAATTTTCATAATTTTCGACAAATTTCTGTTTTTTTCACAAATAAATGCAAGTCATATCAAAGAAGTTTTACCACTATCATAAAGTACAATATGTCACGAGAAAACAATCTCAGAATCACCAGGATCCGTTGAAGCGTTTCAGAGTTATGACCTCATAAAGTGACAGTGGTCAGAATTGTAAAAATTGGCCGTGTCACTTAGGTGAAAACAGGCTTTGGGGTGAAGGGGTTAATTCTCTAAATGCTTTCTTCTTGTCACTTATTGCGCCCCTTACAGCTCTATTTAGCCATATTGGTTTCCTCCTATTTCTAGTATGTTTATTCCCATACGGTATATGCTGTGCACAGGTCCTATCCAGGATGCTAATAAACGTCTCCCATTTTCTTTGTGTATTTTTATGTCTCAGGATAGCGTCCCAGTTAATTGCACCAAGATCATCTCTCATCCGTTGGAAATTTGCCCTCCTGAAGTTTAGTGTCCTTGTAACCCCTCTACTACACATCTTATTAAAGAATACATGAAAACTTATTATTTTGTGATCACTATTCCCCAAGTGACCCCCAACCCTAATATTTGATATGCGGTTTGGCCTGTTGGTTAATATTAGGTCTAGCAGTGCCCCCCTTCTTGTTGGGTCCTGAACCAGTTGTGAAAGGTAATTGTCTCTCATAGTTGTCTTTATTCATTACATAGTGGAATGTGTTGAGAACAATAAAACATAAAAATTATCAATGTAAAGCAAAATTAATATCCCATGGAGGTCTGGATTTGTAATGATACTCAAAATCAAAGTGGAAAATCAAATTACAGGCTGGTCCAACTTAAGAGGAAATGCCTCAAGACAAGGAAATGATGTTCTGTTGTGTGTGAGTGGCCTCCACCTGCATGTATGACCTCCCTACAACGCCTGGGCATGCTCCTGATGAGGCGGCAGATGTTCTCCTGAAGAATCTCCTCCCAGACATGGACTAAAGCATCCGCTAACTCCTGGACAGTCTGTGGTGCAACGTGACATTGGTGGATGGTGCGAGACATGATGTCCCAGATGTGTTCAATCGGACTCAGGTCTGGGGAACGAGCGGGCCAGTCCATAGCTTCAATGCCTTCATCTTGCAGGAATTGCTGACACATTCCAGCCACATGAGGTCTGGCATTGTCCTGCATTAGGAGGAACCCAGGGCCAACCGCACAAGCATATGGTCTCACAAGGGGTCTGAGGATCTAATCTCAGTACCTAATGGCAGTCAGGCTCCCTCTGGTGAGCACATGGAGGGCTGTGCGGCTCTCCAAAGAAATGCCATGCCAGACCATTACTGACCCACTGCCAAACCGGTCATGCTGAAGGATGTTGCAGGCAGCAGTTCGCTATCCACGGCGTCTCCAGACTCTGTCACGTCTGTCACATGTGCTCAGTGTGAACCTGCTTTCATCTGTGAAGAGCACAGGGCACCAGTGGCAAATTTGGCAATGCTGGTGTTCTGTGGCAAATGCCAAGCGTCCTGCACGGTGTTGGGCTGTGAGCACATCCCCCATCTGTGGATGTCGGGCACTCAGACCATCTTCATGGAGTCAATTAATAACCGTATGTGCAGACACATGCGCATTTGTGGCCTGCTGGAGGTCATTTTGCAGGACTCTAGCAGTGCTCCTCCTGTTCCTCCTTGCAGAAAGGCCGAGGTAGCGGTTCTGCTGCTGGGGTTTTGCCCTCCTACGGCCCCCTCCACGTCTCCTGGTCTACTGGCCTGTCTCCTGGTAGCGCCCCAGGCTCTGGACACTACGCTGACAGACACAGCAAACCTTCTTGCCACAGCTTGCAATGATGTGCCATCTTGGATGAGCTGCACTACCTGAGCCACTTGTGTTGGTTGTCCATCTCCTGCTACCACGAGTGTGAAAGCACAACCAACATTCAAAAGTGACCAAAACATCAGCCATAAAGCATTGGTACTGAGATGTGGTCTGTGGTCCCCACCTGCAGAACCACTCCTTTATTGAGTGTGTCTTGATAATTGCCAATAATTTCCATCTGTTGTCCATTCCATTTGCACAACAGCATGTGCAACAGCAGTGTTGCTTCCTAAGTGGAGAGTTTGATTTAACAGAAGTTAGTTATATTCTGTTTTTTAAGTGTTTTCTATGTTTTTTGAGCAGTGTATTTAGAAATAGGGTGACAGACAGCAAATACAGTGGAATGTAGCCCTGAAATGCCACAATTTGTAGCCACAGATAGATCTGGCGTTTGACGGGGATACCAGACTGTTCAATATGTGGCCTGTATTTTTTTACCCCAAAGTAGTCTATTGAACTAGGGTAAGACACAGCAAAAAAAGGGGAATGTAGCCCTGAAATGCCACAATTTGTAGCCCACGAATAGATCAGGCGTCTCATGGAGATACCACTCTGTTCAATATGTGGCCTGGATTTTTTTTTTTTTTTGCCCACCAAAATTGTGTCAATAAGTAGGCTAAAAACAAACAGTACATACTCACCTTCTGAAGTCTGTCACACGTCCCTCGCCGTCTGCTTCCTGCACTGACTGTGATTGCCGGCCGTAAAGTACAGCACAGCGGTGATGTCACCGCTGTGCTCTGCTTTCACTTTACGGCCGGCGCTCACAGTCAGTGCGGGAAGCAGACGGCGAGGGACGTGTGACAGACAGCAGAAGGTGAGTATGTACTGTTTTTTTTTTTTTACATTTACAATGGTAACCAGGGTAAACATCGGGTTACTAAGCGCGGCCCTGTGCTTAGTAACCCGATATTTACCCTGGTTACCACTGTAAAACATCGCTGGCATCGTTGCTTTTGATGTCAAACACGACGATACACGTCGATCTGACGACCAAATAAAGTTCTGAACTTTCAGCAACGACCAGCGATATCACAGCAGGATCCTGATCACTGCTGCGTGTCAAACACAACGATATCGCTATCCAGGACGCTGCAACGTCACGGATCGCTATCGTTATCGCTGCAAAGTCGTTTAGTGTGAAGGTACCTTTACTTATCTGCTTGCTCAACCTGACAGGTTTATAACTGGACACAGAGCAGGAGGAAAAAAGCAGATCTCCTCTGGTCAGAGTCTCTGTGCACTACTGCAGCTCCTCCTCAGTTTGACTGTCATTATATCATAACTCAGAGATCTATATGTCAAGCAATGTTTCTTCAGTCTGCAACCTGTCCTCATGCATGCTTATGACTGGTTGCAGCAGGAAATTGGTGACTGCAGTCACAGTGGATTATGGTACTTCTCGGAGAATCCCCTTAACCAGGAAATGTACTTTCTAAGTAAATGGTTCTTTACTTTGAGGTACCTATAAACCACCTATCATTGCAAAGAAAGAAAACATACGTTACCTATGTATCTCACTAGATGGTGGCCCGATTTCTAACTCATCGGGTATTCTAGAATATGTATGTAGTTTATTTATGAAGATTTCAGAATAATGCAATGAATACACAGGATTTGTCCGGCCGGGCGCGACCAATCAGCGAAGCGTGGTTCAAATCCCGTGCCAATTCGCGGCCGGACTGGGTCCGTCGCTGATTGTTCATGGCCGGCCGGGCGCGACTAATGAGTGAAGTCAGGGCGAGCTCCAGGTTTTTGAGGGCTCCGGGCGAAAGAGTCTCACAGCCCACATAGCATATAACACAGCCCACGTGGTATATAGCACAGCCACGTAGTATATAGCACAGCCACGTAGTATATAGCACAACCACGTAGTATATACCACAGCCATGCAGTATATAACACAGCCACATAGTATATAACACAGCCACGTAGTATATAGCACAGCCACGTAGTATATAGCACAGCCACATAGTAAATAACACAGCCACGTAGTATATAGCACAGCCCACAAAGTATATTACACAGCCCACGTAGTATATAGCACAGCCACATAGTATATAGCACAGCCTATGTAGTATATAGCACAGTGAGGTAGTATATAACACAGCCCACGCAGTATATAACACAACACACGCAGTATATAACAGCCCACGGTGTATATAACACAGCCCACGCCAGTATATTGCACAGCCACGTAGTATATAACACACCCCACATAGTATATTGCACAGCCCACGCAGTATATAACACAGCCCACGTAGTATATAACACAGTCCACGTAGTATATAGCACAGCCCACGTAGTATATAGCACAGCGACGTAGTATATAATACAGTCCACGCAGTATATCACACAGCCCACGCAGTATATCTCACAGCCCACGCAGTATATCACACAGCCCACGCAGTATATCACACAGCCCATGCAGTATATCACACAGCCCACGCAGTATATAACACAGCCCACGCAGTATATAACACAGCCCACGCTGTATATAACACAGCCCACGTAGTATATAGCAATGTGGGCACCATATCCCTGTATACTCACCTTCCGGCGGCCTCCGGATCGAACCCAGGCCTTTAGCGATGCTCCTTGCGATGCTCCGTTCCCAATAATGCCTTGCGGCAATAACCCGTGATCATGTAGCGGTCTCGCGAGACCGCTACGTGATCTCGAGTCGTTGCCGCAATGCATTCTTGGGACCGGAGCGTCGCGAGGAGCGGGAAAGGCTGCTGCGGACGCCGGAAGGTGAGAATATAATGTTTTGGGGTTTTTTTATTATTATTTTTAACATTATATGTTTTTACTATTGATGCTGCATAGGCAGCATCGATAGTAAAAAGTGAAGCAGTGTTTAAATCCCGCCCCAATATCGCTGATTGGACGCGGCCGGCCGCGACCAATCAGCGACCCGGGATTTCTGCGACAGACAGACAGACGGAAGTTACAGACAAACAGACAGAAGTACCCCTTAGACAATTATATATATAGATTATAGAAATCCATTTTGATAATTTATCTAGGCTTATTCAAATCCTTAGAATATATTACATTACAAGGACTAACTGAATATTTATGTATGCTCCTTCTACTCCTAAGGCCATGTTCACACGTTCCTGATTTCCCTGCTGTTTTTCTGCACTAAAAACCGCAGCTCTTGGCAGAAAACGCAGGTGCGGTTTTTGGTGCGTTTTGGTGCGTTTTTTGATGCGGTTTTTAGTGCGGTTTTTTATGCAGTTTTCTCTGCAGATTGTCTGTGTTTGACACAAATAAAGCTTTAACTGCAGTGGGGAAAAAAAAAAGAAATGATGTCATTTCCTTGTCCAACCCTTTTCTTCTTCCATCCTCCATTTTGGGACTAAACACCAAAATGAGTGGACGTGTTTTGAATGACAGCGCTCCGCAGAGTGCTGAGCGTAGGCCAGATCACAGCCCGCGGATCCAGCTCTATCCAGCAATTTAAGTGCCACGTATTTAAGGCTACGTTCACATTTGCATTGTGCGCCGCAGCGTCGGCGACGCAACGCACAACGCAAACAAAAACGCAGCAAAACGCATGCACAATGCTGCGTTTTGCGACGCATGCGTCCTTTTTTTGGTTGATTTTGGACGCAGCAAAAATGCAACTTGCTGCGTCCTCTGCGCCCGGACGCGTGCGCCGCAGTGACGCATGTGTCGCAAAACGCAAGTGCAACGCATGTCCATGCGCCCCCATGTTAAATATAGGGGCACATGACGCATGCGGCGACGCTGCGGCGCCCGACGCTGCGGCGCAGACCGCAAATGTGAACGTAGACTTAGTTCCACGTATCACGTATTTCAGTGCCACGTATCACGAATTTCAGTGCCACATATTTAAGTGCAACATATTTAAGTGCCACGTATCGCGTATTTCAGTGCCACGTATTTAAGTGCCACGTATTTCAGTGCCACGTATCACGTATTTAAGTGCCACGTATCACGTATCTAAGTGCCACGTATCGCGTATTTAAGTGCCACGTATTTCAGTGCCACGTATTTCAGTGCCACGTATTTCAGTGCCACGTATCACGTATTTAAGTGCCACGTATCACGTATCTAAGTGCCACGTATCACGTATTTAAGTGCCACGTATCACGTATCTAAGTGCCACGTATCACGTATTTCAGTGCCACGTATTTCAGTGCCACGTATTTAAGTGCCACGTATCACGTATTTCAGTGCCACGTATTTCAGTGCCACGTATTTAAGTGCCACGTATCACGTATTTCAGTGCCACGTATTTCAGTGCCACGTATTTAAGTGCCACGTATTTAAGTGCCACCTATTTAAGTGCCACGTATCACGTATTTCAGTGCCACGTATTTCAGTGCCACGTATCACGTAGTTAAGTGCCACGTATCACGTATTTAAGTGCCACATATTTCAGTTGCATGTATTTTTGCTATTGTAAGGTGGCATTAATCCCGGTTAATAATGGAGAGGCGTCAATACGACGCCTATCCATTATTAATGCTATTAAAATAAAAATATAGGGGGACCCCCCCCCAAAAAAAAAAAAAAAAAATGACATAGGGTCCCCCTATATTTTTAGGCCAGAAAGGCTAGGCAGACTGCTACGGTCCAATATTTGTGGCCTGGGAAGGGGTTAAAATACCCATGGCTGTTCCCAGGCCATGAATATGAAGCCCACAGCTGTCTGCGTAGCCTTTCTGGCTCAGAAATAAAGGGAGAGCCCCCCCCAAAAAAAGTGTTGGGGTCCCCCTATATTTTTAGGCCAGAAAGGCTACGCAGACAGCCGTAGGCTTATATTCATAGCCTAGGAAAGGGGCCATGGATATTTGCCCCCCCCCTGGCTACAAATATAAGCCCGCAGCTGCCTCAGAAAAGGCGCATCAAAATGGTGTGCCAATTCCGGCACTTAGCCCCTCTCTTCCCACTCCCTGTAGCGGTGGGATATGGCGTAATGAGGGGTTAATGCCACCTTGCTATTGTAAGGTGGCATTAAGCCCGGTTAATAATGGAGAGGCGCCAATAAGACGCCTATCCATTATTAATCCAATGAAAGGGTTAAAAAAAACCCACAAACACTAGAAAAAAAATATTTTAATGAAATAAAGACACCCACTTTTTGACCATATTTTATTGTACGCTCAATCCGTCCTGAAGACCCTCGACCTGAAAAAGACGCAAAATAAAAAAACAAATTCATACTCCCTGGCCCTGTCCGCAGAAATCCATCGAGGGTCCCACGAAGATCTTCCATGGAGAACAGACACATCCAGAGATATGTCTGCTCTCCACGGCTGCAGCAACACACTGACAGGAGCCATAGTTCCTGTTGGTGTGTCACTGCGCATGCGCAAGCGAGTTTACCGGCGGTCATTGACCCCGGCACTCTCGCTTAACGGCAGTGCTGCGTGGGAAAGTTCAACGCAGCTGTACTGCCGTTAACCGAGACGCCGGAGCCATTGAACTCCGGAACAGTACGCGATACACTGCTAGGAGCTTCGCTCCTGGCAGTGTATCGCCGGAGAGCAGCCGATCGGCGTGGGACACTCGTTTTATGGATTCTGCGGACAGGGAGCATGGATTTGATTTTTTATTTTGGGATTTTTTCTAGGGGATCGAGGGCTTCGCCTACCAGTGTGCTGTTGGTGAGTATATACTCTGTGTTATATGTTGTATGTACTGTGTGTCATGTACAGTATGTGTATTGTGTGTGTTTTGTGTAACTTTACAACTGTGCTAAGTCGCCGGACACAGGGACAACTCTCCCATCCTAATACCGGATGGGAGTAGTAGTCCCATACGGCGAATTAGCACAGTGGTGGCACTAGCGTCGCATGGGGACATACACACACACACACACATACACATACACACACACACACACACACACACACACATACATGCCTCCAT
This sequence comes from Ranitomeya variabilis, assembly GCF_051348905.1. Taxonomy (NCBI): domain Eukaryota; kingdom Metazoa; phylum Chordata; class Amphibia; order Anura; family Dendrobatidae; genus Ranitomeya; species Ranitomeya variabilis. The sequence continues at coordinate 411,447,989 of NC_135236.1, read as the reverse complement.
GTCTCTTCGGAACACACTCCGCCCACGCACTTCCGCCCACGTACTTCCGCCCGCTTCCCCGCACTTCCTGCTGCAGCGGTTTCTCCACCCATAACCGCAATAAAACCCGCAGATATATTTTTGATCTGCGGGTTTTACTGCGGGTTTGACCTCACAATGGAGGTCTATGGGTGCAGAACCGCTGCAGTTCCGCACAAAGAAGTGACATGGTCCTTCTTTTTTACCGCAGCTATTCAGCGCGGCTTTTTTAGTGAATTTCAGGATCATGTGCACAGCGTTTCCTGTTTTCCATAGGGTTACATTGTACTGTACCCTGCATGGAAAACAGCTGCGGACCCGCAGCGGCAAAATCGCTGCGGTTCCGCGGTAAAAAACGCATTGTGTGAACATGGCCTAATACTACTTCAGTGCCATACTTGGGGTTGGGATGTTTGGCATGGAGATAAAACAATTCAAGTTATTTTCTTTTTCTTTTTATAGTCAATTAATCAAAGTTCATGAAGTCTTGAATAGTCAGCCTCATTTTTCTTTTATTAGCCATTATATTACAGATGTTGTCTATTAGGTTATCAAGCCAAATTTCTATGGGATGGAAGCCAATATTATTTCAAAGAGAACGGTCTACTAGATAACTGGGCACTCCGGGGGTAATGTCTACATTAACTTCTGATTAGATAATCTATGTCCCAGAGCATTTAATGAAAGGGGAATTGTAAAGTTATTTAGCCCTTTGAGGCTCGAATATGTTTTCATTATTTTATTTATTTTTTAAAACTGGGAACACGTTCAACTAATTTCACTACTCTGTATTAATTCTTGCAATTCTGTTCATATTACTATTCTTGTCTTCTGAGCTGCAGATAAATACTATTACAAATTATCTTTACCAATTATTTTTAGGTTTTTAGAGTGTGTTTGATTTTTGGCCTGAAGTAATAAATTAGTAGAAAATTATACTCAAAGGTCATAGCTACCAAACTTTCCAGACCATTCATAAATTCTAACTACAGTTGCTTATGTAAGATTTCTCATGCTCATTAAGTATTTTGATAATACCATAAGCATAACTCGTAAAAGATTGGCTTCGCTAGAAGATCAATATTTTAGAGTAAAGTTTTACAGGACCCTCATTCCTCCTGTAACAGTTCGACTATGTGTTCTTCAGTAATGTCATTGTCTGTACATGCCCCCACTTATTTTTAAAGTGCTGCTGAATGTGTTTGTGCTATATAAATGAAAATAATAATAATTATATTACTATTTTAGTGGCCCAGCCGTTGCCCACAGCTGAATCCAATTGAAAATCTGTGGGTGACCTGAAGAGGGCTGTAGAGGAGATGATTTAACACTGACAGAATTGGAGCGTTTTTGCAAGTTAGGCTTCACTCACAGCATATTATAAATGTTCATCCCGAAAAGTTGGATAAGTGTCATGCGTATGTCACTCCGTATGTCATGCGATTGTGCCATTTTTTTTCTCGCCTAGCATCCATATGTCATCCAAGTAACATGCGTATGCAATCCATATGGAACGCAGTTTTAACATAATCTTTTACATACTATAATGCTCTATGTAACTTAAAGCTAGTTTACAAAACTAATAAAGGAATCTTATAGCAAAGATATACAGTATTTTGTGGATTATAAAACACAACCCAAATTTTGGGGAGGAAAATAGGAATTTTTTTATTTTTTTTTTAATAAAATGGTGGTGCATCTTTTAATCCACTTTTACAATAGCTTACCTGGAGGGTGGCAGCAGTGGAGCGGGGTCCCAGGTGGCAAGGTCGCTGCTGCAGGAAGCTGCCGATGGCGGAGCCAGGAGATGCTGTGAAGCCCAAGCTGGTAGGTGGTGATTGGCGGTGCGGGTACTCCGCCAAAATTTTGTGAAAGCCTGCAGTTTCTATGCTTTTCAATGCGGTGGACTCTGGGGAGAATTGAAGCTGCAATAGAGATCTCGGGAGCTGCATTGAAAAGCATGGAAAGTGCGGGGGCTCTGGGCTTTCACAAAATGTCGACAGACCCCCTCACTGCTGAACATTCCGTCCTACCACCCTGGAACCCACAGCATCGCCACCGCCAAGAGCTTCCAGCAGCAGCGACCATAGGACCCCGCTCCACAGTAGCTTGTAAGCTACACTCAGATTATAAGACGCACCCCTATGTCAGCTGAAACTCCCTCTCCCATCATTCCCTCTCTGCGTCTCAAGCCTCAGTGCTGTGGGTGCAATGACGTTATTACAATACGCCCACTGTACCAAGATGTGCAGAGGATCTGAAGAGACAGAAGGCGTGTGAGAACAGGCAGAGGTTAGTACTGTATTTTAAGATGCTCCCCAAATTTTGGGGTGGAAAATAGGAAGACTTTTTTTTTTTTTCTTTTTAAATAAAATGGTGCATCTTATAATCCATTTTTAATATTACACCCCACTGGTAATTTATCTACATGTGTAGTGACGATTTTGACTACATAGGTGTTTTCCAGAAACAAGCATTAGTGGATGTCGTCGAGTGAAAATAGCATGAGTGGGGACTTGCTTTTTGTGTGCATTAAGTTGAAGCTTTTGCATAACATTTTGGATCACATATATTTTGTGCTCTATGCTGAGCATTTACATCGGGGTTTTCATCTAAATCTGAGTGATGTGATTCAGATGAAACCCCTGATGGGTCCATTCACTATAATGAGACAGCAGAGTCTGGACTCTCTTCAGTGGTGGCCTTCTTTTTAGAGGTGCAAAAAACTGTGTTCGACTGCACTTTTTTGCACGCTTAAAAAGACAGACAATCCTGGTTCTTAGGCCAGAGAGAGTCCAGTGACTCCATATTCCTCACTATAGGGAATCTTCCGTTGGTGGTTCCTTCTGAATCACGTATTTTCAGAGATTTACATGGAAACCCCCGGTGTAAGCGTTCAGCGTAGAGCGCAGGATAATTGTGAGCCTTGTTGCAATGTTTGGGATGCAGAATGAACAAATCAACAGCAGGTGAAGAATTGGTATATTTTTTTCACCGTTTCTCGTGCAGTATAAGCGATTAGGTGACTTTGAGTCAATGCAAATACAGATACCAGATTTATATCGGGTTTTTATGTTTGCCTGCTGTCACACACTAAAACACATTTTATTTTTTTGCTAAAAAAGTTTTTGCATCACCATATTTTGAGAACTCTAATTTTTCTGTATTTCTGCCAACAGAGAAATATGAGGACTTGTTTTTTTTGCTGGACAAGGTGTTTTTATTAGTACCATTTTCCGGCTCATAACATTTTTTGATCGCTTTCTATTCTTATTTTTGTGAGGCAGAATGAACAAAAAACAGCAATTCAGGATTTTTTTTTATGCCATTCGCCATATGGTAAAAATGATAAGACCGTTTTATTCTTCGGGTAAGTATGATTACAGTGATGCAACATTTTATAGAATTTTTTTTAATAGTTTGCTGCTTTTACACAGAAAAAATAATTTATAGAAAAAAAAGATTTGTTTTTACATTGCTATATTCTGAGAACTATAACTTTATTTCTCTGACAGAGCTGTGTGACTGCTTGTTTTTTTTTGCAGGACAAGATTACATTTATAGCTATACCATTTTTATTCACATTCAACTTTTTCATCTGCCCATATTTTATAAAACCTAGGGCTGGACACTTCCGGACCCAGGCTTTTCCTAACTTTAAAGTTTTGGAAGGCTTCCTTCAGCTCCACCTCTAAGAAACCTCCTTCAATACAGGACCAAGAGCATATTTCTCCATATTTCTCTTTGTAGTGCTTTGTTGTGGTGTTATGCATATTGGAGGAACCCGATTGTGGCAGCTTATATTAGCTGGCATAATAAGTTCTAAATTCCTCCAAGATCTTAGTGGTGGAGTGAACTGAGACCCCAGTAGCAGTGTTTATGGAAAGAATAGAAGATTCCGCAAATCTAAGATGTAATGATGATCTTGCTAACCACCTTCCACACTTGTCACAAAATTGGAAATAATTCCTACTGAGTTTGTCTCTTACGCTTGGAGACCGTTGATCTAAAATAGACAGTGCTTGTTGACGGAGGGATGACATTTACTGATTTCAATGCATCATTAGATGAATTTTTATTAATGGCCTCTTTTGTGCCTTGGAGAAGTAGGATATATTTCAACTATTCAGCTTTTTCTTAATTCTGGCTCTGTGAGCAATAAAGACTCCCCGTACTATGCATTTTATGGCCTCCCATTTGATAGGTTCAGGTGTGGAGTCTTTGCAATGGTCAATTAAGAAGGATAAGATGGTTTTATTAATATCTGCTAAGCATAGTTCACCTTTTAAAAGGTTATCGATAAGCCTCCACGTGTACTCCACTATTTTCCCCTCATGAATCCCTAGTTCCCCAAATACTGGAGCTTGATCTGACCAGAAGAAAACATCCATTGAGCAATCTGGATTGTTATCTAGTAAGTCATGGGAGATAAATAAGTGATGCAGTCTGGAATAAATGTTTTGTGCCAATGAGTGTTAACTACAGTCCCTGACTTCCAGATGGAGCACCCTCCATAAATTCACTAACCTAAGGGATAGTAAATCCTTTTTCAGTTTACGTAGTGGTGGGAAAGAAACAAAGGACTTAGGCTGGCGTCGCACTCAGCGTAGGGAAATACGGTCCGTATTTTACGGCCGTAATACGCATAAAAAATCCAGAAATGGTGATCCATATGCAATCCGTTGGCAAGGTGTGGTCGTGTATTTTGCGCATGTAATGTTGCGTATGTAATCCGTATGACATCCGTACTGCGTTATTTCCACGCAAGCTGACAAAATGGACATTTAACATTTTTTGAGGCTGAAATTAATTTAAATCACCATCAGCAACCCTATTTAAGGCCTCTCCAACAGGTGCCACCCTCCCATATGGCCATTTTGTGGTTGTGCATCTGTTGGTGTGTTGTGGTAACGTTTGCACCATGTCTGACCTACTGCACTTCACCCTGTTATGATCCGGTGACCTTGGAGCCGCATGAAAACTTTCTCTGGAGTCGGTGGAACCAGTACTGACCGCAAATCCTGAACTAACACCGCAACTAGAAGTAGCCGTGGGGTGTGCCTAAAAAAACCCTAGACACCTCGACACAGCCGGAGGACTAAATACCCCTATAGATGGAAATAGGAATGCTATCTTGCCTCAGAGCAGACCCCCAAAGGATAGGCAGCCCCCCACGAATAATGACTGTGAGTAGGAGAAGAATAGACACACGCAGGTAGAAAACAGGATTTAGCAAAAGAGGCCATTCTAGCTAAATAGGAAAGGATAGGACAGATTACTAGGCGGTCAGTATTAAAACCCTTCCAAAAATATCCACAACAGATAATACAAAAAGTTCCACAATCTAACTAAAGACATGGAATGTATATCTGCCACTCCAGAGAATCCAGCAAGACTGAGAAAATACTGACACAATCTAAGCTGGACAAGAAAACACAAAGAATAGCACTGAATTGTGAAGCACACAGCATGTGTGCCACAGGAAAAAAAAACAGACACTTATCTTTGCTGATTTGGCAGAAAGACAGGAGGAACCAGGAGAGGTCCAACACCTCCCAACAACAATTGACAACTGGCAAGGACTAATGAATCCCGCACACCTAAATACCCCAGTCAGAACTGCAATCAGCAGACACACCTGACCAGGACTGCAACCCAGGGACAACTGCATTACCACCTACTACCACCGGAGGGAACCCAAAAGCAGAATTCACAACAGTACCCTCCCCTTGAGGAGGGGTCACCGAACCCTCACCAGCGCCCCCAGGCCGGTCAGGACGAGCCAGATGAAAGGCACGGACCAGATCAGCAGCATGGACATCAGAAGCAAAAACCCAAGAATTATCCTCCTGGCCATAACCCTTCCATTTGACAAGGTACTGAAGCCTCCGCCTCGAAAAACGAGAATCCAAAATCTTCTCAACCACATACTCCAACTCCCCATCAACCCAAACAGGGGCCGGAGGATCAACAGAGGGAACAACGGGCACCGCATATTTCCGCAATAAAGATCTATGGAAGACATTATGGATAGCAAAAGAGGCCGGAAGCGCCAATCGAAAAGACACCGGATTAATAATCTCAGAAATCCTATAAGGACCAATAAACCGAGGCTTAAACTTAGGGGAAGAGACCTTCATAGGAACATGACGGGAAGACAACCAAACCAAATCCCCACCTGAAGCCGGGAACCAACACACCGACGACGGTTAGCAAAACGTTGAGCCTCCTCCTGAGACAACACCAAATTGTCCACCACATGAGCCGAAATCTGCTGCAACCTGTCAACCACAGAATCAACACCAGGACAGTCAGAAGGCTCAACCTGCCCAGAAGAAAAACGAGGATGAAAACCAAAATTACAAAAAAAGGCAAAACCAAAGTAGCCGAACTAGCCCGATTATTAAGGGCAAACTCGGCCAATGGCAAAAAGGTAACCCAATCATCCTGATCGGCAGACACAAAGCATCTCAAATAAGTCTCCAAAGTCTGATTAGTTCGCTCGGTCTGGCCATTTGTCTGAGGATGAAATGCAGAAGAAAAAGACAAATCAATGCCCAGCCTAGCACAAAAGGCCCGCCAAAACCTAGAAACAAACTGGGAACCTCTGTCGGACACAATATTCTCCGGAATACCATGCAAACGAACCACATGCTGAAAAAACAACGGAACCAACTCTGAAGAGGAAGGCAATTTAGGCAAAGGCACCAAATGAACCATCTTAGAAAACCGGTCACAAACAACCCAGATAACCGACATCCTCTTGGAAACCGGAAGATCAGAAATAAAATCCATAGAAATGTGCGTCCAGGGCCTCTCAGGGACTGGCAATGGCAAAAGTAACCCACTAGCATGGGAACAACAAGGCTTGGCCCGCGCACAAGTCCCACAGGACTGCACAAAAGAACGCACATCACGTGACAACGAAGGCCACCAAAAGGACCTACCAACCAAATCTCTGGTACCAAAAATATCAGGATGACCAGCCAACACAGAACAGTGAACCTCAGAAATCACTCTACTAGTCCATCTGTCAGGAACAAACAACTTCCCGACAGGACAGCGGTCAGGTCTATCAGCCTGAAATTCCTGAAGAACCCGCCGTAAATCAGGGGAAATGGCAGAAAGGACCACCCCTTCTTTCAGAATGCCGACCGGTTCAAGGACCTCAGGAGAATCAGGCAAAAAACTCCTAGAGAGGGCATCAGCCTTAATATTCTTAGAACCCGGAAGATACGAAACCACGAAATCAAAACGGGAAAAAAACAAGGACCATTGAGCCTGTCTAGGACTCAGCCATTTGGCAGACTCGAGGTAAATCAAATTCTTATGATCGGTCAGGACCACAATATGGTGCTTAGCTCCCTCAAGCCAATGTCGCCACTCCTCAAACGCCCACTTCATAGCCAACAACTCCTGATTGCTGACATCATAATTGCGTTCAGCAGGCGAAAACTTGCGGGAGAAGAAGGCACACGGTTTCATCAAAGAACCAACAGAATCCCTCTGAGACAAAACGGCCCCTGCCCCAATCTCAGAAGCATCAATCTCAACCTGAAACGGAAGAGAAACATCTGGTTGGCGCAACACTGGAGCAGAAGTAAATTGGCGTTTAAGCTCCTGAAAGGCAGAGACAGCCGCAGAGGACCAATTAGCCACATCAGCGCCTTTTTTCGTCAAATCAGTCAAGGGTTTAACCACGCTGGAGAAGTTAGCAATGAACCGGCGATAAAAATTTGCAAAACCCAAAAATTTCTGAAGGCTCTTCACGGATGTGGGTTGAATCCAATCATGAATGGCCTGAACCTTAACCGGATCCATCTCCATAGATGAGGGAGAAAAAATAAAGCCCAAAAAAGAGACACTTAGACCCCTTCACAAACAAAGCATTGTCACAAAGGATCTGAAATTCCATCCTGACCTGTTCCACATGAGACTTCCAATCATCGGAAAAAATCAAAATATCGTCCAAATATACAATCAAGAATTTATCAATATAAGTCCGGAAGATATCATGCATGAAGGATTGAAAAACAGATGGAGCGTTAGTGAGCCCGAATGGCATCACAAGGTATTCAAAATGGCCTTCGGGCGTATTAAACGCAGTTTTCCATTCATCACCCTGCTTAATACGAACAAGATTATATGCCCCCCGAAGGTCAATCTTTGTAAACCAACTAGCCCCCTTAATCCTAGCAAACAAATCGGAAAGCAAAGGTAAAGGGTATTGAAACTTGACCGTGTTCTTATTCAAGAGGCGATAATCAATACAAGGTCTCAAGGAGCCATCCTTCTTAGCAACAAAAAAAAAACCTGCTCCCAATGGTGAAGAAGATGGCCGAATATGCCCTTTCTCTAAAGACTCCTTAACATAACTCCGCATGGCGGTATGTTCAGGCACAGACAGGTTGAAAAGTCGGCCCTTAGGAAACTTACTGCCTGGAATTAAGTCAATCGCACAATCACAGTCCCTGTGCGGTGGAAGGGAACTGGACTTGGGCTCATCGAATACATCCTGAAAATCAGACAAAAATTCTGGAATTTCAGAAAAGGAAGAAGAGGAGATTGACATCAAAGGAACATCATTATGAACCCCCTGACAACCCCAACTAGTCACAGACATAGATTTCCAATCCAACACAGGATTATGTACCTGCAACCACGGGAAACCCAGCACGATAACATCATGCAAATTATGCAACACCAGAAATCGACAATCTTCCTGATGGGCTGGCGCCATGTGCATGGTCACCTGTGTCCAAAACTGGGGCTTATCTTTAGCCAAAGGTGTAGCCTCAATCCCCCTTAAAGGAATAGGGTTTTGCAAAGGCTGCAAGGGATAACCACAACGCCTGGCAAACTCAAAATCCATTAAGTTCAAGGCGGCGCCTGAATCCACAAACCCCATGACAGAAAATGATGACAATGAGCAGATCAAGGACACCGATAACAGAAATTTAGGTTGTACAGTACTGATAGTAAATGAACTAGAGATCCTTTTTGTCCGCTTAGGGCAGACTGAAATGACATGAGAAGCGTCGCCACAATAATAACACAACCTATTCTGACGTCTGAATCCTTGTCGTTCCGTTCTAGACAAAATCCTATCACACTGCATTGGCTCAGGACTTTGCTCTAAGGACGACGCCACAGCGCGCACAGTTCTACGCTCCCACAAACGCCGATCAATCTGAATGGCCAGAGACATAGAATCACTCAGACCGGAAGTCGTGGGAAACCCCACCATAACATCTTTAACGGATTCAGAAAGACCCTTTCTGAAAATTGCCGCCAAAGCATCATCATTCCATTTAGTCAACACAGACCATTTTCTAAATTTCTGACAATACAATTCTGCCGCCTCTTGACCCTGAGACAGGGCCAACAAGGTTTTCTCCGCTTGATCCACAGAATTCGGTTCATCATATAATAATCCTAAAGCCTGAAAAAAGGAATCTACATTAAGCAAGGCCGGATTCCCAGATTCTAGTGAAAATGCCCAATCCTGTGGATCGCCACGCAGCAGGGAGATGACAATTTTAACCTGCTGAATGGAATCACCGGAGGATCGCGGTCTCAGAGCAAAAAACAGTTTACAATTGTTTTTAAAACCCCAAAATTTAGACCTATCACCAAAAAACAAATCAGGAGTAGGAATCTTCGGCTCTAAAGCACGAGTCTGAACAATATAATCAGAAATATCCTGTACCCTAGCAGCAAGCTGGTCTACACGAGAAGCTAATTCCTGAACATCCATGCTGGCACAAGACTCCTCAGCCACCCATAAATAAAGAGGGAAGAGAAGACAAAACAGACTGCAGAAAAAAAAATGGCTCAACACCTTTCTTCCCTTCTTCTGAGATGCATTTAACTCATTATTGGCCAGTTGTACTGTTATGATCCGGTGACCTTGGAGCCGCGTGAAAACTTTCTCTGGAGTCGGTGGAACCAGTACTGACCGCAAATCCTGAACTAACACCGCAACTAGAAGTAGCCGTGGGGTGTGCCTAACAAACCCTAGACACCTCGACACAGCCGGAGGACTAAATACCCCTATAGATGGAAATAGGAATGCTATCTTGGCTCAGAGCAGACCCCCAAAGGATAGGCAGCCCCCACGAATAATGACTGTGAGTAGGAGAAGAATAGACACACGCAGGTAGAAAACAGGATTTAGCAAAAGAGGCCACTCTAGCTAAATAGGAAAGGATAGGACAGATTACTAGGCGGTCAGTATTAAAACCCTTCCAAAAATATCCACAACAGATAATGCAAAAAGTTCCACAATCTAACTAAAGACATGGAATGTATATCGGCCACTAAAGGCCATTTTAAGCGGCTCTATACATCTCTGCGTGCACATCCTGATAAGTTTTACTTATACTGTCGAATGGAGACAGTACGTCCAGGACTCGCGTATCAGGACACCAGGATGCGAAAAAGCATATCCGCAGAGGAGCGTCTTCTCCTTACCTTACGGTATGTATTCAACATCCTCACATACTGTATGTTGATGATGGTTTTTTTTTCATGGTTGTTTGCTATCAGCTATTTAAAAAAATATGTGCTACTTAGGAGCAAACCACAAGATAAAGATATATTTTTAATGTTCTACGTATGTACACTAGGTAAATATTGATACATTTCATTGATATTCCAGTGTTTTTTCTTAACCAACATACGTGCATTATCATGTTTTCTCCACACTATTGTTACATAACTAATATGTTTTTTTTTCAGTCCTTTCAGCTTCCTGTCAACTGGCTTGTCTTATGCGGGACTACACCTGGAATTTCTAATTGGTCGCTCCACGATTTCTGGCATTGTGCGCTCAACATGCATTGAAATATGGGAGAAACTACATGAACTTGTCATGCCTGAGCCAAAAATGGCTGATTGGCTAAAAATAGCCCGTGGTTTCAAGGACACTTGTGACTTCCCACACTGCATTGGAGCCCTGGATGGGAAACATAGGGTGCGTAAGCCGCAGAACTCTGGGTCCCAATTCTTCAATTATAAGCAGTTTTCTCTGTAGTTCTGTTGACAGTAACTACAGGTTTATAATTGTAGACATTGGGGCCTATGGGCGAACAGGAGACTCAAGGGTCTTCAATTCGTCCATTATGGGTCGGCGGCTACGTGAAAACCAGTTAGACCTCCCACCACCACAACAACTCCCAGGCTCCAATGCTCAACCAGTGCCATATGTTCTTGTAGGAGATGAGGCCTTCCAATTGACAAGGAATGTCATGAGGCCTTATCCCAGGCGAAACCTGGATCACCGCCGGCGTGTTTTTAATTTGAGGCTTTCAAGGGCGCGTAGACTGGTGGAGTGTGCCTTTGGGATTCTGTGTGCCAAATGGTGTCTCCTCCAGTCTGCCATTCAGCTGAGTGAGGCTACTATTAATGAAGTTATAAAAGCGTGTGTTGTTTTGCACAATTTTACAAGACCGTGATTGTCCGTGAAGAAATGTTGCCCAATGTGAGTTGCCCGACACCACATGGCCCCTTTCACACCGCTGCAGCCGCATGTCCCTCGAGCAAATATATCTTGTTTATGCGATATATACAATATGCCCAGCAAAATGTCCATCTCCTGATTGGTAGAGATAGCTGTTATTTTGTGCTTTCCAATCCCAATCTTCCTCAGCCATCAGAGGGTAAGTTCCTATGTTTGTGACTTAGTGCATAGGAGTGGAAATACCTGTAGCTTCGGCACACATCTCTGCTCCTTCGTTTGGGGCTGACAAAATCATATCACTTGTTCATGGCAATGAGGGAGGATGAGACGGCGCCATCCTGGAGAACATAACGTTACTCGACTGCGAAGCATAACCCTCAAAGAAGCGGGATGTATCCACCTCTTCACTCTCTAATGTTGCTGCCGTGTATGTAGATTTCTTCATGTAGACCATTACATGGTCTAAAACCAAGTTTCTGCCTGTAATTACTTCTTTGTGCTGAGGGTTTCCCGACGTTTCTCTGCCTATCCCGTTGTAGGCAAGCCATGCCCCTCAAAGCCTTGCTTTTTAATAGGGGTGTGTAGACTTTTGATATCCACTGTTTCTACGTTAAACTTTAATTTCAATGTTTAAGACCAAGCCTCTTACCTAAATCCCTGTATAAAGGTTTTTCCTGCACTATTTGCAAAACTCTTTACTTTCTTGGTTGAATCTTCACATCATTTTTTATACAAACCTTCAGTTAAGAAAATCCAAGAGACCGGAGTTGTTCCCAAAATTTATTATGTTATCAAAATCATAAAATAAGCATTTTGGCGACAATAAACCTCCTCCTCACTCTTCCATGTCACGCGTCCATTGACAAAAGCAACTATAGACAATCAAATAACAAAGTTAACCCCTTCATGACCCAGCCTATTTTGGCCTTAATGACCTTGCCGTTTTTTGCAATTCTGACCAGTGTCCCTTTATGAGGTAATAACTCAGGAATGCTTCAACGGATCCTAGCGATTCTGAGATTATTTTTTCGTGACATATTGGGCTTCATGTTAGTGGTAAATTTAGGTCGATAATTTCTGAGTTTATTTGTGAAAAAAACGGAAAGTTGGCGAAAATTTTGAAAATTTCGCAATTTTCACATTTTGAATTTTTATTCTGTTAAACCAGAGAGTTATGTGACACAAAATAGTTAATAAATAACGTTTCCCACATGTCTACTTTACATCAGCACAATTTTGGAAACAATTTTTTTTTTTGCTAGGAAGTTATAAGGGTTTAAATTTGACCAGTGATTTCTCATTTTTACAACAAAATTTACAAAACCATTTTTTTTAGGGACCACCTCACATTTGAAGTCATTTTGAGGGTTCTATATGGCTGAAAATACCCAAAAGTGACACCATTCTAAAAACTGCACCCATCAAGGTGCTCAAAACCGCATTCAAGAAGTTTATTAACCCTTCAGGTGTTTCACAGCAGCAGAAGCAACATGGAAGTAAAAAATGAACATTTAACTTTTTAGTCACAAAAATGATCTTTTAGCAACAATTTTTTTATTTTCCCAAGGGTAAAAGGAGAAACTGGACCACGCACGTTGTTGTCCAATTTGTCCTGAGTATGCTGATACCTCATATGTGGGGGTAAACCACTGTTTGGGCGCACGGCAGGGCTCGGAGGGGAAGGAGCGCCATTTGACTTTTTGAATGAAAAATTGGCTCCAATCTTTAGCGGACACCATGTCGCGTTTGGAGAGCCCCCGTGTGCCTAAACATTGGAGCTCCCCCACAAGTGACCCCATTTTGGAAACTAGACCCCCCAAGGAACTTATCTAGAAGCATAGTGAGCTCTTTAAACCCCCAGGTGCTTCACAAATTGATCCGTAAAAATGAAAAAGTACTTTTTTTTCACAAAAAAAATATTTTAGCCTCAATTTTTTCATTTTCACATGGGTAACAGGATAAAATGGATCCTAAATTTTGTTGGGCAATTTCTCCTGAGTACACCAATACCTCACATGTGGGGGTAAACCACTGTTTGGGCACATGGTAAGGCTCGGAAGGGAAGGAGCGCCATTTGACTTTTTGAATGAAAAATTATCTCCATCGTTAGCGGACACCATGTCGCGTTTGGAAAGCCCCTGTGTGCCTAAACATTGGAGCTCCTCCACAAGTGACCCCATTTTGGAAACTAGACCCCCCAAGGAACTCATCTAGAGGCATAGTGAGCACTTTAAACCCCCAGGTGCTTCACAAATTGATCCGCAAAAATGAAAAAGTACTTTTTTTTCACACACAATTTCTTTTAGCCTCAATTCTTTCATTTTCACATGGGCAACAGGATAAAATGGATCCTAAAATTTGTTGGGCAATTTCTCCTGAGTATGCCGATACCTCATATGTGGGGGTAAACCACTGTTTGGGTGCACGGCAAGGCTCGGAAGGGGAGGCGTGCCATTTGACTTTTTGAATGGAAAATTAGCTCCAATCGTTAGCGGACACTATGTTGCGTTTGGAGAGCCCCTGTGTGCCTAAACATTAGAGCTCCCCTACAAGTGACCCCATTTTGGAAACTAGACCCCCCAAGGAACTTATCTAGATGCATAGTGAGCACTTATAACCCCCAGGTGCTTCACAGAAGTTTATAACGCAGAGCCGTGAAAATAAAAAAAAAAATTTTCTTTCCTCAAAAATGATTTTTAGCCCAGAATTTTTTATTTTCCCAAGGGTAATAGGAGAAATTGGACCCCAAATGTTGTTGTTCAGTTTGTCCTGAGTACGATGATACCCCATATGCGGGGGTAAACCACTGTTTGGGCGCACGGCAGGGCTCGGAAGGGAAGGCACGCCATTTGGCTTTTTGAATGGAAAATTAGCTCCAATCATTAGCGGACACCATGTCGCGTTTGGAGAGCCCCTGTGTGCCTAAACATTGGAGCTCCCACACAAGTGACCCCATTTTGGAAACTAGACCTCCCAAGGAACTAATCTAGATGTGTGGTGAGCACTTTGAACCCCCAAGTGCTTCACAGAAGTTTATAACGCAGAGCCATGAAAATAAAAAATAATTTTTATTTTCTCAAAAATGATTTTTTAGCCCACAATTTTTTATTTTCCCAAGGGTAACAGGAGAAATTGGACCCCAAAAGTTGTTGTCCAGTTTCTCCTGAGTACGCTGATACCCCATATGTGGGTGTAAACCACTGTTTTGGCACACGTCGGGGTTCAGAAGGGAAGTAGTGACGTTTTGAAATGCAGACCTTGATGGAATGCTCTGCGGGCATCAGGTTGCGTTTGCAGAGCCCCTGATGTGCCTAAACAGTAGGAACTCCCCACAAGTGACTCCATTTTGGAAACTAGACCCCCGAAGGAACTTATCTAGATGTGTGGTGAGCACTTTGAACCCCTAAGTGCTTCACAGAAGTTTACAACGCAGAGCCGTGAAAATAAAAAATCATTTTTCTTTCCTCAAAAAAGATGTTTTAGCAAGCAATTTTTTATTTTCACAAGGGTAACAGGAGAATTTGGACCCCAATATTTCTTGCCCAGTTTGTTGTGAGTACGCTGATACCCCATATGTGGGGGTAAACCACTGTTTGGGCACACGTCAGGGCTCGGAAGGGAAGTAGTGACATTTGAAATGCAGACTTTGATGGAATGGTCTGCGGGCGTCACATTGCATTTGCAGAGCCCCTGATGTGCCTAAACAGTAGAAACACCCCACATGTGACCCCATTTTGGAAACTAGACCCCCGAAGGAACTTATCTAGATGTGTGGTGAGCACTTTGAACCCCCAAGTGCTTCACAGAAGTTTATAATGCAGAGCCGTGAAAATAAAAAATGTGTTTCCTTTCCTCAAAAATATTTTTTTAGCCCAGAATTTTTTATTTTTGCAAGAGTAACAGGAGAAATTGGACCCCAACAGTTGTTGCCCAGTTTGTCCTGAGTACGCTGGTACCCCAAATGTGGGGGTAAACCACTGTTTGGGTGCACGTCGGGGCTTGGAAGGGCGGGAGCACCATTTGACTTTTTGAACGCAAGATTGGCTGGAATCAATGGTGGCGCCATGTTGCGTTTGGAGACCCCTGATGTGCCTAAACAGTGGAAACCCCTCAATTCTAACTTCAACACTAACCCCAACACACCCCTAATCCTAATCCCAACTGTAGCCATAACCCTAATCACAACCCTAACCCCAACACACCCCTAACCACAACCCTAACCGCAACACACCCGTAACCCTAATTCCAACCCTAACCCTAATCCTAACCCTAATCCCAACCGTAACCCTAATCCCAACCCTAACCACAACTGTAACCCCAACACACCCCTAACCCTATCCGTAACCCTAACCACAAGCCTAATCTTAACCCTATTTCAAACCCTAGCCCTAATTCCAACCCTAACTCTAATTCCAACCCTAACCCTAAGGCTATGTGCCCACGTTGCGGATTCGTGTGAGATTTTTCTGCACGATTTTTTAAAAATCTGCAGGTAAAAGGCACTGCGTTTTACCTGCGGATTTACAGCAGATGTCCAGTGTTTTTTTGTGCGGATTTCACCTGCGGATTCCTATTGAGGAACAGGTGTAAAACGCTGCGGAATCCGCACAAAGAATTGACATGCTGCGGAAAATACAACGCAGCGTTTCTGCACGGAATTTTCCGCGCCATGGGCACAGCGGATTTGGTTTTCCATAGGTGTACATGGTACTGTAAACCTGATGGAAAACTGCTTCGAATACGCAGCGGCCAATCCGCTGCGGATACGCGGCCAATCCGCTGCCGATCCGCTGCGGATCCGCGGCCGATCCGCTGCGGATCCGCGGCCGATCCGCTGCGGATCCGCGGCCGATCCGCGGCCGATCCGCTGCGGATCCGCTGCCGATCCGCTGCGGATCCGCGGCCGATCCGCTGCGGATCCGCGGCCGTTCCGCTGCGGATCCGCGGCCGTTCCGCTGCGGATCCGCGGCCGATCCGCTGCGGATCCGCGGCCGATCCGCTGCGGATCCGCGGCCGATCCGCTGCGGATCCGCGGCCGAACCGCGGCGGATCCGCAGCCAAATCCGCACTGTGTGCACATGCCATAACCCTAACCCTACCCGTAACCCTAACCCTACCCCTAGTTCTAACCCTACCCCTAGTTCTAACCCTAGTTCTAACCCTAACCCTAGTGGAAAAAGAAAAAAAAATATTTTCTTTATTTTATTATTGTCCCTACCTATGGGGGTGATAAAGGGGGGGGTTTATTTATTATTTTTTTATTTTGATCGCTGCGATAGAACCTACCACAGCGATCAAAATGTACTTGTAATGAATCTGCCGGCTGGCAGATTCGGCGGGCGCACTGCGCATGCGCCCGCCATTTTCCAAGATGGCGGCGCCCATGGAGAAGACGGCCGGACACCGGGAGGGATATCGAAGCTAGGTAAGTATGGGGGGGTGGGATCGGAACACGGGGGGGGGATCGGAGGACCGGGGGAGCGGACAAGAGGACCGGGGGAGCGGACAGGAGGGAGGAGGGGAGCGGACAGGATATCGGGGCAGAAATGACGACTGGGGGGGCGATCGGTTTTCAGATCGGGGTCTCCAGCCATGGCAGATGCTATTGCAGCATCGGCCATGGCTGGATTGTAATATTTCACCATTTTCATAGGTGAAATATTACAAATCGCTCTGATTGGCTGTTTCACTTTCAACAGCCAATCAGAGCGATCGTAGCCACGGGGGGGTGAAGCCACCCCCCCTGGGCTGAAGTACCACTCCCCCTGTCTCTGCAGATCGGGTGAAAATGGAGTTAACCCTTTCACCTGATCTGCAGGGATGCGATCTTTCCATGACGCCACATAGGCGTCATGGGTTGGATTGGCACGGGTTTTCATGACGCCTACGTGGCGTCAAAGGTCGGGAAGGGGTTAAAATCGCTGATCACAGAGATCAAATCATATAAAACACACAGAAAAAAATCAATAGTGAGGCAAGTATGCTTCAAACAGGTCTATGAGTGGTGCTACAAGTGGTAATAGATGAACCAGAAGTAAGGTAATTTCTTACAGAAATAGAAACGTGTATCACAGTTGCCATGTACACACCTCCTCCTACTCTGTAGGTATACATCATCATTCAATAATAATGATCATTTAAGGGTTTATAACAACATTGTTGTACAAGCTCTTTAACAATAAGAACACTACATGATGTTATGTCATGTTTTAGAACTAAAATTCCTAGTATCCGTGCACTTTCTCACCTAACCTATCAGCATTCAGCAATTACAGGAGAAAAAAAAAATCCAGCATCCACAACAAAAATAGGGATGTATCTTAACCCCTTAACGACCTTTGACGCATACGCTGCGTCATGAAAGTCGGTGCCAAAACGACCTATGACGCAGCGTATGCGTCATGGAATGATCGCGTCCCTGCAGATCGGGTGAAGGGGTTAACTCCTATTTTACCCGATCTGCAGGGAGAGGGGGAGTGGTGCTTCAGCCCAGGGGGGGTGGCTTCACCCCCCCGTGGCTACGATCGCTCTGATTGGCTGTTGAAAGTGAAACTGCCAATCAGAGCGATTTGTAATATTTCACCTAAAAAACTGGTGAAATATTACAATCCAGCCATGGCCGATGCTGCAATAACATCGGCCATGGCTGGAAATACTAAAGTGCCCCCCCCCACACCCACCGATCGCCCCCCCCAGTGCTCCGTTAGTCCTCCGGTCCCCTCCGTCCGCCTGCCGGCTCCCCCGTCCTGCTGTCCGCTCCCTCCTTGCTCAGATCCCCCCCCCCTGTGCTCCGATCACCCCCCCTGTGCTCCGATCCACCCCCCCACCACCCCTTCATACTTACCGATCCTCCCGGTGTCCGGCCGTCTCCTCCCTGGGCGCCGCCATCTTGGAAAATGGCGGGCGCATGCTCAGTGCGCCTGCCGAATCTGCCAGTCGGCAGATTCCTTACAGGTACATTTTGATCGCTGTGGTAGGTTCTATCACAGCGATCAAAATAAAAAAAATAATAAATAACCCCCCCCCCCTTTATCACCCCCATAGGGACAATAATAAAATAAAGAATTTTTTTTTTTTTTTTTCCACTAGGGTTAGGGTTAGAACTAGGGTTAGAACTAGGGGTAGGGTTAGGGGTAGGGTTAGGGTTACGGGTAGGGTTAGGGGTAGGGTTATGGCATGTGCACACAGAGCGGATCGGCCGCAGATCCGCAGCGGATCGGCCGCGGATCCGCAGCGGATCCGCAGCGGATCGGCAGCGGATTGGCCGCGGATCCGCAGCGGATTGGCAGCTGATCGGCCGCGGATCCGCCGCGGATCCGCAGCGGATCGGCAGCGGATCCGCAGCGGATCCGCAACGGATCGGCAGCGGATCGGCAGCGGATCCGCAGCGGATCCGCAACGGATCGGCAGCGGATCCACAGCGGATCGGCAGCGGATCCGCAGTGGATTGGCCGCGGATCCGCAGCGGATTGGCAGCGGATCCGCAGCGGATTGGCCGCGGATCCGCAGCGGATTGGCAGCGGACCCGCAGCGGATCGGCCGCGGATCCGCCGCGGATCCGCAGCGGATTGGCAGCGGATCCGCAGCGGATTGGCCGCGGATCCGCAGCGGATTGGCAGCGGATTGGCAGCAATCCGCTGTGCCTATGGTGCGGAAAATTCCGTGCAGAAACGCTGCATTGTATTTTCCGCAGCATGTCAATTCTTTGTGCGGATTCCGCAGCGTTTTACACCTGTTCCTCAATAGGAATCCGCAGGTGAAATCCGCACAAAAAAACACTGGAAATCTGCTGTAAATCCGCAGGTAAAACGCAGTGCCTTTTACCTGCAGATTTTTCAAAAATCGTGCGGAAAAATCTCACACGAATCCGCAACGTGGGCACATAGCCTTAGGGTTAGGGTTGGAATTAGAGTTAGGGTTGGAATTAGGGCTAGGGTTTGAAATAGGGTTAAGATTAGGCTTGTGGTTAGGGTTACGGATAGGGTTAGGGGTGTGTTGGGGTTACAGTTGTGGTTAGGGTTGGGATTAGGGTTAGGATTAGGGTTGGAATTAGGGTTACGGGTGTGTTGCGGTTAGGGTTGTGGTTAGGGGTGTGTTGGGGTTAGGGTTGTGATTAGGGTTATGGCTACAGTTGGGATTAGGATTAGGGGTGTGTTGGGGTTAGTGTTGAAGTTAGAATTGAGGGGTTTCCACTGTTTAGGCACATCAGGGGTCTCCAAACGCAACATGGCGCCACCATTGATTCCAGCCAATCTTGCGTTCAAAAAGTCAAATGGTGCTCCCGCCCTTCCAAGCCCCGACGTGCGCCCAAACAGTGGTTTACCCCCACATTTGGGGTACCAGCGTACTCAGGACAAACTGGGCAACAACTGTTGGGGTCCAATTTCTCCTGTTACCCTTGCAAAAATAAAAAATTACTTGCTAAAACATAATTTTTGAGGAAAGAACAATTATTTTTTATTTTCACGGCTCTGCGTTATAAACTTCTGTGAAGCACTTGGGGGTTGAAAGTGCTCACCACACATCTAGATAAGTTCCTTCGGGGGTCTAGTTTCCAAAATGGGGTCACTTGTGGGGTGTTTCTACTGTTTAGGCACATCAGGGGCTCTGCAAATGCAATGTGACGCCCGCAGACCATTCCATCAAAGTCTGCATTTCAAATGTCACTACTTCCCTTCCGAGCCCTGACGTGCGCCCAAACAGTGGTTTACCCCCACATATGGGGTATCAGCGTACTCACAACAAACTGGGCAACAAATATTGGGGTCCAAATTCTCCTGTTACCCTTGTGAAAATAAAAAATTGCTTGCTAAAACATCTTTTTTGAGGAAAGAAAAATGATTTTTTATTTTCACGGCTCTGGGTTGTAAACTTCTGTGAAGCACTTGGGGGTTGAACGTGCTCACCACACATCTAGATAAGTTCCTTGGGGGGTCTAGTTTCCAAAATGGGGTCACTTGTGGGGGGTTTCTACTGTTTAGGCATATCAGAGGCTCTGCAAACGTAACATGATGCCCGCAGACCATTCCATCAAAGTCTGCATTCCAAAACGTCACTACTTCCCTTCCGAGCCCCGGCATGTGCCCAAACAGTGGTTTACCCCCACATATGGGGTATCAGCGTACTCAGGAGAAACTGGACAACAACTTTTGGGGTCCAATTTCTCCTGTTACTCTTGCAAAAATAAAAAATTCTGGGCTAAAAAAATATTTTTGAGGAAAGGAAACACATTTATTATTTTCACGGCTCTGCATTATAAACTTCTGTGAAGCACTTGGGGGTTCAAAGTGCTCACCACACATCTAGATAAGTTCCCTTGGGGGTCTAGTTTCCAAAATGGAGTCACTTGTGGGGAGTTCCTACTGTTTAGGCACATCAGGGGCTCTGCAAACGCAACATGATGCCCGCAGAGCATTCCATCAAAGTCTGCATTTCAAAACGTCACTACTTCCCTTCCGAACCCCGACGTGTGCCAAAACAGTGGTTTACCCCCACATATGGGGTATCAGCGTACTCAGGAGAAACTGGACAACAACTTTTAGGGTCCAATTTCTCCTGTTACTCTTGCAAAAATAAAAAAATTCTGGGCTAAAAGAATATTTTTGAGGAAAGGAAACACATTTTTTATTTTCACGGCTCTGCGTTATAAACTTCTGTAAAGCACTTGGGGGTTCAAAGTGCTCACCACACATCTAGATTAGTTCCTTGGGAGGTCTAGTTTCCAAAATGGGGTCACTTGTGCGGGAGCTCCAATGTTTAGGCACACAGGGGCTCTCCAAACGCGACATGGTGTCCGCTAATGATTGGAGCTAATTTTCCATTCAAAAAGCCAAATGGCGTGCCTTCCCTTCCGAGCCCTGCCGTGCGCCCAAACAGTGGTTTACCCCCACATATGGGGTATCATCGTACTCAGGACAAACTGGACAACAACATTTGGGATCCAATTTCTCCTATTACCCTTGGGAAAATAAAAAATTCTGGGCTAAAAATCATTTTTGAGGAAAGAAAAATTATTTTTTTATTTTCACGGCTCTGCGTTATAAACTTCTGTGAAGCACCTGGAGGTTATAAGTGCTCACTATGCATCTAGATAAGTTCCTTGGGGGGTCTAGTTTCCAAAATGGGGTCACTTGTAGGGGAGCTCCAATGTTTAGGCACACAGGGGCTCTCCAAACGCGACATGGTGTCCGCTAACGATTGGAGCTAATTTTCCATTCAAAAAGTCAAATGGCACGCCTCCCTTTCCGAGCCTTGCCGTGCACCCAAACAGTGGTTTACCCCCACATATGAGGTATCGGCATACTCAGGAGAAATTGCCCAACAAATTTTAGGATCCATTTTATCCTGTTGCCCATGTGAAAATGAAAGAATTGAGGCTAAAAGAAATTTTGTGTGAAAAAAAAGTACTTTTTCATTTTTGCGGATCAATTTGTGAAGCACCTGGGGGTTTAAAGTGCTCACTATGCCTCTAGATGAGTTCCTTGGGGGGTCTAGTTTCCAAAATGGGGTCACTTGTGGAGGAGCTCCAATGTTTAGGCACACAGGGGCTTTCCAAACGCGACATGGTGTCCGCTAACGATGGAGATAATTTTTCATTCAAAAAGTCAAATGGCGCTCCATCCCTTCCGAGCCTTACCATGTGCCCAAACAGTGGTTTACCCCCACATGTGAGGTATTGGTGTACTCAGGAGAAATTGCCCAACAAAATTTAGGATCCATTTTATCCTGTTGCCCATGTGAAAATGAAAAAATTGAGGCTAAAATAATTTTTTTGTGAAAAAAAAGTACTTTTTCATTTTTACGGATCAATTTGTGAAGCACCTGGGGGTTTAAAGTGCTCACTATGCTTCTAGATAAGTTCCTTGGGGGGTCTAGTTTCCAAAATGGGGTCACTTGTGGGGGAGCTCCAATGTTTAGGCACACAGGGGCTCTCCAAACGTGACATGGTGTGGGCTAAAGATTGGAGCCAATTTTTCATTCAAAAAGTCAAATGGCGCTCCTTCCCTTCCGAGCCCTGCCGTGCGCCCAAACAGTGGTTTACCCCCACATATGAGGTATCAGCGTACTCAGGACAAATTGGACAACAACGTCCGTGGTCCAGTTTCTCCTTTTACCGCTGGGAAAATAAAAAAATTGTTGCTAAAAGATCATTTTTGTGACTAAAAAGTTAAATGTTCATTTTTTACTTCCATGTTGCTTCTGCTGCTGTGAAACACCTGAAGGGTTAATAAACTTCTTGAATGTGGTTTTGAGCACCTTGAGGGGTGCAGTTTTTAGAATGGTGTCACTTTTGGGTATTTTCAGCCATATAGAACCCTCAAAATGACTTCAAATGTGAGGTGGTCCCTAAAAAAAATGGTTTTGTAAATTTTGTTGTAAAAATAAGAAATCACTGGTCAAATTTTAACCCTTATAACTTCCTAGCAAAAAAAAAAAATGTTTCCAAAATTGTGCTGATGTAAAGTAGACATGTGGAAAACGTTATTTATTAACTATTTTGTGTCACATAACTCTCTGGTTTAACAGAATAAAAATTCAAAATGTGAAAATTGCGAAATTTTCAAATTTTTTGCCAAATTTCCGTTTTTTTCACAAATAAACTCAGAAATTATCGACCTAAATTTACCACTAACATGAAGCCCAATATGTCACGAAAAAACAATCTCAGAATCGCTAGGATCCGTTGAAGCGTTCCTGAGTTATTACCTCATAAAGGGACACTGGTCAGAATTTCAAAAAACGGCAAGGTCATTAAGGCCAAAATAGGCTGGGTCATGAAGGGGTTAAAGCATCACATTTATTTCAGCCAGTAAAAATGGCAGAACATTAAAAATATGTAGGAAGGGAGAGAAGGGGAAGAGAAACAGAGTTTCAAGCTCACCAGTCTTAGTGTTGACAAGGTATGTGTCTTCACTCCGGAAATTTATAAGGAAACACAAATGGGTGTGAGGAAAAAATCTATTACCTTCCATGGAACAGATCAACCCTTGATAAGACCAAAGGAAAACAGACAAAAGAAGAATGTAAACTTGATATGCTAGAAAACACATATAAACGACACAGATCCTATTAGTATATAGACACATGAAGAGAAAAATATCATGAAAATGACTGTTTTGATAACTAAAAATATACTTTGTTAAACATATTATCTTATAGTTTAGGTAGAGCAATACAGTCCATGTAAATACATTAGGTCTGTTTTATAATTGAGACCCTTAGGACATCTAGTGTCTAGTTTGAGGATCCAATAGAATGCTTGTTTTAACCAAGCCTTTGCACAGTCAACCCCTCTAATAGGGTGGTTAACTCTGTCAACACCAGTAATAGTCAAGGAGGTAGTGTCATCCTGATGTTTTTCAAGAAAATGTCTGGATACCCCTGACATGGAGCATTTGATTTTTAGTGGATTAGGGGTGGCTTCGTAAACACTTTCTACTATTCTTACTTTGAGCTTACATGTGGTGCAGCCCATAAATTGTACAGCACAAATCTGACATTCTGCTGAATACACAACATGCATGGTAGCATAGTTATTAAGGTTGAAGGAAGACTTTAAGTCCATCTAGTTCAACCCATAGCCTAACCTAACATGCCCTAACATGCTGATCGAGAGGAACGCAAAAAAACCCATGTGGCAAAAAGTAAGCTCCACATTGGGGAAAAAAAAAAATTCCTTCCTTCCCGACTCCACATACGGCAATCAGACTAGTTCCCTGGATCAACGCCCTATCAAGGAATCTAGTATATATAACCTGTAACATTATACTTTTCAAGAAAGGCATCCAGTACCTTCTTAAATTTAAGTAATGACTCACTCATTACAACATCATACGGCAGAGAGTTCCATAGTCTCACTGCTCTTACAGTAAAGAATCGTCATCTGTTATTATGCTTAAACCTTCTTTCCTCCAGATGTAGATGATGCCCCTTTGTCCCTGTCTCAGGTCTATGATTAAAAAGATCATCATAAAGGTCTTTGTACTGTCCCCTCATATATTTATACATTAAAATAAGATCACCCCTTAGCCTTCATTTTTCCAAACTAAATAGCTCCAAGTGTAATAATCTATCTTGGTATTGCAGACCCCCCAGTCCTCTAATAACCTTGGTCTCTCTTCTCTGCACCCGCTCTAGTTCAGCTATGTCTTTCTTATACACCGGAGAACAGAACTGTACACAGTATTCTAAGTGTGGTCGAACTAGTGACTTGTATAGAGGTAAATTTATGTTCTCTTCCTGAGCATCTATGCCTCTTTTAATGCATCCCATTATTTTATTTGCCTTTGTAGCAGCTGCCTGACGCTGGCCACTAAATGTGAGTTTGTCATCCACCCATACTCTCAGGTCTTTTTCATTGACGGTTTTGCCCAGAGTTTTAGAATTAAGCACATAATTATACATCTTATTACTTCTACCAAAGTGCATGACCTTACATTTATCCCCATTAAAGCTCATTTGCCATTTATGAGCCCAAGCTTTGAGTTTACATAAATCATCCTGTAAAAAAAAAAAAGCAGGCAGAGATGCTTACCTGTCTAAATGGGCCTCAATACAATTGCACTACCAGGGTGCAGCGGACCCAAGTAAAATGGCAACTGCACAGGTGCAATACCAAATGAAACAGCCAGCCTTCAATCAGGGATTGGCCGTGTGGTACATCAAAGCAAAAAAATATACTCTGTATGTGGCAATGTTCACACAAGGAATGCAGAGCATCTGGTTCTCAGCCTATTAATGACGCGCTATGGCAGGCTGCCCAGTGCTAACTATGATGCATCCTGTGTGAACAGAGGCCACAGTTTACAGAACTATTTGGCCCCAACTGCACCCTGAAAAAAATATAACGTGCAAAAAAAATATCAATATATGTAAGGTATTGGTTGATATTCTAGCCATAATATGTAAGCCATCCCTGAGGAAGGAGCACGTTCAGCTCCGAAACGCGTAGGAATTGGTCCTCCTTGCTATCCATAGGCTGTCACGTGAGGTATCACGTGGACGTGACGTCACGTTAGGTCCTGCCGCTAGCAGAGTACCTACCAAAGCCGAGCAGCGTACAGAGCCTGCACGTGGGTATAGAGCGCATGAGTTTCTGTCACCGGCCGGGACAGGTACTGTAGCGCATACCCTGGAAGAATCCTACAAGCTCAGACCGGACCACCTCACTCACCTGGACTATATGGACGGATCAACGGATCATATGACATAGAGGGTGAGGAACATCATTTTGTACGGTCTTAGTCCTAGATCTGCATCCTCTTCATGAGGTTATTATTATTAGTTTTTATGTTATATAGTATTTGATCACAGTACAATTACTGTCCTCTATAAGGTCCTCTCATTTTTGTGATTCCAGCGCAGATATCCTGCATTTTTTTAATTTGATTTCTTATACTGCTACAGTTAGGTGATACTGTAGAAATATCAGCTGCAGGTTCAGAGGAGGGGCAGCGCTTTTGGTATAGACTTCAGAGATGCTTACCTGTCTAAATGGGCCTCAATACAATTGCACTACCAGGGTGCAGCGGACCCAAGTAAAATGGCAACTGCACAGGTGCAATACCAAATGAAACAGCCAGCCTTCAATCAGGGATTGGCCGTGTGGTACATCAAAGCAAAAAAATATACTCTGTATGTGGCAATGTTCACACAAGGAATGCAGAGCATCTGGTTCTCAGCCTATTAATGACGCGCTATGGCAGGCTGCCCAGTGCTAACTATGATGCATCCTGTGTGAACAGAGGCCACAGTTTACAGAACTATTTGGCCCCAACTGCACCCTGAAAAAAATATAACGTGCAAAAAAAATATCAATATATGTAAGGTATTGGTTGATATTCTAGCCATAATATGTAAGCTGGCAACTGCGTCAAGGGTCCTTACGTTTACCAGTCCTACTCTAACATAAAAACCACAAAAAGAGGAAAAAATCCTCCAATATTCAAGAAAAAACAAAAACAGGCAGAGATGCTTACCTGTCTAAATGGGCTTTAATACAATTGCACTATGCTTTTTTTGCATTGGTGTTCCACACGGCCAATCCCTGATTGAAGGCTGGCTGTTTCATTTGGTTTCATTTGAGGCCCATAAATCATCCTGTAATATAAAATTGTTCTCCTCTGTATTGATTACCCTGCAGAGTTTAGTGTCATCTGCAAATATTGAAATTTTGCTCTGTAAGCCCAAAAGAAGGTCATTAATAAATATGTTAAAAAGAAGAGGGCCCAATACTGACCCCTGTGGTACCCCACTGCTAACCGCGACCCAGTCCGAGTGTGCTCCATTAATAACCACCCTTTGTTTCCTATCCCTGAGCCAGCTCTTAACCCACTTACACATATTTTCCCCTATCCCCAATATTCTCATTTTATGTATCAACCTTTTGTGTGGCACCGTATCAAAAGCTTTTGAAAAGTCCATATACACAACGTCCACTGGGTTCCCTTGGTCCAGTCCGTAACTTACCTCTTCATAGAAATTGATCAGATTTGTCTAACAGGAATGGTCCCCAGTAAACCCATGCTGATATTGGGTCATGAGGTTATTCCTCTACAGATACTCCAGCATAGCATCTCTTAGAATACCCTCCAGGATTTTACCCACAGTAAGCTTACTGGCCTATAATTTCCGAGTTCAGTTTTTGTGTCCTTTTTGAATATTGGCACCACATTTGCTATACGCCAGTCCTGTGGTACAGACCCTGTTATTATGGAGTCTTTAAAGATTAAAAATAATGGTCTATCAATGACTGTACTTAATTCCTGCAGTACTCAGGGGTGTATCCCATCCGGGCCTGGAGATTTGTCAATTTTAGTGATTTTTAGATGCCTCCATACTTCCTGCTGGGTTAAGCCGGTGACACTTAATGGGGAATTTTTGTTATCACTGATCATATTGTCTGCCATGGAATTTTCTTGTGTAAATACTGATGGAAAAAAAATCATTTAGCATATTGGCTTTTTCCTCATCCTCATCCACCATTTCACCCAGACTATTTTTAAGGGGGCCAACACTATCATTTTTTAGTTTCTTACTATTTACGTAGTTAAAGAATATTTAATTTAATATTATGAGTCTCTCTGAAATCTTTGCTGCCTTGATTTCCTTTTTACAGAATTCATTTAATTTTTTGTATTTATTTAATGCCTCATCACTACCTACTTCCTTTAATTCTCTAAATGCTTTGTTTTTGTCACTTATTGCGCCCCTTACAGCTCTATTTAGCCATATTGGTTTCCTCCTATTTCTAGTATGTTTATTCCCATACGGTATATACTGTGCACAGGTCCTATCCAGGATGCTAATAAACGTCTCCCATTTTCTTTGTGTATTTTTATGTCTCAGGATATCGTCCCAGTTAATTGCACCAAGATCCTCTCTCATCTGTTGGAAATTTGCCCTCCTGAAGTTTAGTGTCCTTGTCACCCCTCTACTACACATCTTACTAAAGGATACATGAAAACTTATTATTTTGTGATCACTATTACCCAAGTGACCCCCAACCCTTATATTTGCCATGCGGTCTGGCCTGTTGGTTAATATTAGGTCTAGCAGTGCCCCCCTTCTTGTTGGGTCCTGAACCAGTTGTGAAAGGTAATTGTCTCTCATAGTTGTCAAAAACCAATTGCCTTTGCTGGAACTGCAGGTTTCTGTTCCCCAATCTATTTCAGGGTAGTTGAAGTCCCCCCTAATAATGACTTCTCCTTGAGTCGCAGCATCATCTATTTGCTTTATGAGGATATTCTCCGTTGCTTCCATTATTTTTGGAGACTTATAACAAACCCCTATCAGTAATTTATTATTTTTCCCCCTCCCCTTATCTCCACCCACAGGGACTCTACATTTTCATTAGATTCACCTATATTATCATGCCGGATGGGTTTTAACCCCTTCACCCCCGGAGCTTTTTCCGTTTTTCCGTTTTCGTTTTTCGCTCCCCTCCTTCCCAGAGCCATAACTTTTTTATTTTTCCGTCAATTTGGCCATGTGAGGGCTTATTTTTTGCGGGACGAGTTGTACTTTTGAACGACATCATTGGTTTTACCATGTCGTGTACTAGAAAAAGTGCAGTGAAATTGCAAAAAAAAGTGCAATCCCACACTTGTTTTTTGCTTGCCTATTTTGCTAGGTTCACTAAATGCTAAAACTGACCTGCCATTATGATTCTCCAGGTCAGTACGAGTTCATAGACACCTAACATGACTAGGTTATTTTTCACCTAAGTGGTGAAAAAAAATTCCAAACTTTGCAAAAAACAAAACAAAATTGCGCCATTTTCCGATACTCGTAGCGTCTCCATTTTTCGTGATCTGGGGTCAGGTGAGGGCTTATTTTTTGCGTGCCGAGCTGGCATTTTTAATGATAGCATTTTGGTGCAGATACGTTCTTTTGATCACCCGTTATTGCATTTTAATGCAATGTCGTGGCGACCAAAAAAACGTAAATCTGGCGTTTCGATTTTTTTTCTCATTACGCCGTTTAGCGATCAGGTTAATGCTTTTTTTTTATTGATAGATCGGGCGATTCTGAACGCGGCGATACCAAATATGTGTAGGTTGGGTTTTTTTTTATTGATTTATTTTGATTGGGGCGAAAGGGGGGTGATTTAAACTTTTATATTTTTTTTATTTTTTTCACATTTTTTTTTACTTTTTTTTTAAACTTTTACCATGCTTCTATAGCCTCCATGGGAGGCTAGAAGCAGGCACAGCCCGATCGGCTCTGCTACATAACAGCAATCATCAGATCGCTGTTATGTAGCTAAAATGCAGGTGTGCTGTGAGCGCCGACCACAGGGTAGCGCTCACAGCCACCGGCGATCAGTAACCATAGAGGTCTCCAGGACCTCTATGGTTACAATGTACAAGCATCGCCGACCCCCGATCATGTGACGGGGGTCGGCGATGCGCTCATATCCGGCCGGACGGCCGGATGCGGTAGTTAAATGCCACTGTCTGCGTTTGACAGCGGCATTTAACTAGTTAATAGCGGCGGGTGATCGCGATTTCACCCGCCGCTGTAAAAAACAGCTGACATGTCGCGACTTTGATGTGCGCTCACCGCCGGAGCGCACATCAAAGCGGGGGTCCCGACATGTGACGTACTATACCGTCACATGTCGGGAAGGGGTTAAGGATGATTTTACATAGAGACACACCCCTCCCCCTCGCTTATCCGTTTGGTCATTTCTGAACAGACTATAGCCCTGCACGTTAACAGCCCAATCATGGCTCTCATCCAGCCATGTCTCCGATATCCCCACCATGTCATAATTATGCTCCAACAACATTAATTCTAATTCCTCCATTTTGTTGGCGAGGCTACTGGCATTAGTATACATACACTTTATGTATCTCTCTGTTTCTCTATTCTTTCTTAAATTATTAACTGTTCTAACCCCATCCCCCCATGCCACTGCCACACCCAACTTCCTTACTTGTGCCCAGGTCTCTATCTGCACTATCTTCCCCTGCTATAAAATGAATACCCTCCCCCCCAATCCCTAGTTTAAACACTCCTCCAACCTTCTAGCCATTTTCTCCCCGAGCACAGCTGCACCTTCCCCATTGAGGTGCAGCCCATCCCTAGCGTAGAGCCTGTAGCCAACTGAGAAGTCGGCTCAGTTCTCCAGGAACCCAAACCCCTCCTTCCTACACCAATTGTTGAGCCACTTATTAACCTCCCTAATCTCCCGTTGCCTCTCTGGCGTGGTACAGGCAGTATTTCGAAATATACCACATTGGAGGTCCTTGCTTTCAACTTGCAGCCTAATTCCTTGAAATCGTTTTTAAGGACCTTCCACCTACCTCTAACTTTGTCATTTGCGCCAATGTGCACCATGACCGCTGGGTCACCAGCCCCTCCCAGTAATCTGTCCACTCGATCAGCGATGTGTCGGACTCGAGCGCCAGGTAGGCAGCACACCGTTCGACGATCCCTGTCTTTGTGACAGATTGCCCTATCTGTTCCCCTAATAATTGAGTCCCCCACTACCAGCACCTGTCTGGCCTGCCCTGCTCTCCTATTTCCCTCCTTACTGGAGCAGTCACTCCTCCGGCTTCCAGAGCACATGTCTGGCTGCAGCAGTGCTACCCCTGTACTGGCACACCCCTCATCCGCCAACTTAGCAAGCTTATTGGGGTGTGCCAGATCAGGACTAGTCTCCCTGGCACTCTTCCCTCTACCCTGCTTCCTAACTGTCACCCAGCTTGGTGCTTCACTGTCCTGCAGCTCCATCCTACCATCCCCCCTCCCCCTCATCTATCCCATTGAGCGTCTGCTCAGTGAGCAGACGACTCCTTTCCATATTGTCAATGGATCTCAGTGTTGCAAGCTGCACATTTAGATTCAGAATCTGGGCTGGTATTACAGTTTATGAATAAATGTATATTTTGGGTAAGTATGGAATTAGAGGAAAACTGAGATTTGTTCATAAATTTACATAAGCTGCATTTGGGTTACTCAAAATTGCATTTGCATGTTAGCCAATAAATATGTGTATCCTGGCTATGGTCACAAAAAAGAATGGGGGAAAGAATATTGCACAGTAACTTAGCTTTGTGTACAAAATGTTTACCACTAGAAGCAAGAATATTGGCCAGTGTGTCGTCCCGATATAACAGATGAAGATGTTTTATTAAAAATAGAAAGAATGGCTGGGTAATCAGTTGCCTTCATCGCTCAGTAATTGGTCTGGGAGTCTCCGTTTACTGCACTCAAGTCAAGGCATTTTCCTACCATTGATGAGCTGATATAATTGTTTTTCAATTTTCTTTTTTTTTATTCGGCAATTGCTGCCTAATTCGGACCTGTTATCGCTGTTCTGAAGCACTTTTTCATTTGGTTGCCAAGGCAACCATGGTGATCTACATAGCATTATTAAGACATACAATGTTACACATACATGTACATCTAAAACCCACTGAATTACTTTGCTAGCCACCTTCCTAGAATATGAAAAAGGCACTTCTATATATGAAATATATTATGTCTTAATGAGATGATCCTGATTAATTATGTTATTCTAGTGGGCACAACCATTAGCTTACAAATATATATGCGAGACATAAATAATTAGAATATAACACATACGTATAATGTTCACTTACATCTGCAGACACATTGTGGTCTTCTATCTGAAAAGACAATAGAGACAGAGCAAACTGTTGATGACCTAAACCGTGATAAGTTATATTTCAAATTAATATCGTATGGTATAATCAACATTATTTCTATTTTCTTTATCAGTTTTAAGGGGACAGATAAGGAAAGACACAGAATTAGTCAAGGCAATTTATTCCTATGTGAGACATAATGACAGCACTGTTTCCAAATTACTTCAGCACAGCAAACATGAGTGGGATTACTTACACGCTCAGTAATCAGAAGAGCTAATAGGTTGTAATGTGACACAACCAAACTCAGCTGTAGTGCACCTCTTCCACACTGACCCATGCAGGAGGTTAGACAAGCAGTTCAGGGCGATATCATCTCTAATACTGAAAAATCTGCTCTAAGCTATAGTGGGGGCATGTTCTTCTTTCTCCTGTGTGTTGCTGCCTGCTCATGATTGGTCTGCATCATACAGTAGAAGAAATAGGCTCCTCCAGTGAAAACTATCTGATGCCACTTGGATGTCATCCAAGTAGTGTTTGATTTTTTTCTTCCTTTTCATGGACCCATAGACTTAAATGGCCAAGTGTAATCAGATCAGAGGAAAATCATGCATTATTTTTCCACTGAACACTCCGTCAGTGGAGAAGAATCAGACATGAGCATTTTTAATGAATCCCAATTGCAAAAATGATTTTTAGTCCCAATTGCATGCATTTACATAAGAAAACATTGTCCCCAAAGATAGACAACCCCTTTAAGGACAGTGGGGATCTTTTCATTGATGCTACCAAGATGGCCAGAAGCTAAATTTTATTAATAGGAGCTGCCAGTCCTCAAATAGCAGCAAAACTCTAAATCAGACAAGGCATCTTGATGTCCAGGAATTTGTAGTTTCCTGCAGTCCACACAGTGTATAAAGGCTGAGAATATGTAATTTCTATAGATTCCTCTCATATGTTATCAAAGAATAAATGAATATTTCCCTGGGGTCAGTTTAAAGAACCTGGAACTAACAAAAGGGGAATCCCTACCTTTCTTTTCCCTGCTATACATTTTGATAAGTAGCTAAATGTCAGATATCAGAGTTGGAGAAAGGCTGGTTATTTGTATAAAAATTAAACTAAGATAACACTCTGTGTCTTAACCTAGATATATTCCCACCCTTATGAATAAATAGAATACATGTAATAAAAAGGATGACACTGTATGGTACCTGCACAGTTTTTTGCAAGTCTACTAAAACTGTATGGCCGGGGCCACACTTACTGTATGGAAAATTGGTCAGAGTCTCCCTGCTGAGAGATGCACAAGTGTTCTCCGTATGGTCATCGGTGTGTAATGCGTTTGAATGCGATGATGTGACTTTCTCGCACCTATGTATCCGTATGACATACGTATGACTTTACATTTCTCACTGCTTTTTCCCATTGAATTTAATGCCTCAATGGGTTGAAATGAGGAAAATGTGTGTGTATTCTCGCAAGTCACACGGATGGTCCGTGTGGTGTCCGATTTGTTTGTTTTTTTTCTCGCACCCATAGACTTGCATTGGCGAGACTCGGGCGATATACACTTACAATCCCAGCATGCTGCGATTTCACTTGCACGCTAAATACGCCAGAGAAATAAAATGTTGATGGAATCTGCCCCATAGATTAACACTGGGCCGAGAGCTATACGATGTTTTCTCACATAGCACTTGTCCGTATTCTACTGTAGTGTGACTCCGGCCTATAGCACACAATCTCTTAAGATGATTCTAAAAGTATATAGTACAGAGTTATACCCTTGCACTTAGATATGCTTACCATTGACTGCAATTAGTCTTAACATGTATATTTTGTTTTGGTTTTTTTTTGGGGGGGTGTCATCTTGATTTGAAAAGTTCCACAGCCAACACTTGTAATAAGGAGTAGAGATGAGCCACCTCCCTAGTGTTCAGGTTCGGTTTGGTTCGTCGAACAGGGAGATGTTCGACAAACTGTTCTACGAACACCGTCGAACCCCATTGAAACCAATGGCAGGCAAACACAAACACATACAAACACATGGAAAACACATAGAAAACACCTTAAAAGGTGTCCAAAAGCTGACAACTGCTCAGAAGACACAACAAACACATGGAAAAGTCACAACTACACATAGTCATGCGAAAAGAAAAGAAGTGGAGGAGTAAAAGGAGGAGGAGACACAGATATAGGTATGTCATGCCCTTCTAAAGTTAAGAAAGGCTGGAGTAAAAATCTAAACTCACTCTACCAACACCCAGACGTCTTGACAAAAAAAAAAAAAAAGAAATATCTTTAGGTAGAATGGCGGCGGGTCCATTCAGAACACTTTCCTTAGAAGACATAGTGGTACCCCCGTTGGGAGTTGTGCC
Organism: Ranitomeya variabilis; assembly: GCF_051348905.1. Classification (NCBI taxonomy): domain Eukaryota; kingdom Metazoa; phylum Chordata; class Amphibia; order Anura; family Dendrobatidae; genus Ranitomeya; species Ranitomeya variabilis. Next base: position 411,414,012 of record NC_135236.1, on the reverse strand, counting down.
AAAAAATGAACCCAATACATTCAGACTAATCCACCATTTGTCATATCCAAGGGGCAGGTCAGTAAACGACAACATCGACGCGGAACCAAGTACAGTACTATGTACTGTACCTCCTTTGACGAGGCAATCAGGTGGGTCAAGAAGTTCGGAAGGGGCACCTTAATGGCCAAAACAGACATTGAGGGGGTGTTCCGGTTACTACCTGTGCCTCCGAATAGTGTCCTCCCATTGGGCTGCTTCTGTGAAGGAGCATACTACATAGATCGCTGTTTGCCCATGGGGTGCTCCATATCCTGCTCACTATTTAAGGCGTTTAGTTGCTTCCTTGAATGTGTCGTCATGGACGTTTGTAAGGCTATACGTATTATCCATTACCTCGACGACTTCTTATGCCTGGGCCCAAAAGATTCGCCACAGTGTGAAAACACGCGGTAGTCCACCTGTGAGAAGGAGAGAGCTGGAGGGAGAGTGGACACCCCAGAGCCGAGGGGTTAGATTGAGAAAGAAAGAAGGCGGTGTAGCTTGCTTCATGGGTGGGGTACTCTGCTGAGTAGCAGAAATTGCTACTAGGCCCAAAAGGATTTCCTTGGCCAAATGCCATTAAAAAATAGTAGTTAGGTAAACAGGCGGTGTAGCTTGCTTCATAGGTTGGGTACTCTGCTGAGTAGCACAAAATGCTATTAGGTACAAAACGATTTCCTGGGCTAGATCAGTTAAAAATTAGTAATTAGATCAACAAGCGATGTAGCTTGCTTCATGGGTGGGGTACGCTGCTGAGTAGCACTAAATTCTACTAGGCCCAAAAGGATTTCCTGGGCTAGATGCCGTTACAAAATAGTAGTTAGGTAAACAGGTGGTGTAGCTTGCTTCATGGGTGGGGTACGCTGCTGAGTTGCACCAAATTCTACTAGGCCCAAAAGGATTTCCTGGGCTAGATGCCGTTACAAAATAGTAGTTAGGTAAACAGGCAGTGTAGCTTGCTTCATGGGTGAAGTACACTACTGAGTAGCACCAAATTCTACTAGGCCCCAAAGGATTTCCTGGGCCAGATGCTGTTAAAAATGGTACTTAGGGAAACAGGCGGTGGGTGGCTGGGCTACTCTGCTGACTAGCAGACACTGAAGCTTTGGAGCAGACCTCTGAATCCCAGGCCATAGTATGAGTAAACAACTCTGCAGACGACCCCACCCACCTGGAATTGATGATGGCAACGTCATGTAAAACTCAGCAAGGAGGCTAAATCAAAGAGTCTCAATTTTTTCCAAAAATTCGGCCACAGACACCACTTAAGTGGCATCAATTTCGCCAGAGTTTTTTTAAAACGGTTGGTGAGGTGATTTTCAAAAATCATCAAGCTTTTAGTCTCCCCAATATGACACAGGGGTAGAAAAGTCCTTGCGGATCCAGGATTTGTTCATCTTGATTAACGTTAGTCTGTCTACATTGTCACTGGACAGCCGCGTGCGCTTATCTGTGAGCACACCACCAGCAGCGCTGGCTGCGGGGCACGACAAGATCTCCAAGGCGTGAGTGGCGAGCTCAGGCCATTTTTCAAGATTGGAAGCCGAAAATGAGCAAGGGTCCAGTTCCACAGTCATGGCATCGATGTTAACTTGGAGATACTCTTGTACCATCCTCTCTAGGCGTTGGCTGTGCGTCAGACTTCTTGTCTCCTGTGGCCTTGCAAAGGATGGTCTAAAAAAATCTTGAAATGATTGGAAAAAATTGCTGTTACCACCAGATACGATGTTACTGTTACGGTTTGAGTGATGACTCGATAGTCCCACGGTTGGCAAGTTAGAACTCAGAGATTCACTACGTGCACCACTGGTGTTTTGTGGAAAAGCAGATGTTAGATTCTGTAACAGTCTCTGCTGATACTCCTGCATGCGTGAATCCCTTTCTATGGCAGGAATTATTTCGCCAAATTTGCTTTTGTATCGGGGATCTAAGAGTGTGGCAACCCAGTAGTCGGCATTACTTCGGATTCTGACAATCCGAGGGTCATGTTGCAGGTAGTGCAGCAAGAAGGCACTCATGTGTCTTGCGCATCCAGGAGGACCAAGTCCTTGTTGTCTTGGTGGTGGCGAGGTGAGAATCATGCTTCCATCGTCTGCCCTCTCCCCCCAACCTCGCACAACAGAAATTTGATCAAGGTCTCCCTCATCTGATGAGTCTTCCATGCACTGCGACAGTTCGTCCTCCACTTCTTCCTCGCCTCCTGCACCTTCCTCAACAGTTTGGCTGCTACCATGCACCCTCGGTAATCCCTCTCCCCCAGCCTTCAATGCCAGCCGCCTTGGTGCTGCCAACCTTCTTGACCTTGGAGATATGATCCCTTCTGCATACGACTCCTCCTGTTCCTCCTGCTCCTCCTCTTGTTCCACCACCTGACTCCGAACACTGTGTAAGGTGTGCTACAGCATGTAAATCACCGGAATGGTCATGCTGATAATGGCATCGTCAGCACTAAACATCTTCGTTGCTATTTCAAAACTGTGCAGAAGGGTGCATAGGTCCCTGATCTGAGACCACTTCTGCAGCGTGATTTGCCCCACCTCTTGATCTCGTTGGCCCAGGCTATACGTCATAACGTATTGCACCAGGGCTCGTCGGTGCTGCCACAGTCGCTGCAACATGTGCAGAGTTGAATTCCATCGTGTGGGCACATTGCATTTCAGCCGGTGAATTGGCAGGCCCAATGACTTCTGTAGAGATGCAAGTCGTCGAGCTGCGGGATGCGAACGCCGGAAGTGAGCACACAGCGACCGTGCCCTCTGCAGAAGCCCATCTAGTCCGGGATATTGGGATAAAAATTGCTGGACAACCAGGTTCAAAACGTGAGCCATACAAGGCACGTGTGTGACATTGCCCCGGCGAAGGGCCGCACCCAGGTTTGCAGCATTGTCACACACGGCCTTCCCTGGCTGCAGGTTGAGTGGAGATAACCATTGATGGAACTTGGTCTCCAGAGCTGACCACAACTCCTCAGCTGTGTGACTCACATTTCCCAGACATTTCAATGTAAACACTGCCTGATGCCGTTGAGCCCTGGTGACAGCATAGTGTGGAGGTGTGCAGGATTCCTTCTGCGCAGTTACAACGCGGGTGGCATTACCAGACAGGCTTTGGGTGCAGGTGGAGGACTGAGAGGAGGTTGAGGAGGCAGAAGCAGTGGAGGAACTTCTAGATACAGAGGATCGACGAGCAACTCGTGGGGACGGCAAGACTTGGACAGCAGCCCCTTCTCCTGATGTCGCCATAGTTACCCAGTGCCCAGTCACCGACATGTAACGCCCCTGTCCATGTCTACTCGTCCAAGTGTCTGTGGTGAAATGCACCCTGTCACACACAGAGTTTCTCAAGGAAGCGGTGATGTTGTGTGCGACATGCTGGTGTAGCGCAGGCACAGCTTTCTTTGAGAAGTAGTGGCGACTGGGTATCTGTTACTGGGTCACTGCGATGGACATAAGGTCTCGAAAATCCTCTGTGTCCACCAGGCAGAAAGGCAGCATTTCTGTAGCCAGCAGCTTGCAGATGGTGAAATTCAACCTCTTAGCTTTGTCATGGCTAGGAGGAAATGGTCTTTTACTTGTCCACATCTGAGGGACCGAGGGCTGGCTGCCGTGCTTAGACGGGGTTGAGTAGGGTGTCCCCGGCAAACTGCTTGTCTGTGAGGAAGGTGCAGGTGGAGATATTATGTTGCCTTGATCAAAATGTGGTGGTCTCAATGTCGGAGAGCGCTCAACACCAGCAGATGTTTCCCACTTGCAAATTTACTGATGACCTGCCAATCACACTGGCTGTTGCGGGTAAAGAGGTGGAAGGTCTACGTCCAAAACCATGTGCCACTGTTGTCCGCACAGTCACAGAAGATGAAGAGGCCGCGGATGCACTTGATGGGGCAGACAGTGGTTGGCCCGGCCCACTAGGCCACATTTTAGCACAGTAAGCTTCCCACTGCAACTTATGCCTCATATCCATGTGACGATTCATGCATGAAGTACTCAAACTATTCTTTTTTTGGCCTCTACTGAGATTTTGGTGACAAATCTTACAGACAACATGAGTTGGGTCATCCTTTGCGATCTCAAAAAATGCCCAGGCTATGCAAGGCTTAGAGCCCGTGCGACCTGAAGAGCCACCACGACTTGTGCTCAGAAGCACAGTTGTGCTTGAGGATGCAGTTGTTGACGTGCTTCCAGTACTCCATCTCTGTCCAGGAAGGCGCAACCTAACCTCGTCGTCAGACTCGTCACTAGCATCCTCCTCCACCTCCTCATTGTCTCCACCAACAGGAGTTACAGTTTGGGAATGAGGGTCTACATTATGCTCAGAACCTTCATCTGGGCCTGGATCCGACTCACAAAGATTCTGGGCATCAGTGCAGATCATTTCATTGTGTGGATTCACAGAAGCTCTGGAGCAGACCTCTGATTCCCAGGCTATAGTATGAGTAAACAGCTCTGCAGACTTAACCATCTGTGTTACCCCATACTCAGACGGGCGGCTGGAGACTTGGGAGCTGTGAGGAAGCAAGTGCGATTGCGGTGACACCTCTGAGGAATGGAGTATTTGTGATGTTGAAGTTGAGGTGGAGGAGAGCCCACTTGAACGACCACTTGATATCCGTTCAAACACCTGCTGTTTTTGTGCCTCATCTGGAATTTGTAGTGATGCTCGTAGTGATGGTCGTAAGAAAGGGATCATATCAGATTGTCCACGAAAAGAAGTAGACATCTTACTTTGGCTGGAAGATGGTCTTTCTTCTGCAGATGTTACTGTTGCTTTACCACCTACCCCACGGACCCAACCTTTTTTTCCCTTTCCAACACGCCTATTCCCCTTTCCACCAGCAGCAGGCCTTTTGCCACTCATTTTGGTGCTTTACTAATTGGCAACTCTGTAGTTGTTGGCACAAAAAACGATGGATGGAAACCGAGCAGAGCTTAGTGGCCAAACTGTGGTACTAGGCCCAAAACGATTTACTGGGTTAGATGCAGTAAAAATTTAGATACACAGGCGGTGTAGCTAGCTTCACAGACGGGCTACTCCGCTGACGTACAGACACTGCTCCTAGGCCCAAAACGATTTACTGGGTTAGATGCAGTAAAAATTTAGATGCACAGGCGGTGTAGCTTCACAGGCGGGCTACTCCGCTGACGTGCAGACACTGCTACTAAGCCCAAAACGATTTACTGGGTTAGATGCAGTAAAAATTTAGATACACATGCCGGCTACTCCACTCATGTGCAGACACTGCTACTAAGCCCAAAACGATTTACTAGGTTAGATACAGTAAAAATTTAGATACACATGCCGGCTACTCCACTCATGTGCAGACACTGCTACTAAGCCCAAAACGATTTACTGGGTTAGATGCAGTAAAAATTTAGATACACATGCCGGCTACTCCACTCATGTGCAGACACTGCTACTAAGCCCAAAACGATTTACTAGGTTAGATACAGTAAAAATTTAGATACACATGCCGGCTACTCCACTCATGTGCAGACACTGCTACTAAGCCCAAAACGATTTACTGGGTTAGATGCAGTAAAAATTTAGATACACATGCCGGCTACTCCACTCATGTACAGACACTGCTACTAAGCCCAAAACGATTTACTAGGTTAGATACAGTAAAAATTTAGATACACAGGCACAGGGCCGGATTGGCCATCGGGCACTTCTGGCAAATACCAGAAGGGCCGGTGCCAGTAGTGGACCGCTGCACTGTTCCTCCCCCTCCCCCCGCCAGTGCCGCCGCCGCATTCAACTATACCGGCGTCATAGACGTTCAATGCAATGATGGAGGAGAGAGCGTCTGCTGACACTCCCGCTCCCATCATTCCCCACTCTGCCTCTGCTCTGACACTGCGGGTGCGCGATGACGTCATATCATCGCGCACCTGCTGTGTCCCGGGCAGACTGCAGCCGCCGAGACGGGAGCAGCGCGGGCAAGAGGAAAGGTGAGGAGAGTGTTTTTTTTTTTTTTTACTGGACTGTGGGGCCATTATCGGGGGGGGGGGGGGGGTTGATGGGGGAGAGATGAGATGTGGGCTGTGCTGTATATAGAAATACTCAACAAAAACGATATATATGGGAGTCAAAGTCAAAAAGCGCGCACACTGTGTGGGCTGTGCTGTGTATACCACTGTGTGGGCTGTGCTGTATATACCACCGTTTGGGCTGTGCTGTATATACCACTGTGTGGGCTGTGCTGTATATACCACTGTGTGGGCTGTGCTGTATATACCACTGTGTGGGCTGTGCTGTATATACCACTGTGTGGGCTGTGCTGTATATACCACGGTGTGGGCTGTGCTGTATATACCACTGTGTGGGCTGTGCTGTATACAACTACGCGAGTGGGGCTGTATACTACTACGCGGGCTGTGCTATATTATGCAGGCTGTGCTATATACTATGCAAGTTATGCTATATACTATGCGGGCTTTGATATATACTATGGGGGTATATTATATTCTATGGGGGAGGCTGTGTTATATACTATGGGGGGTATATTATATTCTATGGGGGAGGCTGTCTTATATACTATGAGGGGCTGCATTATATTCTATGGGGGGCTACATTATATATTATGGGGAGGTGGGCTGTATCATATTCTATGGGGGGCTGTATTACATTTTATGAGGGATGATTGCATCATATTCTGATGGGGCTGCATTATATTCTATGGGGAGGTGGGCTGTATTCTGTTCTATTCGGGGCTACATTATATTCTATGGGGGGCTGTATTATATTTATATTCTATGAGGGGTGATTGCATCATACTCTATGGGGGGCTGCATTATATTCTATGGGGGGTTACATTATACTCTGGGGTGGCTGCATTATACTCTGTAGGGTGGTGGCTGCATAATACTGTATGTGGGCTGCATTATACTGCATCGAGGACTATGGGGAATACGTTATACTATATGAAGAACTATGGGGTGCATTATACTATGGGAAGTGAATTGTACTACATGGATGACTATGGCGGTTTATTATACTATATGGAGCACTATGAGGAGTGTATTATGCTCTGTGGAGGACTGAGCAGTGTATTTTAATATATGGAGGACTGAGGAGTATATTTTAATATATGGAGGACTATAGGGAATGTATTATACTATATAGAGGACTGTGGTGCACATTATAATATATGGAGGACTATGGGGTGTATTTTACTAAACAAGTAAAATGCTGCATATTCAGATTGCTTTTGCCGGAACAAAATCATTGTTCTCAGCAGCACATCGCCGATGTAAACTGTAGATGTGCTGCTGATCACATGAAACTGTATGGTGATCTATTAGTGATGGTTCTGTCCCATCATTCTTTCTCAGACGGTGGAAAGAGGCCAGGAAACAAGTGTTGAACAACTTCAGTATTGTCGATCAAACTCATTTAGCGGCCTGAACTCAGCGCATGTAAATACAACCGAAATGCTTTTGTGTGATGTGCAATATGTTAGCATTTGGGGCCCCATTTTAAACTTTGCCTAGGGCCCCACTTTGCCTAAAACCGACCCTGCCTACAAGTGTACAAAGATATTATACAGTCACCATGTGACAAGTGGGCCTGTGTAACTTCAAATGCCAGGGCTGAATTTTACTCCCAGTCCGGCCCTGCACAGGAGGTGTAGCTAGTGCAGCGCCCCAGAGTCCTGGTCATTGCAGTACTGAAGCTCCGCCACTTAATTGAGTGATGGTACGTCTGATGGCACTAAAGGAGTTCACCTGACCAGGTATCACAGTCACACATTACACTTCACACTCCGACCACCAGGGGGAGCAAAGGGTTCTATGTATTAGGCCACTCCTCACACTCTGGTAAAACTGGAGGTTGGATAGGAAGTTAGGAGAAGCTGACTGGGTTTTGCCCAGGTAACATCTAGTGAGAGGAGAGCGTTACTTAGGAAGATTCAGGGGGTCCCTGTCAGGGGTGGGATCCTGGCAGAGGCCTAGCGAAAAGGACAGATCGTTACGGAGCCGCGCCTGCACTTCATTGTGGCGGCATCCTAAGAAAGGACACGAAGCTAAGTATATTGTGTAGAAGTGAGAAACGAGATCACAGCACAAAGGCGATAGAACCAGTAGGAGTCATGCCCCGAGATCGGCAACATTCTACTGAGGCGCGTAGCCGGTGGCCGGAACGCCGAGGAAGTATTGGGCTCTACGCATTACTTCAAACCAACGGCAGGGCAGTTAATTTTAGGTTGGCTGCCTCACCTAAATCACCTAATGAAGACAACGGAGGCAATTGTGGGAGAGGGGCGTCTCTAGGGTCCCTATAAAATAACTCCAGGCCTACCCCGTCATACGGGTGCGTCCTATCAATATCATCTGGGGGACGGAGAGAAAGAACAGAAACATACACGACAGTTGTGAGGACTATCCCGTGGTGCTCAGCAGGGAAGTACTACAACACCCAGGCGCTAGTAGGTAGGCACTGATTTCCACCTGCAAAGGGAACTCTGGATGTGCCTTCAGACCGGCCGGTCTCAGCCAGCCCTGTTAACAGTGCTCTGGATTGCGGATGCCGAAGCCTTCAGTAAAGAGGTAAAGAGACTGCAACCCTGTGTCCTCGTTATTTACTGCGACCTTCACCACCACCTATACCTTTTATTGGGCGCCCCTTAGCAGGACCACGGACCGGGTCGGGCCACCGTGACATCCTCAGAACCGAGAGACCCGGATTCGAGTACCCCGCTGTCCTGCGTCTGGGGGCCGCTCCACTAGCTTCACAGATGGGCTACTCCGCTGACGTGCAGACACTGCTCCCAGGCCCAAAACGATTTACTGGGTTAGATGCAGTAAAAATTTAGATACACAGGCGGTGTAGATTCACAGGCGGGCTACTCCGCTGACGTGCAGACACTGCTACTAAGCCCAAAACGATTTACTGGGTAGATACAGTAAAACTTTAGATACACAGGCTGGCTACTCCACTGATGTGCAGATACTGCTACTAAGCCCAAAACTATTTACTAGGTTAGATGCAGTAAAAATTTAGATACACAGGCGGTGTAGCTAGCTTCACAGACAGGCTACTCCGCTGACGTGCAGACACTGCTCCTAGGCCCAAAACGATTTACTGGGTTAGATGCCGTAAAAATTTAGATACACAGGCGGTGTAGCTTCACAGGCGGGCTACTCCACTGACATGCAGACACTGCTACTAAGCTCAAAACGATTTACTGGGTTAGATGCAGTAAAAATTTAGATACACAGGCGGTGTAGCTTCACAGGCGGGCTACTCCGCTGACGTGCAGACACTGCTACTAAGCTCAAAACGATTTACTGGATTAGATGCAGTAAAAATTTAGATACACAGGCGGTGTAGCTTCACAGGCGGGCTACTCCACTGACGTGCAGACACTGCTACTAAGCTCAAAACGATTTACTGGGTTAGATGCAGTAAAAATTTAGATACACAGGCGGTGTAGCTAGCTTCACAGACGGGCTACTCCGCTGACGTGCAGACACTGCTCCTAGGCCCAAAACGATTTACTGGGTTAGATGCAGTAAAAATTTATATACACAGGCGGTATAGCTAGCTTCACAGGCGGGCTACTCAGATGACTACCAGACGATGCTACTAGCCCAAAAGGATTGGCTGAGCTAGATTACACCAAATGCTGTGACTAACACTTGCACAGCACTGGCTCAGACCTGCCTGGCAAACAGTGCTATGAACTGCTGTAACCTACCCTGAAAAGGGCTGATATTACAACTAGTCCCAACTCCCGACTCCCTAAACCTATCTCTCAGAAAATTCGCTGGCAAAAAAAGACTCTTTGACTGTATAGCGCCCACAGCAGCAGCGGTGCCGTCTAACACTAAGCTGCAGCAGTGAGGAAATGGTGACAACGGGGCAAATGGCTGGTTCTTATTGGGAGAGGAGTGACATGTGACATACACAGCCAATGACACATGCCCTTGCTTGTCTGCATCACATGCACATTGCTGTGTGTGTGCGCACTGCTGATAGGCTGAGAGACTGCACCGCCCCTCTGTAAATGCGGGAAAGAAAAAAAAAATGGAGATCGGCGTTATTTCAGCACAGATCTATCCCTCGCCCCCCCGCCCACTATACACTGAAACAGTCCATTAACAATGATAAACATTGGTGAACGAACAGTTACCGAACAGAAACTCGAACAGCCGAATTTTAAGCAAATTGTTCGGGTTCGTCGAACGACTCGAACACCGCCCAAAACAGCTCCAATTTGAAATTGGCGAACAGTTAGACTCGAACACCGCTCATTTCTAATAAGGAGAATAAAGGTATTGAGATGTAAACTTACCAGATGTATATAAAACGGAAACATTTTTGTCATCTACACTCAACATTAAAATTGCAACACCAAGGAGCAGGGACAGACTGAGACTGAAATTCAGCTCTGGCAATTGAAAGCTCACAGGTCCATGCTATCCCTGCCCCCGAGACCCAGATGGGGATGTCTATTACTAATATAACCCTACCTGGGGGAAATCAAACTTACTACAAGACTAATATTTCTAATAATACCAATAATATCGCTATGTAAGATTTAATAATAATAAAACTACACATAGAGTGACTGCAGACTTTAACTTCAAGCCTGGAGAACTATTCACCAAAACCATTGTACTAGGACTGATATCACCACCTACAGTGACCATATAATGGTAATATCAGTCCTTCAACAGTGCTCAGCAAACCATATATGTGTGTACTGTTCAGGTTCTTACTAGTGATGTTCTCGCTTATGGTCATCATTAATTTTCCCTTTTCTTTTCCATTTGGCCCAGACCACAATGACCTCGTCTTCCATCTATGGTTAGTCCCTGTAAAATGTAACACGCAGACATCCTTGACTGTCACCACAGCTTTTGATGACCTTCATAGCCACCCCACACATTATAATGTCCACCACAGCTACCCTACATAGTATAATGTCTACCACAACCCCCTATGTGGTATGATGGTCCACCTCACAACCCACTATAAAGTATGATGGTCCACCCCACAGCCCCCCTATATAGTATGATTTTCAACACTAAAGCAGCTTATATAGTAGGATGGTCCACCTCACAGCCCCCTATATAGTGTGATGGACCATTCCACAACCCCCTATATAGTATGAGTGTCCCCCAACAGCACCCTATGTAGTATGATGTCCTTCTCACAGCCCCCTATATAGTATGAAGGTCTTCCCAACAGTCCCCTATCAGCCCCTTTTATTGTATGATGGTCGACACCACAGCCCCCTATATAGTATGATGGTTCACCCCCACAGCCCTTATATACAGTAGTATGATGGTTCACCTTATAGCCCTCTATATAGTGTGATGGTCCACACAACATCCCCTATATAGTATAATAGTCCACCCCACAGTCCCCTATATAAAATGATGGTCCACCCCTTGGCCCCTACATAATATGATGGTCCACACCACAGCACCCTATATAGTATGATGGTCCCCTACAGTCCCCCAATAATAAAGAAAAACCTTATACTCACTTAATCCAGACACCGCAGACTCCATCTATTTTTCTATGCGGTCTTGCAGTGGACGCTGGTGGCACAATGCAGTAACATCATTGCATCACCGATGTCCCCTGCGCAGCGCCGGCCTCCATAAGGTCGCAGTCTACAAGGAAGCCTGCTTGGTTAAGTGACTGAGTCAGTGGCTCTTATGTTTCATCACAACTGTTAACAGTATTTGTGGCCTAAATACGCCAATTCTGTTAACAGTGTAGCACAGAATGCAGCCCACGATCGGACAGGCCCTTCTGGCATTTGCCAGATGGCCAGTCCGGAACTGCCAAGGAGTAAAAGTCACGGAATTATGGAGATCACAGGACAGATAGACATGTTAGTGATATCCAAATGATAAATAAAAGGAAACAAAATTTTCTAAACATTTTTATTCAGTATTGATTATGAGTGCCATGCACAGAAGTACATGCATTTACACACTGTGGTAGATCGATTCCCTCAGCGGTACATGGAGGTAGACATGGGAACACTGTCTCTTTTAAGAAATTCCTTTAGTTTATTATAGGCAGCATAAACTAAGGTGTAGTAAAACAAACACAGCCCTTTGAGCTACCATTTCGTTTTGTTTTCCTGTTTTGACCAAAGAACAGTCCTTTTGAGATCGAGGTTCCGCCTTTCACCATTAGGCCGTGGTCACACTAGCGATGAATACGGACGAGTGCTATGCGATAAAACATCGTATAGCACTCAGATCAGTATTCAACTATGGAGGAGCTCGCATCAGTGTTTTTTTTCTTTGCCGTTTTCAAGGTGCGAGTGAAATTGCAGCATACTGCGACTGTCACTGACACTCGGCTGAGTCTCGGCTCACCCGCACCCATATAAGCCTATGGGTGCGAGTGAGACAACACACATCACTCAGATATCATCCGAGTGATGTGCGATACATGCTGGACCCGGAAATGGAGGAGATGGAGAAATTAATTTCTCCGCCTCCTCCGCAGGTGTGCTCCAATCGTCTCTGTGCGAGAGGCTTGGAGCACAGGCTTCACAAATGTCGCAAGATTTCGGCTCTATCTTCAATGAAGCACGGTGACCCGCTCCTCTGCGCAGGCGCCAGATTCATAGCACACTGCGGGGTGGGATCTGGGGCCTCTGCTACAAGAAGGCGCCGTGACGTCACAACAGAGAGGAAGCGGCGCCCGGTGGGATGATGGACGGCTGCGAGGCGCTTGAGTCAGGGAGAAATCATACCTCTCGGACTCAATAGAGGTATGGCGCCAAATTTATGAAAGTGATTAGTTCAGCATTCCTAGGGATGCTAAACATAAGAGCCACCTTCACAGAACGCAGCCTTAGTGCTGCTGAAAGTGGCTCTTTTACTTAAAAGCACCCTGGGGGGGGTGACAGGTTCCCTTTAAGCGCAGTGAAATATATCTCCCCTCCAGCACATTACCAGTGACTTTCTCACAACACCTTAGCATGCAATCAGTGAGGATATTAATGGATGTCTGAATGTTGTGTTCTGCTGAATGAACTTGGGCACACAAATCATCAAGATACACTGCTGGAAGCTCCTTTACAATTGCTGACCAATGATGATCCAAATGTGCTCGATGGGAGACAAATCTGGTGACGCTGCAAGTCATGGTGGCACATTTAGACCATGAAGGCTGCTCACAGTAGCATGAGCAACATGCAGCCTGGTGTTGCCATGTTGATAAACGGCTCCTGGGACACTTTGGAGAAATGGCCGTACCACAGGTTCCGTGACCAAATCAATGTAACATTGAGCTTTTAGTGTGCCTGGAATGAAGACTAGAGAGGTCAGGCCAAGATGCATTATGCCACCCCACACCATAATTCTATATTCACACGTTGCGTTTTTGCTGCATTTTTTTTAATGAAAAATAAAAGCTTCATTTTACAGTACCAGCAAAAGCTATGAGATGTCAGAAATTTCATGCACAGACACTGTTTTTTTTCCAAACGTAATTGGAAGACTGCGTTTTTGAAAACTGCAGCATGTCACATAGAAAGCAATGAGTAAGTGCAAAAACGCAGGTGTCGGGTTTTGCTGCATTTTTGGTGCAGAAAACTCAGGAACAACAGGCACTAAACTGTATCAGCATTCACAAGAGACAAATATACCTGAAAAACACAGCAAACTTTTGTTAAGTAGCTTTACTGCCAATAGAGCAGGTTTTGCCTGCAGAAAAAAACACAGCAAAAACGCAACGTGTGAAAATAGTCTAATCCTGGGAGTTGGACTGGTGTAAGGTTCCCTTGTAAAAGCTCGTAGTGATCTATTCTGTACTGAAAGTGAGATTTCAATCACTTTCAATCACATACCAAGCCTAAGGTTATGTTCACACTGGGCGTTTTTGCTACTTTTTTTTTGCTACTTTTTTTTTGCTGCTTTATTTATCCTAATTTTTAGCTGCTTTTTACAGTACCAGCAAAGCCTATGAGATTTCAGAAATTTCATGCACACACATTGTTTTTTTTTTTTGTCATCAGGATTTTGTGCTTTGTAGCGTTTTTTTGACATAGAGCATGTCACTTCATTCAGCATTTTGTCAGCGTTTTTAACCCATTGCTTTGAATGGATGGTGAAAAAATGCTGCAAATACAGAGGATGACTTTTTAGTAGCGTATTTGCTGCAGAAAAGTCAAGGACATCAGGATGTGACCTCACAGTCATCTCCGCTACATCTAGATGGCAGGCTGCATGGTTGCATGATGCGTCCATACAGCCCGTCATCCAGCAGAGCAGACCCGAACTCTATTCACTTGAATAGGGGGTCCGACAATACAGTGTTTGACACGCTGTCATATGCATGACAGCGTGGCAAACACCACTTCTGATTGATGGTGAAATCATCCCCGCCAGTCAGAGAGCTGCGGTTCCCATGCTGTCAAAAGACAGTGTGACCGCTCAGCTGTGATCGGAGGTATACAGTTTACCTGCGGTCACTGGTGTCAGCTGATGGGACTACTACTCCCATCATCCAACATCTGCTGCCGCTAATAACAGTGAGAGCAGGAGCGGATGGTGGGAGTATTCATCAGCCACTTCTGTGCTGTAAATAAATAATTAAAGAAAAACCCTGCGTGTGTTCCCCCTATTTTTGATAACCAGCCAGGCAAAACTCACAGCTGTGGGCTGCAACCGTCAGCTGTTAGCGTTAGCAAGGTTTGTTATCAAGAATAGAGTGGTCCCCACGCTGTTTTTTTTTACATTATTTAAATGAATAATTTAAGAAAAAGGCGGCGTGGGGTCTCCCCCAATTTTTGACAACAATCCCTGCTAAAGCAGACAGCTTGGGGCTGGTATTCTCAGGCTGGTAAGGGGCAATGGATATTGTCCCCCTCACCCCAGCCTAAAACTAGCAGCGCGCAGCTGCCCAGAAAAGGCACATCTATTAGATGCGCTAATTCTGGCGCTTTGCCTGGCTCTTCCCACTTGCCCTGTAGCAGTGGCAAGTGGGGTTCATATTTGTGGGGTTTATGTCACCTTTTGTATTGTAAGGTGACATCAAACCCACAGTTTAGTAATGGAGAGGCGTCTATAAGACACCTATTCATTTCTAATCCTATAGTTATATGGTAAATAAAGACACAGCCAGAATAAAGTATTTTATTAGAAATAAAGCAAAACACACTTTTCCATTTTTATTTAAAAATAACAAACACAGTGAGGCTACGTGTACACGTTGCGGAAAGTCCTGCAGATTTTTCCAGACTGATTTTGGTAAATCCGCAGGTAAATCGCACTGCGTTTTACCTGCGGAATTACCACGGATTTACTGCGTTTTTTGCATTTTTCATGCGGTTTTACACCTGCAGATTCCTATTATGGAGCAGGTGTAAACCGCTGCGGAATCCGCACAAAGAATTGATATGCTGCGGAATAAACAACGCTACGTTTCCGCGCGTTTTTTTCTGCAGCATGTGCAGTGAGGATTTTGTTTTCAATAGGTTTACATGGTACTGTAAACTCAGGGAACCAGCTGCGAATCCGCAGCATCAAAACCGCTGCGGATCCGCAGCAAAATCCGCAACGTGTGCACATACCCTTATATTCACCTAATGCCTAATTCCACCGAAGCCCTCGTTCTCCTGTAATAAAGCAAAAATAAAAAGTAAACATATCCATCGCCTGTCCGTCGTTCTGTCCCACACCATAATCCATGTCTGGGGGATAATTAGTTTTCAACCTGGATGGTGCCAAGATGCGACCATCCAGACTGAGAACCACTGGTGAATGAGTTGCTGCGAGCTGCAGCCTCAGTGACTAGCGGTGACGTAATTGAGGCTGCGTTGGCAGTCGAGCTGAACTGCGGTGACCTTTGTGAGATCCCTGCTAGCACCGTGAGAAAGTCACGGTGCAGAGGCGAGTTCACCGCAGTTGAAATTCACCCCAGTGAAATTCTCCCGGTGAACTCACCTCTGCACCGTGAGTCTCCATTTTTCATGATTGCCAGCTTTTCAAAGGATCTAGTGGTTTGGTTCTACAGGAAATAGGGTTTTTTTTTCCCTGGGGTCACTCAACTTTATTAGCATGTGGAGCGCCCCCAGACGCAGGGCCGCGGGGTACTCGGTACCGGGCCTCTCTGTCTCAGTTCTGGGGTTGTCACGGTGGCTAGACCCGGTCCGTGACCCTGCTAAGGGGCGTCCAATGAAAGTTTGTAAGTGATGGTGCGTGGTGCGGGTCGCACTTAATAACGAGGACACAGGGTTGCAGTCTCTTTACCTCTTTACTGAAGGCTTCAAGATCCTCAATCCAGAGTACGGTTAACAGGGCTGTCTGAGACCGGCCGGTCCGATGGCACCTCCAGAGTTCCCTTCGCAGGTGGAAATCTGTGCCTACCTTCTAGCGCCTGTGTGTTGTAGTACTTCCCTGCTGAGCACCACGGGATAGTCCTCACAACTGTTGTCTGTTTCTGATGTTCTTTCCCACAACTTATGTCTGTTCTGATGTTCTTCTCCGTCCCCCAGATGATATGGATAGGACGCACCTGTATGACGGGTAGGCCTGGAGTTCTTCCGGGACCCTAGTGACGCCCCTCTCCCACAGTTGCCCCCTATGTCTGCTTAGGTGATTTAGGTGAGACAGCCAACCTATAATTAACTGTCCTGCCGTTGGTTTGAAGTAATGCTTGGAGCCCAATACTTCCTCGGCGTTCCGGCCACCGGCTACGCGCCTCAGTAGCATGTTGCCTCGGTCTTACAGCACGACTCCTACTGGTGTTATCTCCTTTTTGCTTTGATCTCGTTTCTCACTCTCCACAATAAACCTCGCTTCTTGTCCTTTCTTGAGATACCGCCGCGATGTAGTGCAGGCGCGGTTCCTTAACGTTCTGTCCTTTTCGCTAGGCCTCTGTCAGGATCCCACCCCTGACAGGGACCCCCCTGAATCTTCCCCTGCAACACCCTCTGCCACAGGATGTTGCCTGGTTCCAACCCAGTCAGCTTCTCACTAAATTTCTATCCAACCCCCAGTTTTACCAGATTGTGAGGAGTGGCCTAATACATAGCACCCTTAGCTCCCCCTGGAGGCCAGACTATGAAGTGTATTGGTGTCTGTGATACCTGGTCAGGTGAACTCCTTCAGTGCCATCAGACGTACCATCACTCCCCTTAGCGGCGGAGCATCAGTACTGCAACGACCAGGAATCTGGGGCGCTGCCCTTGTACAAAGAGACACAAGTTAGCCCTAAAAACACACCAAAACATGCTTTTTTGCTGTAGCTTCTTTTCTGCCAAGAAATCAGGTTTTGCTGCAGAAAAAAAAACGCAGCAAAAGCACCCAATGTGAACTTATCCTAAAGGGGGTTTTCTAGAGTATTTTATTTTTTTCCTATTGGGTTATGAACGGATAGGCAAGTAATTGCTAACTACCTGCATCTACCTTAAGCCAGCTCATTCTGCTACTTCACGTTAACAAAGCAAGCTCTTCCTTTTTCGGGCTGCTCTGTCGCAGCGTGACTGCCGACGTCATGCTTATTGAGTGTCAGCTCCATGCAGAGGGGAGCTAGCTGTCAATCAGTATGACCATGGCATCGGCAACCACACCCCGACAACAGAAGTGAAGCGGCTGCTCTGTTGGTGTGATGTCACCCGAAGCCACAGGAACGCCACCAGCAGGAGCGGTCCATAACTGCTCTGACCCGGCAGAGATCAGTGCCAGGCACAACAGGCAGGTAGTTAGCAACTACCTGCCCATAGTAAAAAATAATAGTCCTAGATAACCCTTTTAATTTTGAGCGGTTGGAATCTGTGAGCACATTGACAGATAATCCATTAAAATGAATAAGACTGTAATGCATGAGTCTCTTCATTCTTCTAATTGATGGACACTCAAATCTTTGAATTCCACCAATGATGTCATCTGAAATGTGTCAGTGACACTTGAAATAAAGTTAAAAAGTGGGGAAAGTCATAAAAAGAACTTTTTTCAAAACATAACAGGTCTCACCAGGTGTTTAAATAATGTGTCTAAAACCCTTTTGGTAAATGGCAGAAAGCACCCATCAAGAATGTGTGCTATGTGCTTGTGTGTAAAATGATGCCTGTAAACATGAAGATACCATGATGTATTGTGTTATGTATCAAAATTATGATAATAAAATCTGTGGGAAATAGTCAGATCTGAATTTATCTTATTGTAATGTCAACATGATTTCCTGGTATTTTATGAATTTGTTCACATTGTTAGATGCTTGAAAAGGAATTTTACAGGAAATATTTTTCTTCTGTACCTTAAGAGCTAGGAAATAGAGCTCGTGCACATGTAACATGCCATATGAATTATCCTGACCTGTAGTATTATATATATATATATATATATATATATATATATATATAATATATATATAATATATATATATATATATATATATATATATATATATATATATATATATATATATATATATATATATATATATATATATATATATATATAAAAAACAGATCTCTGACCCCTATAAAGAAAATATCCGACTAATACTGTAATGTAGAGTGGGCTGCTGATGTCTATTTTATGTTGCTGTATCGACTGTTCGGCAATTCTGGGGGATCACCTGGACTCCTGGCAGTGCGAGTATGTCTGCAATGGCTGCTGAAAGCTGTCACTAGGAAGGTTTACTGTATTCTGTAGATCACTTGCTTCTATTGATGTCAGTAGGAGTGCAGCATAAAGAAGTATATGATGCAGTTTGTTTTTCTTGTTATAATAGGACCCCGTGCTGAACAGATATGGCCATTGTCAGTTATACACTTCATAATTGTGTATGCTCAACATCTGAAAACACTCTTAAAGGGGTCAGCCACTTTCTCTTGTTACTGTTCTTCACAAACTGACAAGCAAGTCTGTCCATAAAATAGCTTCTGGAGGAGGAGCATGTGACCAGACCAGTCCATCAGCTTCATCCAATAGAAAAGCAGCTTTTCCATATGTGGTGTTTTTACAATTGGAGGAGGTCAACGGGCAGGTGTGGTCACATGCTCCTTCATCAGCGGCCATTTTATGGACAGAAATGCTGGTCAGTTTGAGTTTTACTGATTCTGAACCATGTTATGCATGTTCTACAGGGGAGATTATCTTGGTAGAAGAGCTTTTAAGGGGATTGTCCAGTCTTTTGTAAAAAGTTTGCAGTCACTTTGTTGACTGCAGACTTCTGAATCCTCACAGCATGCGCATCACACACCATCGGGGTTCTCTGGTGTCGGCAGCTAGAGTGGGAAATGGAATGGAAAGGATGTGATTTGCATACTTCTGGTCACATTCCAACTAGAGGTGCATGGGCAAAGCACAACAAAAACACTATAATTTAGAAAAATGTACCGTTAACCATTGTAAAAAAAAAGTTGAATGGTTTAGATTTTATGTTCATAGTTTGAACCCAACCGCTTTTCTCCCCCGACCTCCCCAAAAAAGTGTGTAAAAGTATTCTTTATGTTGTCTGTTACAAATATTAACAGATACAGTTGCAATACAATGTGAAGTATAATCATTACGTTCTACCTAATGTTATGTTTACTCTTACCAAATCTTGTGTATCTATGTATCACCGCAGGTTATTTACAGAGCAATGCCACCACCTTATACAGCTGTGGATCCCTATAGTGAGAAGGCTCAAGATTTGCTGAAGATTACTAACCTACGTGTGCAGCTGCTGAAGCAACAAAGCTGTCCATGTCAGAATAAGAGCTGGGATATTAAGCCACAGTCACTAGCACACTATGCTGTTTATGACTTCATTGTTAAAGGAAGCTGCTTTTGCAACGGACATGCAGATCACTGTGTGCCTATAGATGGATTTCAACAAGTCCAGACAACTAGCAAACTCCAGGTGGTGAGTATAAAATGATTGTGCAATAGAATACAAGTCAGGATATAACTGATGCTACAGCCTAGTTACTACTCTGACTTGTGTAAGTATTTGTAACTACCGGTATATTTTATGTCGTACTACCTCAATTCCAAAAAAGTTGAGACACTGTGTAAAATGGAAAGAAAACAAGAAAGCAATGATTTGGAAATCTCTTGTATCCTAAATTTCTTCTCAACAGAACATGGATCAGAAATTGAAAGTGATATTTTTCTCAAAAAAGTTGGGATAGGGCCATGTCTGCCATTGTGTAGCATCTTTTTAAAACAGCAAACATCTGGGAAGTGGTGAGACCAGTTGCTGGAGTTTTGGGAGATTAATGTTATCCCATTCTTTTCTGATGTAGGACTGTAGCTGCTCCACAGTCCTGTGTCTTTGTAGGATTTTTTGTTTCATAATGCACCAAATATTTTCTTTTGGTGAAAGGTCTGGACTGCAGGTGGCCAGATTATCACCCGAATTTTCACCCGCAAAGCAATGCTGTTGTGATGGATGCAGAATGTGGTTTAGCATTGTCTTACTGAAATAAGCAAGGCCTTGCCTGAAATAGATGTTTCAAGAAGTATAAGCTGTCTTTGCCATAGGCACTAATGCAATCCCATACTATCAGACATGCCTGCTTTTAAACTAACTGTGTGCTGATATCAAGCTCGATAATCTCTCTCTCTCTTAAAGGGAACCTGTCACCTCGTTTTGCCACTATAAGATGTGGCCACTGCCTTTCAGGGCTTATCTACAGCATTCTATAATGACCTGAAAGAGAGGAAAAACAAGTTTTATTATACTTCCCCGGGGGCGGTCCGGTCTGATGGGTGTCGCAGGTCCCGAGCCTCCCATCTTCATGCGATGTCGTCATCCTGCTTGCTCGTGCCGTGCTCCTGCGCAGGCATGCTGGTCTGCCCTGTTGAGGGCAGAGTAAATAACCTCAGTGCGCATGCACCAGAAAAGGTCAGAGAGGCCCAGCACCTGCGCACTGCAGTACTCACAGCTTCTATCTCTGCCCCCTGACAGCATCTTGTTTCACAGTTAAAAGCAGCATAGAGAGTAGCAGATTGCCGGCACTGCACTCACCTCTCTCATGTTTTCTATCAGTAACATGAATCTAGGGCATCTCCAGAGGTTGGTAATGCAAGAAACTGTAGTAAGTAACTGCAGCACTGCCCCCTGATGATGGAGGGGTGATGGACGATGTTGGGAGTGAGTTGTTGTGAATTCCGCTCTTGGGCTCCCTCCGGTGGTTATAAGTAGCATTTTTGTGAGTTCTGCTCTTGGGCTCCCTCCTGTTGTGGATTCTGTTTGTGGGCTCCCTCTGGTGGTTACTGCTGGTACTGGGTGACTTTGGTGGGTTGCGGCCTTTGGTTTCCACCTGTCCATCAGAGGCTGGGTGTTTCCTATTTTACCTGGCCTTTCTGTCATTCCCTTGCCGGCTATCAATGTATTCAGATGTGCTCTGTTTGGTTCCTGCCTACCTGCTCCCAGATCTTTCAGGATAAGCTAAGTGCTGATTTTCAGTTGTTGGTTTTTTTTGTCCAGCTTGCTTATTATGTCTCTATGCTAGCTGGTAGCTCTAGTGGACTGAGGTTCTCCCCATGTGCCATGAGTTGGCACATGGGTTCTTGTAATCTCAGGATGGTTTTTTGATTAGGGTTTTTTGCTGACCGCTCAGACCCCTTTTGTATCGTTCTGCTTTCTAGTTTACAGCGGGCCTCAATTTGCTGAACCTATATATATCATCTCTATGTGTGTGCCTTCCTCTCATTTCACCGTCAATACATGTGGGGGGCAACTATACCTTTTGGGGTTCATTCCTCTGGAGGCAAGTGAGGTCTTTATTTTCTCTGCAGTACTAGTTAGCTCTTAGGCTGGTGCGTGGCGTCTAGAACCAACGTAGGCACGCTCCCTGGCTATCTCTAGTTGCGTTTGTCAGGCGTAGGGCAGCGGTCAGCCCAGGTTCCATCACCCTAGAGCTCGTCCGATATTTTGTATTACTTTGCTTGTCCCTTGCTATCCCTAGCCATTGGGATTCATGACAGTATAGCCGGCCCACAAAGTGTTAATTGTTTGGGCTGAAGCAGGAGAAAAAGAAGTGTTTAAGGGAAATTTATTTATTTTTTTATTTTTTTTTTTCCTTCAGAGTTTTGCTGCCTAGCCCTTAATTGCTGTCTAGCTGCTTCTTACCTCCTCTTAACCCTTGAATGGCTCTGATATTAGCTGTTTAACATGGATGTCCAGAGTTTGGCTTCCAGCCTGAGTAATCTCGCGGCAAAAGTTCAAAACATACAGGATTTTGTTGTTCACACTCCCATGTCTGAACCTAGAATTCCTATTCCAGAGTTCTTTTCTGGAGATAGATCTACCTTCCTGAATTTCAGCAACAATTGTAAATTGTTTCTTTCTTTAAAATCTCGCTCCTCTGGAGACCCTGCTCAACAGGTCAAGATTGTAATATCTTTCCTGCGAGGCGACCCTCAGAATTGGGCATTTGCATTGGCACCAGGGGATCCTGCATTGCTCAATGTGGATGCGTTTTTTCTGGCATTGGGATTGCTCTATGAGGAACCCAACCTGGAGATTCAGGCTGAAAAGGCTTTATTAGCCCTCTCTCAGGGGTATGATGAAGCGGAAATATATTGTCAAAAATTTCGGAAATGGTCGGTGCTTACTCAGTGGAATGAGTGCGCCCTGGCTGCAAACTTCAGAAATGGTCTTTCCGAGGCCATTAAGGATATTATGGTGGGGTTCCCTACGCCTACAGGTCTGAATGAGTCGATGGCTATGGCCATTCAGATTGATCGGCGTTTACGGGAGCGCAAACCCGTGCACCAGTTGGCGGTGTCTTTTGAACAGGCACCTGAGACTATGCAATGTGATAGAATTCAGTCCAGAAGTGAACGGCAAAATTATAGGCGGAAAAATGGATTGTGTTTTTATTGTGGTGATTCAGCTCATGTTATATCAGCATGCTCTAAACGCACAAAAAGGGTTGATAAATCTTTTGCCATTGGTACTCTGCAGCCTAAGTTCATTTTGTCTGTGACTCTGATTTTTTCACTGTCTTCCATTTCCGTCGATGCCTATGTGGATTAGGGCGCTGCCCTGAGTCTTATGGATTGGTCATTTGCTAAACGCTGCGGTTTTAGTCTGGAACCTCTGGAAGTTCCTATTCCTCTGAAGGGAATTGACTCTACACCATTGGCTATGAATAAACCGCAGTATTGGACACAAGTGACCATGCGCATGACTCCCGTTCATCAGGAGGTGATTCGCTTCCTTGTACTGTATAATTTACATGATGTACTAGTGCTTGGTCTGCCATGGTTACAAACTCATAATCCTGTCCTGGACTGGAAAACAATGTCTGTGTTAAGCTGGGGATGTCAGGGGGTTCATGATTATGCACCTCCGATTTCAATCGCTTCATCTACTCCTTCTGAGATCCCTGCGTTTTTGTCTGACTATAGGGATGTTTTTGAGGAGCCTAAGCTCAATTCGCTCCCTCCGCATAGAGATTGTGACTGTGCTATAGAATTGATTCCTGGCAGTAAGTTCCCTAAGGGTCGTTTATTTAATCTGTCACTGCCAGAGCATACTGCTATGCGGAATTATATTAAGGAGTCCTTGGAAAAGGGACATATTCGTCCATCTTCGTCCCCTCTGGGAGCAGGTTTTTTTTTTCGTGGCAAAAAAAGATGGTTCCCTGAGGCCTTGTATAGATTATCGCCTTCTGAATAAGATTACAGTCAAGTATCAGTATCCATTGCCATTATTGACTGATTTGTTTGCTCGCATTAAGGGGGCTAGGTGGTTCACTAAGATAGATCTTCGCGGTGCGTATAATCTGGTGCGGATAAAACAGGGTGATGAGTGGAAAACCGCATTTAATACGCCTGAGGGCCATTTTGAGTATTTGGTAATGCCTTTTGGACTCTCCAATGCTCCGTCAGTCTTTCAGTCCTTTATGCACAATATTTTCCGTGAATATCTGGATAAGTTTATGATTGTGTATTTGGATGATATTTTGGTGTTTTCTGATGACTGGGAGTCTCATGTTCTACAGGTCAGGAAGGTGTTTCAGGTTCTGCGGGCCAATTCTCTGTTTGTGAAGGGCTCAAAGTGTCTCTTCGGAGTCCAGAAGATTTCTTTTTTGGGGTACATTTTTTCTCCTTCTACTATTGAGATGGATCCCGTCAAGGTTCAGGCGATTTGTGACTGGACACAACCTACATCTGTTAAGAGCCTTCAGAAGTTCTTGGGGTTTGCTAATTTTTATCGTCGGTTTATTGCTAATTTTTCCAGTATTGTTAAACCTTTGACTGATTTGACTAAAAAGGGTGCTGATGTTGCTGATTGGTCTCCTGCGGCCGTGGAGGCCTTTCAGGAACTTAAGCGCCGGTTTTCTTCTGCTCCTGTGTTGTGTCAACCAGATGTTTCGCTTCCTTTTCAGGTTGAGGTTGATGCTTCCGAGATTGGAGCGGGGGCGGTTTTGTCACAGAGAAGTTCTAATGGCTCGGTGATGAAGCCATGTGCATTCTTCTCTAGAAAATTCTCGCCCGCCGAGCGCAATTATGATGTGGGTAATCGGGAGCTTTTGGCCATGAAGTGGGCATTTGAGGAGTGGCGTCATTGGCTTGAGGGTGCTAAACATCGTGTGGTGGTCTTGACTGATCACAAGAATCTCATTTACCTTGAGTCTGCCAGGCGTTTGAATCCTAGACAGGCTCGTTGGTCGTTGTTTTTTTCTCGTTTCAATTTCGTGGTTTCATACCTGCCAGGTTCAAAGAATGTGAAGGCAGATGCTCTTTCCAGGAGTTTTGTGCCTGACTCTCCTGGAGACTCTGGGCCTACTGGTATCCTTAGGGATGGGGTAATATTGTCCGCCGTATCCCCAGACTTGCGACGTGCATTGCAGGAGTTTCAGGTGGATAAACCGGATCGTTGTCCACCAGAAAGACTGTTTGTTCCGGATGATTGGACCAATAGAGTCATCTCCGAGGTCCATTCTTCTGTGTTGGCTGGTCATCCTGGAATATTTGGTACTAGAGACTTGGTGGCCAGGTCTTTTTGGTGGCCTTCCTTGTCTAGGGATGTGCGTACCTTTGTGCAGTCTTGTGAAGTGTGTGCTCAAGCTAAGCCTTGCTGTTCTCGGGCCAGTGGGTTGTTGTTATCCTTGCCCATCCCGAAGAGGCCTTGGACGCACATTTCCATGGATTTTATTTCTGATCTCCCGGTTTCACAGAAAATGTCCGTTATCTGGGTTGTGGGTGACCGCTTTTCTAAGATGGTTCATTTGGTGCCCTTGCCTAAGTTGCCTTCCTCCTCTGAGTTGGTCCCTTTATTTTTTCAGAACGTGGTTCGTTTGCATGGGATTCCGGAGAATATCGTTTCTGACAGGGGATCCCAGTTTGTGTCTAGATTTTGGCGGACGTTTTGTGCCAAGATGGGCATTGATTTGTCTTTCTCGTCTGCATTCCATCCTCAGACGAATGGCCAGACGGAGCGAACTAATCAGACCTTGGAAACTTATTTGAGGTGTTTTGTTTCTGCTGATCAAGATGACTGGGTTGCTTTTTTGCCACTGGCCGAATTTGCTCTTAATAATCGGGCTAGTTCTGCCACGTTGGTTTCTCCTTTTTTTTGTAATTCGGGGTTTCATCCTCGTTTTTCCTCTGGTCAGGTGGAGTCTTCGGATTGTCCTGGAGTGGACGTGGTGGTGGACAGGCTGCATCAGATTTGGAACCAGGTGGTGGACAATTTGAAGTTATCTCAGGAGAAGACTCAGCAGTTTGCTAATCGCCGTCGCCGCGTGGGTCCCCGACTTCTTGTTGGGGATTTGGTGTGGTTGTCTTCTCGTTTTGTCCCTATGAAGGTCTCTTCTCCTAAGTTCAAGCCTCGGTTCATCGGTCCTTATAGGATCTCGGAGATTCTTAACCCTGTATCTTTTCGTTTGGATCTCCCAGCATCGTTTGCTATTCATAATGTGTTCCATTGGTCGTTGTTGCGGAGGTATGAGGTGCCCGTTGTTCCTTCGGTTGAGCCTCCTGCTCCGGTGCTGGTGGAGGGAGAATTGGAGTATGTTGTTGAGAAGATCTTGGATTCTCGTGTTTCCAGACGCAAACTCCAGTATTTGGTTAAGTGGAAGGGTTATGGTCAGGAGGATAATTCCTGGGTGGTCGCCTCCGATGTTCATGCGACTGATTTGGTCCGCGCCTTCCATAGAGCTCACCCTGATCGCCCTGGGGGTTCTCGTGAGGGTTCGGTGACCCCTCCTCAAGGGGGGGTACTGTTGTGGATTCTGTTTGTGGGCTCCCTCTGGTGGTTACTGCTGGTACTGGGTGACTTTGGTGGGTTGCGGCCTTTGGTTTCCACCTGTTCATCAGAGGCTGGGTGTTTCCTATTTTACCTGGCCTTTCTGTCATTCCCTTGCCGGCTATCAATGTATTCAGATGTGCTCTGTTTGGTTCCTGCCTACCTGCTCCCAGATCTTTCAGGATAAGCTAAGTGCTGATTTTCAGTTGTTGGTTTTTTTTGTCCAGCTTGCTTATTATGTCTCTATGCTAGCTGGTAGCTCTAGTGGACTGAGGTTCTCCCCATGTGCCATGAGTTGGCACATGGGTTCTTGTAATCTCAGGATGGTTTTTTGATTAGGGTTTTTTGCTGACCGCTCAGACCCCTTTTGTATCGTTCTGCTTTCTAGTTTACAGCGGGCCTCAATTTGCTGAACCTATATATATCATCTCTATGTGTGTGCCTTCCTCTCATTTCACCGTCAATACATGTGGGGGGCAACTATACCTTTTGGGGTTCATTCCTCTGGAGGCAAGTGAGGTCTTTATTTTCTCTGCAGTACTAGTTAGCTCTTAGGCTGGTGCGTGGCGTCTAGAACCAACGTAGGCACACTCCCTGGCTATCTCTAGTTGCGTTTGTCAGGCGTAGGGCAGCGGTCAGCCCAGGTTCCATCACCCTAGAGCTCGTCCGATATTTTGTATTACTTTGCTTGTCCCTTGCTATCCCTAGCCATTGGGATTCATGACACCCTCCTGTGGTTTTGAGTGGTATGGCTGCTTCTTGGATTTAGCATCAGCAGCTGTTTTCACTGATCGTCTTTCTGGCTCTGCTATATTAGTCTGGCCTTTTCCCTAATTCAATGCCAGTTGTCAATTGTTGAGCTTGGAGTCATGGCTCTCTGAGGATTTCCCTGTCACTCTGACCATTTCAGCAAAGCTAAGTCCTTGCTTGTCTTTTTGCAGTTCACTTGTTGTGGACTTTGTTGTTTAGCACTTTCTATGTTTTGCTCATTTGTCCAGCTTATCAGTATGTATCTAGTCAGCTAAGCTGGAAGCTCTGGGCAGCAGAGTTTGCCCTCCACACCTTTAGTCAGGTGTGGAGATTTTTGCATTTCTCTGCGGTGGACTTTTTCTAGTTTTTATTACTGACCGCACAGTGTTCTGTCCTGTACTAATTCTTTCTAGCTAGTAGTGGCCTCCTTTGCTAAATCTTGTTTCATACTACGTATGTCATTTTCTTCTCCTCTCACAGTCATTATTTGTGGGGGGCTGTCCTATCCTTTTGGGGATTTTCTCTGAGGCAAGATAGCTTTCCTGCTTCTACCTTTAGGGGTAGCTAGATCTCCGGCTGTGACGAGGTGTCCAGGGAGTGACAGGAATATCCCACGGCTACTGCTAGTGTCTGTGTTAAGATCAGGAACTGCGGTCGGTATAGTTACCACCTGCCCAGAGCTAGTCGCATGTCGCTCCTTAATCACCAGACCATAACAGTGAGTGCAGTAACGGCTTCCTGTCACATCCCTTTGAGACTCCTCTTAAGCTGAACATTACTGAAAGTGAACTAAAGAAAAGACATTTAGGGATTAGATAGGGAAAATGGTAGGGCATTAAATAATAAAGATAATTACAAAAGTGGTTAGTGTGTAATAATAGATATTTAAAAAGGACATTTTAGGTACAGGACAACCCCTTTAATTATGAATTACTTTGTGTGGTCTGAATCAATGTTTCAGTTTTCAGAGCAGATACATTTGGTTTGAAAATTTCAAGTTTACCCATCTTTCAGTAAATTTTGGATTATTATTTAAGAGCACAATATATCAAACAATATTTTCTACTGACAAAGAAAACAGTCTTTAAAATACTCCAGATATATCACAGTGGTTCATGCTGTTTGATAAATGCGGTATATTTTAACCCCTTCAAGACACATGACATACATGTACAACATATGTTGTGTTGATGCAGGCTTGTACGTCATATGAAAAAAAAGAACACAAAAGTTCTAGTCACCCCCTTAGCCTCATTAAAAATAAAACAATAAAAAATACACATATTTGGTATCGATGTGTTCATAAAAGTCCGATCTATCAAAATGTAAGGTAAATTAGTCCGATTGGTAATCGACTTAAAGAGAAAAAAATTTAAAACCCCCAAATTAAGTTATTTTTGTCTTAAATAAAAATGCAATAAGAGGTGATCAAATCATTGTATCTACCACAAAATGTTATCAGTCAAAACATCAGCTCAGGGCACAAAAAATAAGCCATCACACCACCCCAGATCCCGAAATATGAAAATGTTATAGGTCTTTGAAAATGCTGACAAAAGCAACATTGTTTTTTCTTACAAATTTCAGAATTTTTTTTCACCGCTTAAATTAAAAAAAGAATCTATACATGTTTGGTATTTTTAGTACTCGTATTGACGTAGAGAATCATATTGTCGGGTCAGTTTTACTCGTAGTATACATGGTAAATAATACAACCAAAAAGCAATTATGGAATTGTTCTTTTTTTTGCAATTTCAACGCACTTGGATTTTTTTTTCCCTTTTTCCAGGACACAATGTGGTAGAATGAATGGTGTCATTCAAAAGTACAACTCATCCCTCAAAAAACAAGCCCTCAAAAGGATATATTGATGAAAAAATAAAAAAGTTCAAAAACCATTGCCTTACCAAACAGACCAAATCGATATATGGATCTATTTTCCTTTTGTTTGCCTCTGCTAAATGTCTTTTTCCCAAACAAGCCATGCTTTTTGTTACAAGAGCACATTCCTTGCAAGGTACACAGTGTCTGAACGACATAATGGACATGGTGCACATCATTAAAGAAAGTTTAATGGCACAAATTACTTCAGTAATTTGCATGCGTCCTGTGTACCTATCTTTAACATTGGGTACAAAGGCCATGCGAATGTATGCGGATGCCTCCGAATGCGTCGTTTTGACGCTGCGCTGAACGCAACATGCAGGACGCATGCCGACGTAGACGGAGCTGAATGGAAGAGGTGTGGCAGTGGGTGGGGTTTAACAGAGGAAGTATGAGGAAGTGCACAGCCCCCCACAGCTCTGCCCTACGCAAATGTGAAACCAGCCTTAGGCTGGAGTCACAGTAAACATATAAAAAATCGGTCTGATTCTCACTGTCGAGAGTTGCAAAAGTGTAATGCAAGAGTCATGCAAATTCAATCCGATTTTTCACACCTAGCATCCGATTTACATCCGAATGCAGTGCGGTTGCTGTCCAATTGCAATGTGATTTTAGCATGAGCTTTTACATAGAGCAGTTCTCTAAGTCATTTACACATCATTTTCTGATGTCAGCGCGAGTGCCATGGGAAAATCTCCCAACGCGCTTGCGCTGACGTAACATAGGTGAAGTGAGTTCATTGGCTGTGAATTCCCAGGACCTGTCTGATGGCACTGCGAGCAGGAGAACTTTCTCACACTCGCAGTGTCCTCAGACAAGTAATAGGAGTTAACAGGGAGACACTGAGCAGTGGTAGCAGACGCTGCTCAGTGTCTCTGCTGGATGACAGGCTGTATGATCACATGAATCAACCATACAGCTTGTCATCTAGATGTAGCAGAGCTAGACCCGTCGTGGGACAAATGGATTATCATCTTCTCTGCGGAAAGGTGAAGAATATTGTTGTTTGTTTTTATATGATATGACTATGGTGTTAGTAATGGGGGCGTCTTATTGACGTCTCTCCATTACTAACCTCGGGGCTTCATGTCACCTGATAATACAAAGGTGACATCAAACCTCCGCCAACTATCACCCCACTTGCCATCGCTACAGGGCAAGTTGGAAAAGCAAGAGAGATGCGCCTTTTCTGGGGTGGCCGAGAGCTGATGTTTTAGCCTGGGGGGGTGCAATATCCATGACCCCTTCCTAGGCTATTAATATCAGCCTGCAGCTGTCCGCATAGCCTTTGCTGGTTATTAATTAGGGGGCCCCAACTTCATTTTTTTTAGGTTCCCCCATTTTAATAGCTAGTAAAAGCTAAGTATACAGCTGTGAGCTGATATTAATATCCTGGGAAGGTCCAGGGGTATAACCTAATATCCTAGGTTATGATAAGCCTAAGGAAAGATAGGCTTATAACCTATGATAAGCTTATATATAAACTTATGTCTGGACATTGTTTTCATGAATCTACGATATATGGTATTGCCCAGTATGTGCTAGTTATCCTGTTTTAAGCCTCCTTTGGTTATTTTCATAGGGCATTTTTTCAGCTTTATATACAGCACTATATATTAAGAGACACTTTTGTCCAAGCTATTTTTAAGCCATACATTTTGGTGTTTTTCTCATGCTGATGTGCTTTGCCCTCTCTGTATTGTATATGGTGTCCCCTATTGCGGCTATTCTTGTTTATTTTAAACTGTTTTAACCCCTTCCTGACATCGGACGTACTATCCCGTCGAGGTGGGGTGGGCCCCCATGACCACGGACGGGATAGTACGTCCAGCGCGATCGGCGGCGCTCACGGGGGGAGCGCGGCCGATTGCGGCCGGGTGTCAGCTGCCTATCGCAGCTGACATCCGGCACTATGTGCCAGGAGCGGTCACGGACCGCTCCCGGCACATTAACCCCCGGCACACCGCGATCAAACATGATCGCGATGTGCCGGCGGTACAGGGAAGCATCGCGCAGGGAGGGGGCTCCCTGCGGGCTTCCCTGAGCCCC